>NC_081407.1:784721250-785042750 GCF_030272615.1 Cryptomeria japonica
AGGATGCAGTTTGCTATGCCCTCATTCCCAAGTCCAAGGTGACAAAGAAGGAGCAGTCTGTAGAGAGGAAAGAAGAAGGACAGAGGCACATAGACACTATAGTCAAACAGTTACTTGAAAAGTACAAAGGGATCATCTTAGATGGAATTCCAAGATCCCTGCCACTGGTGAGAGATATAAGTCATTACATAGATCTGATCCTTGGATCTACCCTACCAAATAAATCAGCATACAAGCTTACTCCCTACTAGAATGCAGAGATGGCAAGACAAATTGAGGAGTTTCTAGAATCAAGGCTAATTGTCAAACGTTTAAGCCCATGTGCAGTACTTGCTATCCTTGCACCCAAGAAAGAAGGCACTTGGAGGCTATGCATAGACTCAAGGGCCATCAACAAGATAACTATAAGGTATAGGTTTCCAATCCCTAGGATAGAGGATTTAGTTGATTTCTTGGGGAGTGCAAAATATTTCACCAAAATGGATCTAAAAAGTGGATACCATCAGCTTAGAATAAGGCCAGGGGATGAATGTAAAACAAATTTTAAAACCAACGAGGGGTTGTATGAGTGGAAAGTCATGCCATTTGGGTTGTCCAATGCCCCTAGTATCTTTATGAGGTTGATGAATGAGGTCTTGGTGGAGTTCATAGGCAAGTTTGTAATAGTATACCTAGATGATATCTTGATCTTTAGTCACACAAGGGAAGAGCACCTCAAACATGTAGATATGGTCCTCAAAAGGTTACATGAAGATCGGATAATGATAAATTTGGATAAGTGTTTGTTCATGCAGGAGGAGATCATTTACTTGGGCTTTGTAATCTCACAAGGTGAGTTGAAAATGGACTAGGAGAAGGTAAGTGCTATTCTATCTTGGCCAAGACCTAAAACCATGAATGATGTTCAAAGTTTCCATGGCTTAGAAACCTTTTATAGGAAGTTTATAAGGGGCTTTATTCATGTTCTTGACACCATAAAAGGAGGACAAAAGTGCAAGTTCAGTTGGACCAAGGAGGCAGATGACTCATTTGAGACTTTGAAAAAGAAAGTTGCAGAACAACCAGTCCTTGCCCTACCAGACTTCAACAAGATAGTTTAGGTGGAATGTGATGCAATCCACATGGCTATTGGGGCAGTACTCAGTCAGGAGGGAAGGCCAATTGCCTTTTTTAGTGAGAAACTAAATGATGCTAAGAGGAGATAGTCATCCTATGATTTGGAGATGTATGCTTTAGTCCAGACATTGAAGAAGTGGAGGAATTATTTATTGCCAAAGGAGTTCATAGTTTTTATTGATAACCAAGCTTTAAGTTTCATAAACAGTCAAGACAAGTTGAATCACAGGCACATGAAGTGGGTAGAAACCCTACAAGCCTTTACCTTCAACCTCAAGCACAAAAAGGGGGTCAAGAACAAAGTTGCAAATGCCTTGAGCAGGAGGGTCTTAACCATCAACCAAATTAAGATGGAAAGTGTTGGCATTAACTCCTTGAAGAACATGTATGATGCTGAAGAAGATTTTGGAGAGATCTGCAAGGTATGTGAGTCTTTTGGTGAGAGGTATCATGTTGAATTTTCTGAGTTTTTGATCCAAGAAGGATTGCTATTAAAGAGTGGACAATTATGTATACCTAAGTGTTCAATGAGACTGACTATTATTAGGGAGAAGCATTGTGGAGCAATGGTAGATCATTTTGGCCTTGACAAGACACTTGACCTTGTGAAAAGACATTACCACTGGCCTAAGTTGCAGGTAGATGTTAGGAGATTTGTAGAAACATGTGTGATCTGTCAAAAAGCCAAAGGGAAATCCACCAATGCAGGCTTGTACCAACCTTTACCCATTCCTTCTAGGCCATGGGAAAACATAAGCATGGATTTTGTGTTGGGTCTACCTAGGACAAGGAAGGGGTTTGACAATGTTTTTGTAGTGGTGGATAGATTTAGCAAAATGGCTCATTTCTTGCCATGTAAAACCACTTGTGATGCCTCATATGTTGCAGACTTTTTTTTCAAAGAGGTAGTCAAGATACATGGGTTGCCTCTAAACATAGTTTTAGATAGGGATGTGAAGCTCATAGGACATTTTTGGAGGACCCTTTGGAAGAAGTTGGGAACCAACCTAGCTTTCTCAACAGCCTACCATCCCCAAATAGATGGGCAAAATAAAGTTGTCAATAGGTCCTTGGGGAACCTATTAAGATGCTTGACAAGACAACATGGAGAAAATGGGACAACATACTGTCACAGGCAGAGTTCTCATACAATGACACCATAAATAGAAGCGCTTGGAAATATACTTTTCAAATTGTGAATGGCATCCACCTAAGAGGTGTGTTAGAGTTGAGGGATTTACCTAAAGAAGAATCCATTAATGCAGGTGGTGAATCTTTTTCCTCAACCATCAAGGAGGTACATGATCAAGTGAAGTCTCATCTCCAACAATATGCAGAGAAGTACAAGGCTCATGCTAACAAGAAAAAGAGAGATGTGCAGTTTGATGTTGGGGACTTAGTATGGGTACATTTGAAGAAGGAGAGACTCCCAAAAGGCAAACACACAAAGCTCATGCAGAGGAAGATTGGACCATGTTAGATTGTGAAGAAGTGTGGGAAAAATGCCTATGAAATCCAACTTCCTCTTGATCTTGGATTGTCACCCATTTTCAATGTATGTGATCTAGCACCTTAGAAAGGCAATGGTAATGAAGAGGAGGAATCAATGCAAGTTACAACAGATGATGATATTCCAAAGAATGATCCACCAAAATTGAGCAAGGTTCTTGATACTAGAGTCACAAAGAGAACAAGGAACAAGGAGTACATAGAATATTTGGTGGCTTGGCAAGGCAAACCTGACTCTGGAGTAGTTTGGATGATAGAAAACCAAATCTCCAACCATGGTGCGGACCTCCAAACTCTGATCTCAAGTGGGTTTTAGATCTCTTCTCTCGGGAAGTATGGTGCAGGGGCACCTCTTCAACAAGACATTCATGGATCAGAGGATGAGGAGTAGGTTGTTAGGATCATTTTGAGTGTCTTTTGTTTGGTCATTTCATGTTTTCAATAAAGACCCCACCTTGTGGACACGATTCTAAAGGTCGATATACCTTGTGGACACAATTCCAAAGGTTGGGGTGGTTATTAATTAAAGTTTGAAGGCATAATAAGACTGAAAACTAAGTTTTTCCCTGAAATTTTGAACTTGTTGCCATTGTACGCCATTGTATGGATTGAGTCTAACAAATTTATTGATAGAGTAGGTAGAGGATTGAGTTACCTCTATTTTGGTGATGTTTTGAGGTCTTGATCTTCTGGGTGCAGTGAGAGCCCCTTGTTTTATTGACTGTAACCTGAAAAGCAAGGGTTTGGCTAGGGTTTTGACAAGAAATGGCCATATCTTGCATCTCCTCCATCTTGAAGTTCTCTCCTTTGGTGGAATGCAATATTGGTTAGTGTATTCTAGGATTTTCATGGGTTTTTTCAGGGAAGACTTGGTTGTGAGGAGCTTGAAGTGAACTTAGGTAGGCATCTCCATGTGACTACCTTGGACAAAATTAGGACAGTCACCCTAAAATCTTATAGCAGTGGATTCCAGGTGTGAAGCCTTATAATTAGAGTTTATTCATGATCCCCCACATGCTCATGAAGTTTTTTTGTAGTTGAGAGTCTTGAGATTGGTGTTGCTTTGTAAATTAGGCCTAATCACCCTAATTAGGTCTCTAGGCTTCTAAAGGGTTCATATCCTTAGATTGCATATCTTTCCAATCCCTTTTGGGGATGAGTATAAATCCATAGAGGGTATCTGGAATGATAAATAGTTTTCCAGGTTGAGTTCAATATTTTGGAGTTAAGAGAAAAATACCCGTCAAATAGGGCTACTAGCCTAGGGGGTAGGTTTCCAAAGGAAGTATAGGGCATTGATTCCAAAGTCCAAAATCAATGTTTGGGATAGTTCCTTGGTGTCATTAATTGACCAAATCCAGGGCCCCTAAGAGAAAGAGTCATGGCGAGGCATGTTGGAGATGTTGAAGCCATTTACTCATCTTGAGTAGGTGCTAGTCTTGAGTAGTGGAGAGTAGTTCAAACCCTTAAGGTGTGGAGTCCTTCTTTTAGGATCATTGAAACCATTTGAAGGGGTATAAACTAAACCTTTTGGACCTATCCTTAGGTGTGTGAAGGGTTTTACATCAACAGTGCTAGGTGCCATAGACCTGGAGGACTAGGGTGTTAGGTGTCATAGATCGGGTCTTTTCTGTCAAAATTTCTCTATTAGGCTCTATCTAAGTCTAATTTATGCTCTCATTCTTGCAATCTGAATCTAAAACCTATATTTGAACCTATAAATATACAAAAGAGGAAAATGGTGTTGGGTTGTATAGGGACTTGCTTAAGTCAAAGCTTGAGTAGGTGTTAACCTCCAATATAGCTATGAAGATTAAAGAGAGCTTACCCTTGTTGGATAGAGACTAGATCTAAAACACAATGTGGAATTGAAGTGCTAAAATGAAATGAGTATACCTTTGATTGATGATGCAATGCTCTTTAGATATGTTCCCCAAATGTATCCAATAAGATGTCGAATTCTAGACAGAACCTAAAGATGGAGCTTCAAATTCAAAGCATCAAACACCAAGTGGCTCAGCTGCTCAAAGATAGAAATATATGTCCTCCTCAAGGACTAAGACATCTCTTGCTCAATTAGCTTCTTCAACTGCTAGTCATGCTATTACAATTTATGTTGGTTTAGTTGCTCGTCAGATGTATGTTAGCTGGTTGGTTTTGTCATGTTAGTTGTTTTGCTTTCTCAGTTAGTGGTTTTGTATTCACAGTTCAGTATTGTGTTTCCTGTTAGTTGTCCAATGCATATTTTTTGTGATGATTTATATGGTTATGGTTGGCTGATGTAATTTTTTTACGGTCCCTGACTGTCTTATTTGTAATTTTTTAAACTTTGGCATCTTCATTAAAAAAAAAAAGTTCCCCAAATTTTGATGCAATAACGTGATAAATTATAGTAAAATCTAGATGTTCAATTATTTTATATGCATTTTTTTTTCTTTAAGTTTGGTTCAAGATCAACATTTAATTTTTTATTTGTCTCTCATTTCTTGCCTTATCATTTGAGAAAATAGATTCTAGTTTTCCTATTTCTAATACAATGTCAACATGTTACTCTATAATTTATGATGATACAATAAACATGCAAGAGAATTTTTAACTTGCTAGCTATTAGTTATACCTTAGTCTATTATATTTTATATAAATGACACAAGTAGCATGAATATTTAATTTATGAATATATATAGACATAATTTTCTTATATTTTGAAGAATGAATGTATTTTACAATTTTAGTTTGAGACTATTACTTAAATTTCTAACTATTACCTTTCTTTAATAATCAATATAAAAACTAACCAAAATTATTGTTATTACAAAATAAATACAACTCAAATCATAAAATAATAACTTAAATAAACATCACAAAACATACCTTCCTAATCAAATAAATTAATTTTCAAATATATTATAATAATAAAAACTACCTAATTATTAGCCAACATTTAATTAAAAAAATTGTCCTCAATATTTGAAAAGGTAGTTAATTTATCTATACAATATGATAGCATGTGGCCCTAGTAGAGTCTCTTAAACGAGTGGACTCACCCTGATCGGGCCCTCGTTGGGATATTTGTGCATAGGATAACGACCCCTGAAATCACGGGTCTTTATCAATTGAAGAAATAATTATTAATTCATGTCAACTAATTTGAGGAAGATAATAAACCTTATACACTCTAAAAGCAAAATGAAAAATTGTAACGTGGAGTGTTGGCCACTTTGATTAGCGGATCTGTAATGTTGACTAGCATTTAGGAAGCACATGCACCATCTTCTTCCACAACGTACATGTACTGAGTATTACGTGGATTTTCTTTGAAAACGGGTCATTAAAGTTGATATAAATTATATGATTTTTTAAGCTTCTTTTAATTCGGTTTATACCCTTTAGAAAATGAAGAAAAATTATCGACAAAGAGAGTCTAAACACATTACATTAGTAGCAAAGGAAAGCTATCATAAACAAGCAAGGTCTACGCAAAACCAAATTTAGATCGAGCAAAGCACACACCCTTATCGAGGTGTGGGATTGAGCAACATATTTTAGAAGATATTTTTTCTTTTAAGGATTTGTTAAAAAAAAAATTATTATCCAAATCGAATCTTATTAGAAATCTTAACTAGGGATGACACACGAGGAGAGGAGCATCCAATCGAAGCAGTCAAATGTTGAGTGGAAGACACGATATGAATTAGGGGAAACACTTTGACATCAACAATAGAAAGTGGGATTTGATCTAAAGGAGGAGGAGCAACGACAAGTAACTTAGGAGGAAAGGGGAATGCCACCCCATTAACAACTAGAGGCATAAAAGCTTATAGAATAGAGTCAATCTTGACAATGTCCATAGCAAAGTGTTAATGTAGTTCATTCTTCCACCAAGAGGAATATCTCAAGGGCTTAAGACGTGGACAATTAAATGTCAAAAATATTGTACAAAGCATCACTGGCAATGAAATGAGTGCTTTCTTATCTTTAAAAGTTTTACCCCAAGCTCAACCCTCCACCTACAATACAACTTGGGTTAAGAGAGGCTTGGACAAATCCAATTCTACAAGGATACAAGTGTAATTGGTGTGGAAGAAAGTTGAAGTTGCTTGAGACACCTTTATAAATTGGCCCATTGAGTTTACAATGCCCATCACACCCAAAATGAAATGGAAAAATAGGGAGCCAAACCCAAATTGGCAGCAAATGATAGATTCAAACATGTGATTAAACACGAAACCCACAGTTTTAGTAAGAGGCAATGCTACCCCGAAAACCAAGAACGACCCTCAAGAGTAGCCTCACGATAAAATAAATAGAATCAAAAGAAACCACAAAGAAGTCCTTGGTACAAGAGTAAATCTTGATTTTTCCTTCCATGGTAGGCCTCCATAGCTTAGTGATCCAAAGGTTTAAATCATGTAGCCAAGGCCATAGTCTATCAATCTTGCAAATTAGTCCTTTTGGGATAAATATCACTTTTTTTTTAATACTTTCTCCCCCAAAACCACAATAAGTGGAGACAAGACAGAAGAAAACACTCACCTCCCATGTTTAGAATGATTAGAAGAAGCGCCATTAACATGACATTCAGGTGGGATAGAAACAACATGCCTTTGAGGAGAAGGGTTCCCAAATTGAATAGAATTCACATAAGTCCTTCTAGCCCCTACAAGAATAGCACTAGATGGCATTAGAGTAGCATCAAACACCACACTAGTCACAATAGACAAAGGAAGTGCCATAATAAATGTAGATGGTACACCATCAGAAATAAGGGTATTGAGAGGAGGCAATAACATACAACCATCCTAGGAAGGAACACCATGATAGACAACACCACTACTATTCGACACACCTAGGAAGCCAATTTTACCATAAGTAGGTGAGATGCTCAACACAAGCAACACAAAAGAAGCAACTAGTGATGGGAAAGGCAAATCATGTAGCGAAGGGTCAAAAATAGCAAAGGTTTATTAGCCCTTATTAGTTGGGTGTGACTACCTATTGGGCATAAGGGCCTATCGCCATTTTTTTAATATATTAAATATGTCATACTTTTCCAACATAGATAATTTTCATTATATGTGTGTGTGTGTGTGATGAATTTCTCCTAATGAATGTTGACACCTATAGACTATGATTGTGTTGTTTGTTTGTATATATTTTGTATGACTCTACAAAGTCTTTTCCACTAGATTCCTCTATCGACCTAAAAATGATAAAAATATTTGATTTCTAAACCAAGTCTATTGGAATTAATAGTAAGGCATGTTTTTTCCAAGAGGTATACAATAAAAGATCACTCCAAAAACCTCACAAAACTAACCCTAACAAAAAACTCACTTACCAAATCTTCATCAAACCGTAGCTCTATAACAACCCAAGTCTACAAAACACCTTTGATTTTGAAAATGCCTTCATTATTTTCTTGCAATGCTATGCATTTAATTATGCATAAGAGTCTACTCATACCAAGGGTTGCAACCAAGGAAATCTCCTTGCACAATCTAGAAATAAGGCTCCAACACAAATTGAAAAAAAAAATGACATCCATAATTAACTATTTCCACATAACCGCATGAGAGAAAAATATGCAACAAGTATTTAGAATTCACATTGCAAAAGAATAGAGAATCATACCATTAAGATGACATAAGATCTATCCTAAGAAAACCCCCAAGAGAGAAAAAATGAGCCTCCAAAAAAGCTCACATGCTCAATGTATTATCTAATGAATAAAGATTATAATACACTTGTATAGTCTCCATTGAAGACTTCTAAAACATCAAGCTCCCTACACACACCCTATCTGAACAAGAAAGTGAGCATCATCTAACTACACATCCTAATCCATGCTTCATCTCCTCACATATGCAACTTTCAAGAGATAATCAACCTTAGCCAAGAACCAATAACTATAATAATCAACCTCAACAACTACTCATGTGCTTTCTTTTTATATAAATAAGCTTGTAAAAAACCATCAAGTGATATTATATAAAAACAAGTCTAGTACCACGAGCTTATGAAACCATGTTGCCCTCATTTACTTTTTTGTACTAAGTTTTTCTAATAATAAATTTTTTAATGTGTAACAAACATTACATATTTATTTCAATGTTACATACAACATACAAAGTGACCATACCCAGATTCTTTAGGTGCCCCATAAATAATATTAATTTTACATGATAAGTATTATGCAAGGTGAACAACACATTTTCCTGATGTGTTGAACCATAAAAAAGGAGAATGAGATTGTGGGTTCCACAAACTCAATAAGTATGTAAGTGTTGTAATTGGACATTAAAAATGTCATAAAGCATGAATACCTAAAACCCATGCGAGTTTTTTGATCCAAGAGGAGTTCAATCATTACATAAACTATTAAAGATTGCCATCACATGATGATGAATTCTTGATTTCTTATAAAGACTAAGTGACAATATTGCTAGAAGTAAAATTTATTGAATGCGGTCCTTTAAGGGGAGTTCTATATCTTTCTAAATTCAAATGAATGACTCCTAGCCTTCTCACAAGTGTATTGGTCCTATATGGCTTATTGGAGAGAAACAATTCTTCAAATTCCCAAAAATGCGACTTTTAAAGATGGGAAATCATTAGGAACCAAAATATTTGCTTCTCTAATAAAATTTATTTATTTATTTTTTATCGTATCCTTTCCTTTGGTTTTTGAGTCATAGGCTGTGTTATCACGAACTATTTATATTAAATTCATGAGTTTTTTATGAACTCAAAAGATGTTTCATGTCAATAATATTTTGTTACCTTGTGTAGTTAACCTAAATATCTTTGTATAGTCCTCAAACATATTATATAGACTACACAATTATTGTGGAAGCTATCCTTGCAATCTCCAACTAAGATAGGGTGGTTGTTGATTATTTCTTTCATGGTTCATGCATCCTTACAAGATACCCAATCTTGTGCATGCATGCAAGTTATCAAATCAAGCGAAGGAGTGGTTACAAATTGAGTTTGTCTACTTGCAAACTAATGTTTAGAGTAAACTAGGCTCATTATTTCCTTTTCCTCTTGCACTTTCCTCTTGCAATTCTCTCAATCATCTTAATCATATTAGGATTAATTTAGAGTTAGTTTAGTCTTAAATTTAAGATTTTATGCATATTTTCTACAAATTGATGAATTAGTTTTAATTTGCAAGTTTAAGATATAAAATTCAATGGTTAATTGACAAGAAGAATGAAATTTTGTTTAATATTATGATTTCTTGAACAAGTAAGAGACACTATCACCATCACCATCACCATCACCATCACCATCATGACATCCAATAACTCACAAATTTTCTTAAATATTCTATTAAAACCTCATAAACAAAATAATCAAAATACTTACCAACTAATTTACTAAAATCTTTTTGAAACTTAAATGCTCATCTTAAAAAGTACACTCTCAAATAAAAAACCGTATATACATACATCAACAAACTTGATACACAAAATAATATAAAACATACATTAAACAAACCAATTGTACACTTTTACCCCTTACAACACCATTACTTCTTTATGCTATTCTTCCATATAAATTTGCATTACTTCCTCTGCAATTTAATTAATGTTCTCCTCTTTAAGCATTGAGTGAACCCAAAAATAATTTTTTGCACCCTAAAAAAAAGCAAGTAGATGCGTACAGTTTGGGGATTAACAATAAGACAAGTCACCTAGGAATGATTTCCAAGTTGCAAAGCCTCATAGGACCACCTCTTTAACCAATCCTTTCATTTGTAAGATCAATTGATGCCAAGTGTTTGCAAGCCTACATAGAGAGGCGGGACAACTAACCTATCACGAGTCCCTTAGCGACTTTAACTCCCATATGCCCAACCCCCTTAAGCCAGAGGTCAATAAGCTTAAAACTAGGAGTTATCCCAATTAGATGGAGAGTGAAAGAGGAAATAAATTAAAGAAAGCAGGCAATAAATGAATGAGTGAACACAACACCCACACAACGTGCCGCCAATCTCTCCATTCCAAGATAAACAAATGTCCCCAGCCGCCTATTAACTCATGCCAGCTACCCACCAGACTATACACCTATCTCATTAAGAATCCCCCTTCAATTCTTTATGCCCCCACCCAAAAAATTCCCCTAATTTTTCTATATATATCCCCCCTGGATCGACTTTTCTAGATAGAAGTGAACTTGAATTGCTTACAAGTCAATTGAAGTTGCTCTGTAATCTGCCAAAAATCTGCAGCCATGGCCATGCAAGTAGCAGGAGATCAGAGAGCAGGAGCAGAGGTTTACTATGGGAGCGAAGCCTGCAAGGCGAAATCTGTGGAACTTCTGGAATTGATGGGTCTTCCAAAGGGCCTTTTGCCCCTTGAAGAGCTTGAAGAATCTGGGTATGTGAAGGAGACTGGTTATGTCTGGCTGAAGCAGAAGAAGAAAGTAGATCACCGATTCAAGAAGATCGGCAAGACGGTGTCGTATGCCCCTGAAATCACCGCCTATGTGGAGAAGCACAAGATGAAGAAGCTCACTGGGGTTAAGAGCAAGGAGATTCTGCTCTGGGTTACTATCTGTGAGATTTCTATTGACGAAAATTCGTCTGAGAAGATCTATTTCAAGAGCTCTACTGGGATTGGGAGAAGTTTTCCTGTAAGTGCTTTTGAGCTTGAGGAGGAGAAGGATTAGGGTTAATTTAGGGCTTTGTTTTTTTGCTTTCTTTTGGGGCATTTTTTGGTGCCGACAATAATGACTGATAAATACAGCTAGAATCTGAAATTTTATGGATTTGGGTAGTTGTGTTACTATATTTCGTGAAGTGTTTTGAACTTCTGTGCAAACCGTTGCTTAGACTGCAGTGCATGATACTGTTATTTACAATTTATGCTCTGCAAATCGATATTATTACCGATTTGATCTGTTAGTGCCATTTTGTATATGATGGAAGGAAATTAATCTGGGAGATCAAATGGACTCTCTATCTTCTTTGGTAGACTTCTCTCTTGTTTTTCTGTTCTTCTACTGCAACTATGGGCCTTTGCATTATTTATTTAGGTTTTTGGAACAGACAATTTCTTTTTCACTGGTTTATGTACCTTTTGGCATATGATGGACGGAATATAATCTGTAGATTAAAATGGATTTTTTGTGTGGTTTGGTAGATTCTTTTTTTATTTAGGCGTTTATTAGTACCTTTTGGCATATTATGGATAGAATTTAATCTGTAGATCAAAATGGATTCTTTGTGTGGTTTGGTAGATTCTTTTTTTTATTAGGCGTTTGGAACAAACAGTTCCTTTTTCATCGGGTAGACGAATGTACTCGATCCTGACTTGTGTATTTTTATTCTTTTCTGAATTTTTTATTGAATTGAATAAATCTAAGTTATGAAATGTCTAGGAAGTTATGAAACTCTGGTCAAACTAGACAGTTCCCAGCCCTTTATTTGGAGTAAATTAAAATTGGTATTTTTTATTTAAATTAACAATCTTGTCATTAAAAGATAAATTATAAAACTAATTTTTTTAACTAAAATAAATATGGTTATATATAAAATATTTGTGAGAATTATGATAAAATAAAATGGACTTTTATGCTTTGCTAGAGTGTTCTTTGTCTTTTCAGTCTTTGTTTTTCAGCTCTCTAACTTAATTATTAACTTATTTTAACTTATTTTGAGTTAGGTGTGTACCATAGTTATTGTTTTGGCTTTTGGTTAGGAACAATAATGAGTTAATGAGTTAGGTGTGTACCATAGTTATTGTTTTGGTTTTTGGTTAGGAACAATAAGAGTGCTATGGAATCATTAGAAAAATGGTCAATATTTATGGGTATAAATAAAGTTTGTACAACTATTTCAATTAAAGTTCAAAGTTTAACTATTGGGATAAAATAAGTCGATGAGTTAGGGTGTGTACTATAGTTATTGTTTTGGCTTTTAGTTAAGAATATAAGTGCTATGGAATCATAAAAAAAATGGTCAATATTTATGGGTATAAATAAAGTTCGTACAATTCTTCCAATTAAAGTTCAAAGTTTTAACTATTGGGATAAAATGAGTCAATTTTGAGTTAGGGTGTGTATTATAGTTATTGTTTTGGCTTTTGGTTAGGAACAATAAGTGTTATGGAATCATTAAAAAAATGGTCAATATTTATGGGTATCAATAAAGTTTGTACAACTCTTCCAATTAAAGTTCAAAGTTTAACTATTGGGATAAAATGAGTAGGTTTTCAGTTAGTAAGTGAAACCTAGATAGGATTTGATACTCTTTCATTGTGTAATATCTTTTTTCGAATTTGAGATGAATTGAATAAAAGTAAATTTAAAAAAAATGTCATGATAATAGTATTTGAAGGTTTTTTCTTTTTTTGTTTAAGGCATGTATTTTTTTTACCATGAATGTTTTCGTTCATTGTATATGATCACATGATCCATCACGAGGATGAAATAAATAGTTAGTGAGCAGAAATGATGTAGGAGGGTTTAAATTGTGTATTTTTTCACCATGAATGTTTCATATTAGGCTATATGCTCACATCACTTGATCCATTATGATGATGAAAGAAATATTTACAAAGCAAAAAAATGATGTATGGTGGTTTAAACTGTACATTTTTTCACCATGAATGTTTCCTATCATAATACATGATCACATGATCCATTATGAGGATGAAAGAAATAGTTAGAGAGCAAGAAAAAATGATATATGATCTAGAACGCTGAAAATGATGTGTGATCTTGAAATTATATGATTTAATAGTATTTTGGGATTAATTTATAACATTTTAATAATATAGTTTTTAATAGGTAGGATTTTAAAGTTGTGTCAACTATAAATGTATTTGTTTTTTATTAGTAAAGCAACATTAAGTAGGGTGTTGACCATTAATGTCGTCAAAAACTATCAACAGACAACAAGCAACATCAAAAGAGATGATGTTGGCAAAAAGAACAAAAGCCCAAAGACAGTTAGAAACAAACATAGTTGGATTGACAAGGAATCCTATCCAATTGGAGAACAAAAAAGACTTCACTCAAAGAGGGGGAAAACCACCCAAACCCCCAAGCAACATGAGACTACCTCTCTCGTACGGGCTAGAAGCAGATCCAACAACAGGGGATCGTGGTTGTAGAACATATCTATAAATGTATTTGTTAGATCTTAATCGGTAATAAATTTTAGGATTGAAATGGATAGCAACAAAATAAGATTTAATGATCTTTCTTTTTCTAACTTTTTTTTGGACAACTTATTGATGTGACCATAAAAGTTCAATTATAGACAAATGTTATCAAATAAATTGTTATGAATCATGATGTAAATTAAACTTGATAAGATCTAAAATAAATAGATTGTGATGTTTTTTATTTATTAAAATAAATTATAATTTTTTAAAAACTAAAATAAAATATTATTATGTATTTGTGAAGATGATAAAGGTTAATATGGACAAAAAGATCTTGTACATGGACAAATATATGCAAAGAGTCAATAGGGTGCACATATTTTTTTTTTCAATTTATAAAGAAAACTAATTAGTTTAAAATATACTCTTCAATTAATCTAGAATTTTATTAGTAGAAAAAATGTATTGGTTTGTCGTGGACATTATGAAAATGGGTATTGTCATGCAAGTTTGGTCTATTCTAGAGACTAAACTAGTCTTTTTCACATAATGATATTATATGCTAATTTACCCTTTTTAGTACAATATCTCACCAGCTATTTTCAAGAATATTGTCTTTAGCTAGCCATAGAATCTACAGTTAATTAAATATATTAAATCACATTCATGATTCTACTAGGGGAGAGGACCTAGTAGTTGTGCACCTTAACTCCGTGCTCCTCAAAATCCTATGTGGAAATTTCAAATCACTCCCAATTTTTTACAGTAGCTTACTTGGCAAGTCCCCTGCTTATAACTAAGGTTTCAGGGCCACATTATCAAGTATGGTGCCACATCAACATGCTTTTTGCCAAGGTGTCCAAAACAACCCAAAAAATAAGTGAGACCAATAGACGTGCAAAAGAGGCCCTAATACTTGTGCAACTGATGTGGTATCACATGATTGGTTATTTTTCACAACTAATGGTACATTTCCTAACAATAACAACTTTAAAGTCACAACTATTGGTGCATAGACACACAAAAAATGATGTTTTATGTTTCAAACAATAGTTTTTATTTGTACTATTATTGGAGGAAAAAGTATAAACACCCCTCACAACAATTCATACATGCTCAACTATTGGTGCTCTTCCCTTAGTCCTTTTTTTTAATTGAAGATGCAAAAAGAATAAATAACTGATTCTAGTCCTTTACACGATTCTTACGGCTGCCAAGGATGTAAAGGAAGACTTAGTTTCAATCATTTAAAATGACCCCTAAAGAAATAATACAAGTTAAAAATATTTAAGGCTTTAACGTAAAAAAAATTGAAAAACAAATATTCAATCAATTTTTTTAAGTATCTTATATATAAAGTCATCATTGTTATGGTTATATATGTGTGGGAGAACATAATTATTTAAAGTTTAAGGTCAAGTTATTTTATAGACCTCTTCAATTATGATGTTAGTTGATATAGCGTTGTTCAACTTAAGCTGGTGATTGTCTTTTTGTAATTCATTTTGCATATTCTCAACAAACAAACAAACAAAAAATGACTCAATTTAACCCATTTAAAATAGAGATTTATTTTTAAATTAAATTATTTTCTTTAGATATAAGAATACATTTATTGAGAGCTTTTCACTTTTACATTAGAGTTTTTTTTAAAATCACATAGGCAGTGTCTAGAAAGTTATATATATATATATATATATATATATATATATATATATATATATATATATATATATATATATATATATATATAGCACAATAAAACTCTTCAGAATCACATAGGTTGTTAGCATTTGGCATTATAATAGACAATGAAAGATTGTTGGCATTTCAATAAGGATATTGAGAAGGTTGTTGATGATTATGGATATAACTGATTAAGGATGTTTACTATCTTGATATTATTATTTTGTCATTGATGTCAAGAAATTGATTTTCTAATTCAATATGATGTTGCCATATCTTGAAAAGTATGATTTAAAGAGTATAAAGATGTCGGTAAAAGACACAGAAAGATTATGATGAATAAGAGGATGAATAAGGTATTCAATGGGCAACTATTACCGAGTCAGACAATGATGAGATCATGATGTTTAGATTGTTTTAACATCATACATATGTTGTAAATTGTAAGGTTAATACTATACTATGTTACCAAGCAAAGAACCTAGTCGGTAAACCCTAAGGAACTTAGTTGGTAAACCCTAAGGTTATCGCTATTGGTTAATGAAGGCAGAATGTCTACCAAGTGAAGTTTAGTATTTACCGAGTTGTAACCGAGCTATAATAGAATACATTAAATAGTTACATGCGTTATTTAATGAAGGAAGCTGATGAGCTGGAACTGATTAAATGATTGGTATGTCGTAAATAAAGTTTGTTAAGAATCTATGGCAATGGAAGATTGGCAGGAGGATCTACAACGCAGATTGAAAGGAAGATCTACAATGCAGATTGAACTGCAATACCCTAGCACAAGTTCCAAGAAAGGTATGCAAGTTCCAAGGCAGGGTAAAACATTTTCAAATCGAAAGATGCATTGAATCTGGACAAGTTTGAAGATCTGATGGCTATGATTGATCATGGGAAATGTGATCAAGGAGATTAAGTGGTTAGCTAATTGTTTATAAATAGGGAATTGTTGATAAACAATGTATGCGGGCAAGTGTATGCATAGGGATGTTACATAGTGATTACCGAGCACAGAAGCTTGAAGACTTGTTTGAATAACTGAGTATAGAAGCCCAACAGATGGACAAGATTAGTTCTATGTCTAGATTGTATTGAACAAATAAGAATCTGCTTTAGCATTTTAGATGTGAAGTTGCAGATAGATTTTTATTACTGTTATTTTGTGAAAGTGACAAAAAATCTCTTTACCGAGTGGACTTAACAGTCTTATTTGTAAAACCCTCTAGCAAGGTGACATTTTGATTGAGTGTTTGAAATCCTTTAACAAGGTCACTTCTGACAAGGTGAAGATCCTAACAGATCTGAGGGAAATCCCTTAATCGGGTCACATCTAGCAATGTGTTTGTAATCTCTAACAGGATTTTCTTTTAACTGAGCATACTCTAGAAGAGTATATTTTTTAGTGGGTCCGAAATCCCACAGTGGTTTTTCCCTATTTGGGTTTCCACGTTAAATCTGGTGTTATGAGGTTTATGATGTTTATATGCTTTTGAGTTTGCATGTTTAACAGTTTTGGTTATATTACTAGAGTATTTGTTACCGAGGTTGAATATGATGTTTTTATGGAAGATTAAGTTTGTATGATTCACCCCCCCCCTCTCATCTTGTTGGCTATTGGATTTGTACTTACATTAAGTATCAGAACTATCATAGGTAGTGTCCAGAAAGTAAATTAGTACAAATAACAAGTCACCTAATTGGCGAGAGCAACATGAGTGGATGGAGGATGGTCCCAATCATCTAGTTTACCCCACACATTAGCGGGTCCGAGGTGACATCATGAATGGACCACACCTCATCAATATTAGCTTCTCCCTCCTTTTCGAGTCTTCATTCTGCACAAGTGAAATTGCCAACCACTTTGAGGAGTTTTTCCAACCACCACCACCAACCGATGACCAACCGTTGTCTCCACTAGAAGATGGCCACCCTACCCGAGGGCCATCCAGAGACAAAGCCTCCATGTGGGAGTGCTACATAGTGCCACCAAGTCGAGCCACTCCTACCATTAGAGTGGCAGCAAGGAGACTGATATGTAGGAGATTGAGAGCACCAAGTAGAAAAGATCCAACCACACCTACAACCGCGGGGTGGAGAATGGCCACATGAAGCAAAATTTCTTGGGAGGATGTTGACCATAATACAAGGGGCATTACCCCAATGATCAATTAGCTCTTGGAGGTGGGCCACCTCCAACACCACTTTATTTGTTTGAACTTGAATCTAGAGCATAATATTATTATAAATAGAAGCTTTAGTAAAGGTAAAATAGAAGTATCAATAGAGTTGTGAGAAAAAATAACAACATTTCTATCTTTCCATAAGAAAAACATAATTTCCACCCCGAAAGCATGTCCGATTTGGGTATACTTGAAGGGAATGTGAGACCAATCCCCTAGAAGAACCATATGCTAGAAAAAAGGTTTTAGCTAAAAGGGGTGAAAAAAGTCATGAATTCAATTCCACAAATGTTGAGCATGACAACAATACTAGAAGAGGTGTTTAAAAGACTTTGGTTGTCTATAGAATGGATAATGAGGGTCCAAAATATTGATGTGCCAAAGATGAGAACCAATAGGAAAGCCTTAGAAAAGAATGCACCAAGTGAAATGGGCAAGCTTAGGCCCAATAATAGCTAACTAGATGTTGTGATACCATCAATGCCAAATAAATAGAGGTGACTATAAATGCTATTGAAGGTTCAAAGCATGCACCATAGGAAGGTATGGAGAGAGCCAATGGTACATCAAGCATGACTTATAATTGCAAAAAGTTGTGTTGGGAGACCAATGCCAATCTTTCCACCAAGGTTTGATTGAGTGAATGCTATTTTTATGAAGCATCTCTAGAGGAAGAGAATACATAATAATGTTGAGTCTCTCTATCTATCCAAAAAAGCCAAAACTAGGGTTTTCAGAGCTTCCCAAGAGCGAAGATTCATAGTAGCTTTGGAAAACAAGTCATGGGAAGTGCGAATGCCTTTTTTTGTGAAATTGCAGAACCTAAGGCAAGTGGCCAAATGAAGTTCTTGAATCTAAATAAACATAGACCACTAGAGATTGTGTTAGTTGAAAGAAATACCATCTCAAAAACCAAAGCTAACCCACCAAAGCTAGGGCTTGACAACATCCCAGACATGCCAAATGTTTTTTCAAGGAAAGTGCCCTCGACATGAATGTCTTTCATGACCAAAAAATCCCCTTCCAAGCATATCAATTGGTTGGGAAATAAGAGATGCAATGTCTAAGAAGAATTTTATAGGCCTCATTCCTAGAAATGACACACACAAACCAATTCACATAGAGAGCCAACCCTTGATGGTGAGTAGAAATCCAAGGCCATTAGAGTCTCATGGGAGACAACAAAACTCCTAGGCAATACGGTGAAAACCCTTGTGGTCTTCTGAAGAGGCCCACAAAAAATAACAAAGAAGTTTTTCCAGCTTCTTGTAAGAGGCCTTAGAAATAATACACACGAGTGACTGCAAACTGCAATAATTTTATAACACACTTGAAATTTACTAGCCAACCAAAAATGACTTGGTAATCCAATATGATAGGTTTTTCTCAATTCTAGCAAGGACCACATTCTAAAGGTCCAAATGAGAAGCCTAAAAAAAGAAGAGAATGCCCAAAAACTATTTTTTTCCCCATGGCCAATCCACTTCTAGCCATAGCTAAGAATCCATGGAGGCATAGGGAGGAAGGATTGATGGTAACATTGTGTTTTATGCCACTAGATCGTAAAACCAAAAGCCAGATAGAAGGTGTCAAGGAATAGAAGGGCTTCTTTGATATTTTGCTCCTCTTCAATGAGTTAGATAACTCAAACAGGGTGATTCCTCTAACCCTCCCAAAGGAGATAGAGTTTTGTAACAAATACCTAAATCCTTTAGCAATAAGAACATACAGAGCAGCAAGAGGGCAACCCTAACAAATGGAATGGTGAAGTCCAAAAGCTTGATATCGATGACCATTAATGGTGATGCACGTAGAGGCATCACCAAAAAATATTTTCATAGATTGAATAAAGTGAGTGCCCAACCCTAGAGCACCCAACATAGCCAGAATGAAGGGTCATTCAATGTGGTCGTAAGCCTTGGTAAAGTAAATTTTTAGAAAAAGAACATATCGTTTTGAGGATCGTGCCCATTGTTGGGACTTATCTTTTTTTTCTAATTTTGAAGACCTAGGCTCAAAATTTTGTAGATTGCATTTAGGAATCACCTTCCAGAACAGGCCTATGTAGCTCATTTGGTGAGCTCATATTTTTGCACCGAAGATTTGTCATGAGAAATCCCTTTGGGATATTGTTATGCACCTTATAGAATATGACACGTGTTCATGGTATATTCATCTACCAGTGTGCCAAGTGGTAGTGCCGGAAGCAATGAATTGATATTTTTTTAAATCATGTTTTAAGTGCTACTTAGGTTGATTTAGCAATTTCGGATTCAGAAAAGTCTGAGTAGGCAACTTTGACAGTCAATATCTTTTTCCTCAGATGTCATATTGATGACCCATCAGATGCCTTGGATTCTACATTTTGCAATCTGTCATTGTGCCGACTCCCAGGGTTTGATCAAATGTTTTTCTTAGTTTTTAAAGATCGTTTCTGAGCTACTCAGGTGTTTTGGGCAAATGTCAAAGTTGCAAAAATGATCAGAATGAAGATCCCAAATTCAATTTCTCGGGTTATGAGCACGTCTAGTCAATGAATCAGAGCATTTTCTCTGAGCCAGTTGTTCAAAAATGAATATTATTTTTAGTCGGGCCCAACTAATGATGAGATCGGTTAAGGCCCTTTTAATTAAATAAATGTTATTTAAAATCGTTCTGATTTAAATAATATTAATTAAAATGCATAAGGTGGCAAGAGACATGTTTGAAAACCAATGTGATGATCTCTGAGCGAGAAAGCTAAATTTTATTAAATCATTTTCATAAATATAATTTTCCTATTAACTCTGAGGAGGATACAGTGGGCATGTAAAAATTTGCACGAAAGAATTAAAAAAAAAGGTTTCAAATGACTCATGGAGGGATAAATTATTTGAAGGGCTCGCATGCCATTAAAAATTCTTGAATCATCTAACGGGGGAGGCAAAGTATTTTAATCACTTTCACAAGTGATTCGGTAATGCCTTTTCCCCTCCAAAATTTGGTGGGCCCGCGAGTTTTTCCTTCTTTAAAAACTTTGAATCTCTGGAGTCTTCATTCCTTGTCCCGTGGAGGTTTCATGGAACCCACAATGCATTGCAGGATAAGACAAGTTGTGGAGCAGAAAGCAAGTACTTATCCCGTGGGGTCCAAATGCATGCAAATATGACCCGCGAGATAAAGACTTTACCCATAGTGCAAGGAAGGATGCTTATCCCGCGCATCGAACGAGAGAGGCAGAATCTGTCGTGGGACAAGGGAGCGCTAGGCGGGTAAAGCAAGTCTTATCCCGCGTAGGAATTGAAGGCAAAGTAAAATTTAGGGCACGAAAGAGAAATAAGGGTGTAAACCCTAAAATATTTCTTGACAATGACGATTCCGAGCGTCGTGATTGCCGCGATTACAAAATAAACATAAAATGGAGATGTTGAAGTGGATTTGGAAGGCCATCTTGATCGAATGCAAAGTGGACACATCGTGAGAAGGGAGTATGCTGCTATAATGATTGTTCGTGGCATAGAAAAGCACCGTGAAGCAACAAAGGTTGAAATTAATGTGCTCCGCGAAGTTGCCAAATATGATCGAAATGACACAAGATATGGATATATTTAATCTCATTCACACTAATTTAAAGCAAGGAAACATACTATTTGTATCTTTTGGGTACGAAAATGTAGTATGTAGTCATAGGGGTGTTCACGACATAGCTCAAGGGCACTGTGATGTGCATAGGTCAGGGGATTGATTGATGGGGGGTCACCGATCATCCAAGTTGGAGTATTACCCCGCGAGATGAATGCACCCGAACATCGATAAAAGGGGTGATGCGCTATGAACAACGATCTAAGCAGGATTTTGTGGGCAATATGTGAGCGGATCAAAATTTTGTTTCCTCTCTATATACATGGTGGCATCTCTGTGGGTTTGTTTATTAATGTTGATGATAATGCAGTGTGGAGATATCGTAAGGGAAGGCGATGCAAAGAGATGTACATTGTACATCGTGTTGGGGGAAAATGAAAGTGTCAAGCAGAGAGCTCTGATGGGTATAACTTCATGGAATACCCAAGGTTCTTTGTGCCAGTGATCCCAAAAGCAAAACATTGTGGTATTGATTATTTATATATTGCAGAAGTTGCCATGATTGTGGTATTGCAATGAGATGACCGTGGCATTGGAATAAGGATAAAGATCTTTGCATGGAGAAATGAGTAAAGACAATGCTCGAGAAATTGACACAGGGATACATGTGTTGTTTTCTTTTTATTTTGTCATCATCCACGAATTTGAAGGGTTTGCCCACACCTTAAAGTGGAGGCCGATGCGTAAAAGGGAATGTTCATTAAAATAATAGCACTGCATAGAGTCAGTGTGGTACATGATTCAGGCAAAATAGTAATTATCAATGCTGGAAATTTGCAGAGAGAACGATAGAACAACAATATCAATTGTGCCAAAGGGATCAAAGTGGTTCGAGGGGGCTCTAGAGTGATATTTCGGTGCATGCCAAAATACGATGGACCTTGATAAAACACCGTCCCCACTAGTATGCAATGCATAATGTGAAGTTATAGACATGGCCTTGCAGGGAATTTTTTTGATTACTTGGGTGTGGGTTCAAAGGGTTGCATTTTATTCCTACAAAATTAGCAAGAAAGGGTGGATGCTAATTGAAGACAGGGTGAGAATTTTACTTTTTCACTCGAGCAAGCTATAGTAAGAAAATTGCCCCAGTCAAGGTGAAAGTAAAGGGAGAAAGGAAATTTCACTTGTATGTTTATAGCTTTCACCAGAACACAAGTCACAACAAGGGGATATTTTACTAGGAAGGATTGTTTCTTTTTCTTCTAAGGGTAAAAAGAAGATTATTTTTTAAGCTGGTCAAAGAGATATACTTAGGGTGGAAATGTGGTATTGTAATTTTTTTAAATTTTTTTCCCTCCAAAGAATGTCAAATGCAAGTAAAAAATCCTCAGCAAAAGTAATTGTATATGAAGATGAATATAAGGCAGAGTGGGTAAAAGGGGCCTGTAACTTTCACCTAAAGAGATAGTATTTTCCACCTAGAGGTAAATTTCTAAAAGGGGGCGTAAGTAGGTAAATGTCTTTGCCAAAACAATTTGCCCAGCTAGTGGAATGAGGGAAATTTCATTTCAGTTTTGAATGCCAAGAAGGGTGCTGAAGTGAACCTTTGCAAAAGGAAGATATTTGAAGATTATTTTTCACTCAGTGGCCAGTATGCAGATTTTGGAAGTGACATGTCACTTTCAACAAAGAGGGATTTCTTGCCATTTTTGAGCAATTGAAAAATGGAGTAAAAATCGGGGTGATCTTTTTCATCGAAATGGATTTTTTTCAATTTTTTGATCAGAGTGAAAGGGGAGCTTTTTTTTTTCCAGTCAAATGTGGGCAGTGGTCTAAATATGGCAATTTTGGCAAAGGTGCATAAATGACTTGACATATGCACCAAAGTGACTATTTTTCAGATTTTCAACACTAGTCTCCAACAAGAATTCAGATTTAGATGTGACAAGTGACTCCAAAGGGAAACATCTTCAGATTTTTCAAATTTCTAGTAGGGATCACAGGTGCAGATTTTGGCAATTTTTGAAAGACAGAGAGTTGTTTCAAGATGCAGATTTCAAAGCTAAGACAAGTCTTTTTCAGAGATTCTTTTAGGGTTTCTAAGAGGTCTTCCTCTCTTTGAATGCATATTCTCCTCTTCTTCTCAGTTTTGATAGTATTCTGAATGTAGCTTTCATGTTGGAAGCAGGGCTTCCATGTATAGGGTGCATAGTTTTAATGGCAGTTAGAGTTAGTATTCTTTTAGTTTGTAGTTTTTTGGTGTTCCAAACAACTGGTAACTAGAGTACAAACAAATTCAAAGGTAGTATTTCATTTGTTTCTCTTATATATGCTCTCTTTTATGAAATAAAATGATCAAGGGTCTTTTGTTTTGTCCTTGCAAATCAGGGGCATATCTTGTTGTTTTCTTCTATTCAAGGAAGAGATTAATTTGCTTCTTCAAGGTATATAAATAGTGTTGTGTATATGTCAGATTCTTAAGTATGGTTGTGGGTGAAACCAAAAAGGAGAATGCTGGTGTAATGCATTAACATTTGAAGATCAAAGGTTGCATGTTACCTTGTTTGGATGTCAAATCAGCATATTGTGGAGTGAACTCTGTTGCCCATGCAAGGCACTAATCATGGAGTTGTTTTAAGTTTTCAGAATCTTTTCATTTTCAAAATCTCTTTTACTTTATGCATTTGTTTTTGTATTAGGAATAGGATTAGTGTAGAAACCCCCTCCTCAATGAAGTGCATAGATGCTTAGAGACTAAGGTTAAAGCCAAAACCAGGAGTTAAACCATCTTCCTTAGTACATTTTCATTGAGATGATTTGATGTACATTGTAGTGTCTTGAGTATTGTCAAGCTGAAAGTTACTAGACACTGCGTAGGTTCACCCGCCTTGGTCTCGTAGAGCCAAAAGAGTAAGAGATCTCAGTCTTGTGACTGAATCGCCAAATCCTTCCCCGAGTTTGTCGATGAGTTAGTGGAAATTCTTCTAGAACTGAAGGACTATTGGTTTGGGAACCAACACCCATTCCATGCCTTGCTAAATGACAATGATATTATCCAAAATGAACCCAAATTTAATAAAACTAGCTTGCTTAGGACAAAAAATTAGGGGAAGCAAATGACAAAATTGTAGAGTCAAGGATTTGGTAATAATCTTGTAAGAGAAATTAAGTATTGTGATTGAATTCTAGTTACAAATATCCTCAGGATCTCCTAGTTTAGGTATGAATTTGATATTACCTTTGTTCATCAATTTATCTAAAGACTAGCCATGAAAGGCTTCAAGGTAGTCCTTATGAAGATCAAATTCCACACAAGGCCATTAGGTTTTGTAGAATTTGTAGGGGAAACCATCACAACCAGGATCTTTATCATCTACCATAGAGATGCCAACTTCCTTCAAGTCCTTAATAGAGAGCATTTTATTGCAGAAGTCATGTTGAGCCTCAGAAAGTCAACACATGACAACCTGAAGACAATCCTAAAGAGCTTTATGTCACTTACGTGAAGCATCTTGAGTGGTAAGGACTTTTTTATAATGGTGGACGAACAAACCTGAATAATGTCTAGTGGCTCAAAGAGCACTGTATGGCCTTCCTTATTTAAAAAAAAATTCTTTAGAGGCTCAGTCACCCACTTTTAACTAGTGCAATCTAGATTTCATCTGAGCCCCTCTAGTAGCATGATTGTTAGCAATATGCTTCTAATGACAAAGTTGAGCCACTTGGACTTGCAAACTAGGGGAGAAAGGATTGGCAATAAGAACTTCTATGGCACGATGAAGATCTAAGGTGGTAGCTGTTGGCATTTTTGATGATTATGTTCTAATTGTCATTGATGGACACACACTTGCATTGAGATCATTTTTGTATGTATCAGTTATGCTCAACCGGCAATTGTTCCAATCGGTATGATGCATTATAGTCCCTAGACTATTGGTGTTTTGCAGAAAGTGATTACTGATCTGAAGCAGCATGTTGACCCCAAGCGGTTCGAGGAGCTCAAGCGGTACGAAGGATCAAAGCGGCAGAACACATATTTCCCAATCTTCACTTTGTCAAACCGGCAACCGACATTTTTCTTGAACTGGTATTTTCTATAAACCAGTAATACTCTGTGATGAGTTACCAATCGGCATTTTGTGACGAGTTACCATCCACTGATTGTTTGACGATGCTGACACTTTAGCGGTGCTTTTTGTGTCGTGTTACCAGATACGTCTAGATACATTGAACCTAAGAAACTGTATTGTAATCCTATTAGACCGACATGAAATCAGATTCCTTTATAAGGACATCATGTCTAGGGTTTTAGGTTGTTGGTGAAGTTGTTGTTGCGAAAGTTGATGTTGTTGCTAGGGTTTAAGGTGGTTGAGGAGTTAGAGAGAGTATGAATGTGTAGAAGACTGAAGTAATGCTGGAATGCATTAGGAACGAGCTATCAAGGATCTAACCAAGCAATCTGTGCTATTTGCTAGATCACTCACTTGTTGATTACTCACATCTTCGACAAGTCTGTAGCCCTTAATTGGGTAGGCCCAAAAGCCTTTTGTAAATCCTCTAACAAGGTGGTTCACATCTGTGGATCTAAAATCCTCTAGCAAGGTAGTCTTAAATCGGACTTATCTCCTAACAGAGATTGAGATTCCTAACAAGATCTATTCTAGTAAACAACATTGTAAGACCTTAACCGGTCTGGTTCCTATTCTGCAGATAGTTACTTGTGAGTTCCATCTCACCGTGGTTTTTCCCATTTGGGTTTCCACGTCAAAATCTCTTGTGTTATGGTGTTTGTTCTTCTATGGGTGAATGCATTATTAGCTATCTGGTTTGCATGTGTGTTAACCGGTTTGTCTGCTAAACTGTTTTACCGGTTTGTTGTTAGTCTTGCAAAGTGTTTAAGTACAAAGATTTTTGGCATACTAATTGACCCCCCCTCTTAGTATTCATCAATTGGTATCAAAGCCAACCTTTCTATAGGTTTAGCCACTTGGAAAGAGATATGGGGGAATACACATTGAGGGAACTTACTCATCGGCTCACTTAGTCTGAGCAAGCCTATGATGATCTTATGGTCAAATACAAGGCATCTCAAGCAAAAAGGAGAGAACATGCAGAAAAGCTGATGGAGCTATCTGAAAATAGTTCCTTTGATGAAGCGGACATGGAAGCCCTGATTCAAGAAGTAGAAAAGCTGAATGAATCCAATTCCAACCTGAGAAAAGAATTGGAAGGACTGACTATCCAAATGTGCCAAGAGCTTGAGAATCGGAGGAAAGCTAAAGATCTGGTCAAAGACAAGGATCATGAAAACTCCAAGCTGAAGCAAGAGATCAGTGCCCTAACTGCTCAACTCCATGCGAGCAAAGTGGAAAAGGAAGACATGCAAGGAGAACTGAACATTTCCATCTCTGAGAATGAAAACCTGATGGAAGCAAATGCTACTATTTCCAAAGAACTCTCTGAGTCAAAGGAAATACTTGCTAGGTTCAACAAGAGTACTATCAAGCTAGAGCAAAAGCTTGAATCTGCCAAACCTGTCAAGAATACTGATGGACTTGGTTATTCCGGTCATGAGGAAGGTGAGACCTCTGGTACAAATGCTGGAACATCAAAGAATCAATTGACATCAAAGGATAAAGGTAAGAAAAACTTTAAACCTATTTGCTTTAACTGTCTTAAAGAAGGACATACTGCCAATGTGTGTAGAAGCAAGGCTTACAATAATTTTCCTTATTTCCTAAATGATAAGCCTAGATCCTATAAATTCAATGGTAACTGTTATGCATGCAACAAGTTTGGGCATAGAGCATCTGAATGCAGGTCAGTTATGAACAACACTGGTAGATATCCTCATAGGACCCAAGGAGTTGGTCCTGAACCTTTTGTGAACTAGAATCACAACTGGTTTAATGCTTCTAATCATCAGTCAAGAAGCAATGGCTATCAAGCGGCAATCAGATGGAGAGAAAACTATATGATATGTCATGGTCATGGTCACATTGCTACAACATGCAGGAGGAAGAATGACAACACGAATAATGGACCTTGGAGAGCACCTGGATTGGTCTGCTATCATTGCAACAAACCGGGTCACATTGCCAGATTCTATAGATCAAGAAAGAACATATCTGATGATATACTGGTCACTTCGGAAGGAAAGATTGATGTTGACATCGTTCAAGCAGATATGAACAAAACCTGGAAGAAGAAACCAGTGGTGTTACAAGAGGAACCAGTTTCTGCACCTAGTGTGGAAATCATGGAACCGACAAACTAAGCTTCAGAATAGCCTAGGGGGAGCAAACGGTGAAATGTTTCGAACCCCTAGTTTACACCGGTAAAAGACCTTAACTGGTATGTGTTACCTATCATTTGGTGGAAGATCGGAAATGGTAAAAGGCAAATTAGGGTTTATGTCCTAATGGTGGAGCATTAATTGCAGTAGGTGAGAAATATGTTTAAAAGGAATTTTCAAATCATTTCTCACTATCATTTTCGAAGTGAAGAAGGTTTTCAAGTGTAGAGCGATGATAAAGTGATTTGTGCTGTGATTCAGAGAGAGTTGGAAACCTTGAAGGAAATTCAAATTCAAATTGCAAACGGTCAAGTGAAGAAAGAAAAGTGGTGATTCTGCAACCGACGGAGTGTGAGGTGGAGAAGAATCTGAAAGCCCTAAATTCATGATTTTTGAAAGGTATTTTTTGAGTTTTCAGTTTCTATCATGGCTTCTGCATCCCATACTAGCTCTAGTACATCTGTAGATTCAACAAGATTTATTCAACGCAAGTCTAGATATAATGCCCTATCACAAGTTCCAGCTGGTGTGATAGTAGAAGAGGGAATCTCAGATTACATAGATTGTAAAATTGAAGACCTAGGGTCTCTAGCAATTCACTCATAGCTAGGTTTATTTTGTGGACAAGATAAAAAGATCAAACCGGAGTATAGTATTTTGGAAAAGAAGAAGCTCCACAATGCTGTTTATTTCTTGGAGGATTTCACAGATGATCACATTAGGATCATTCTGAGCAGAGTTCATGGTGACAAGATGTACCTAGAAAGAACGCATGATATTACACCACAAACAATTCATGTCATCACTGGTTTTTGCAATACAGGGGAAGTGCCAGCCCTAAGGACAGTAAATAAGACAGAAATGTCCAAGCTCACTAGTTCAGTGAGTGACTCATGAGGAATGACTGTTAATTCCATCAAGGATGACCTTGTGAAATATGCATGTATGGTGATTGGATACCAGACATTCTCTGCCAGCAAACTTAACTCTGTATCTGCTACAATGGTAAATGCCGCTTATCGAATGATCAAGGAGGATGCATCATTTGACCTGTGCACCGGTATGAAAAGGTAACTCATGTTGAATCTTAAATTGACCAAACAGGATAATGCATTAAGGTTCAAGTTTGGAAAACTACTGGTTGGGTTGTTCTTTTACTTCCAAGGCTACTTTCTAGGAGTAGGTGATGTCTAGTGGTCTGCTGACCAACCGATAACCAAGCAAATCAAGGAAAGTCTGCAAGCAGTCGGAACCGACTACCCTGATGTTCTGAACAAGTACTTTGATGAGTTCAGAAGAAAGATGAGCCTAAGGACGAGGATATCCGGTGACATAGTCAAGAAGTATGGAGATGATATTTGCTTTACCATTAAAGTGGATTAATGCATAATGAAGGTTGTTGAGCCCAAATAGGAGGAAGTGGACCCTATGGGCTATGAGGTAATGAATGATATGCTGGAAGGATATGCCTCTACCCTTATTGCCTCACCGCTTGATCCAAAGGCAAGGAGAATCAGAACCTACCTAGAAAGGATAAAACTAGTTGAGAAACCCTCAGCGGAGAAAGGAAAAGAACCTTCAGTGAAGAAGGCAAAAGCAGTGCCTTCAACATCGACATCGGCTACTATAGCCAGTCCTAAAATGACCAAGCGGTCATGGCTAAAAAGAAACCGGAAGCGGCACCTGCTAAAGTCTTCGAGAGAAAGAGGAAGACAAGGAATGTTTCACCAGACTCAGAAGAAACTGTGTCTAAGGAAAAACCAAAGAAGACATGTCAAGCAAAGAAAAAGACAAAGAATGAATTGACATCATTAGCACCGATAAATATTGACATCTCCTCCTACAAACGTTTGACACATTGTCAAAAAACTATAAAAAACATTAGGAGAAAAGTGCTAAATGATTTGATTGATTGTTGTGATGACTTTAATGATGATGAAAAGGAAGTAGTAGAAAAAGAAATTATTCAGTATTTATGTGTTAATGACCAGTCACCTTCAGAAATTAGAGCTGAGACACCAAATTCTTTGTATAAATCCTTAGACAATAAATGGTGCATTGCCATACAGCAGGAACAAGAAATGAGAGAGAAAGTTTTTGCTGAACATTTTCTTGATGTATCAAACTCAGAACTGTTTGAAGTAATGAACAAATACAAAGGCCTCTTCTTCATGAGAAGAAGAAGACTCTTGTTACTGGAAGGGAAGGGTAAAGAAGTGCTCAAGAATACACACACCCTTGCTCTAGATGCTCTGAAGATGCATCAAGTGGCTGAAGCCAACAGAAAGGTTGAGCAAGAACTAACAATAACTAAACCGGATGAAGTGTTTGATGATGAAGGAAATCCGGTTGCTGAATCGATTGACACTATTGATGTCAATGCTCAGGAAGGAGAATATATTGCTCAAGGTACACCATCAAAAGCAACAAGATAGGATGAATAGGAAATAAAGAAAAAGGAAACAGAGGACAAAAAGGAGGAAGCAAAGAAGCAAGCAGAGGAGAAGAAGAAGAAGCATGAAGAGAAGAAGAAGAAAAAGGATGAAGAGGAGGAGAAGAAGAAGGATGAAGAGGAAAAGAAGAAAAATGAATAAGATGAGGAGAAATGGAAACAATAAGAGAAGAGAAAAGAAGAAGAGAAGAAAAGAAAAGAAGAAGATGAAGAGAAAAAGAAACAAGAAGATGCAAGGAAGAAGAAAGAGGAAGAGGATGAGAAGAAGAGAAAGGAAGACGAGAAGCTAAAGGAAGCAAAAAAGAAGAAGGAAGAGGAAGATAAGGCAGAGGAGAAAAGGAAGGAAGCAGAAAAGAGGAAGGCATAGGAGGATAAGGAAGAGGAAAAGAAAAAAGAAGCGGAGAAGAAGAAGGTAGAGGAGAACAAGGAAGCTGAAGCGGCAAAGAGCACGTAGATGGAGACACCTAAGGCAACCGGCAGTCAAGCCAAACCGACTGACCTTACCAATCCCATTGACCTCTAGTCTACAAGTGAAATGGAGTTACTGTAGAGCATCAAGGTTGCTCAAGAACACCTTGAGGTGTTAAGGAGGAAGAAGGAGGAAGATGCGATCCAAGCTGCGGTGGACACTCTTACCGGTTTGTTACCCGGTACAAACCTCCCTAGTACCGACTCATTATTGGCACAACTAAAGCTCCTATGTATAGTAGTAGATGATCAAGTGCAGAGCTTAGAAGAGGTAGCAAAGGCAAATGCTAAGAAAGAGCATCAAAAGGCTCTCAACATTGCCCTGGTAAAGAAGCTTAATGAGCTCCGGTCTGAACTACAAAAAGCACAAAAGGATATAAGGAATGCTTTGAATGAGGGGAATCTTCTACTCAGCAAGATTTGCCAACCCCATCTATTCTATGATGATGTGCTTGTACAGAAGTAGAAGCTTCAAACTGACTTGCAATTATATATGAGTACCTTCAAGCTTCCATATGACTCTTTTATAACTTATGGGTAAACCATTCACCGGTTTCACATCCAGTGCGTAAAATTAGAGTTGGAAATAAGCAATTGGACTCGAGATTTGCAAGAACTTCAACTGGTTCTACTCCCACATCTGCAAATACTTCAAAAGTGCTATCTTAATCTAGAAGCCTTAACGGCAACACAGGAGATGAGCACACTAGATGCCATGGAAGAATAGGTCTCCCAGATGCAGATAGAGAATGAAGTGGCAACCTCCCTACTGGAGTTCCGGTCTTTATCTATGAAACAATTCTTGCAGGACTTTAAATATGTTTTTGACAAGTTTTATTCTTTACTGTCATAAACACCTATTATTTTAATGAAACAGGTGTTAGTCTGTAATATTATTTTTGTCATTGTTGGCAAAGGGGGAGAAGTATAAATTTTGAATGTTGTGATGTATACTTTCATGTTATTTCTGTTAAGAAGTAGTATGCATTGTATTTTCTACAAAAGGGATTGTGTATATGCCTAGGGGGAGTAATTTTGATTCTGACATATTTTGTTGTAAAACACTTAGATGTCAAAATTTCCTAAGTGTTGCCATCAATGCCAAAGGGGGAGATTGTTGGCATTTTTGATGATTATGTTGTGATTGTCATTGATGGACACACACTTGCATTGAGATCATTTTTGTATGTATCAACTATGCTCAACCGACAATTATTCTGACCGGTATGATGCATTATAGTCCTTAGACTATTGGTGTTTTTAAGAAAGTGATTACTGATCTAAAGCGGCATGTTGACCCCAAGCGGTTCAAGGATCTCAAGTGGTATGAAGGATCAAAGCGGCAGAACACATATTTCCCAGTCTTCACTTTGTCAAACCGGCAACCGACATTTTTCTTGAACTGGTATTTTGTATAAACCAGTAATACTTTGTGATGAGTTACCATCCACCGATTGTTTGACAGTGCTAACACTTTAGCGATGATTTTTGTGTCGTGTTACCAGATATGTCTAGATACATTGAACCTAGGAAATTGTATTGTAATCCTATTGGATCGACATGAAATCAGATTCCTTTATAAGGACATCATGTCTAGGGTTTTAGGTTGTTGGTGAAGTTGTTGTTGTTGCGAAAGTTGATGTTGTTGCTAGGGTTTAAGGTGGTTGAGGAGTTAGAGAGAGTATGAATGTGTAGAAGATTGAAGTAATGCTGGAATGCATTAGGAACGAGCTATCAAGGATATAACCAAGCAATTTGTGCTATTTGCTAGATCACTCACTTGTTGATTACTTACATCTTTGACAAGTCTGCAACCCTTAACTAGGTAGGCCCAAAAGCCTTTTGTAAATCCTCTAACAAGGTGGTTCACATCTATGGATCTAAAATCCTCTACCAAGGTAGCCTTTAATCGGACTTATCTCCTAACAGAGATTGAGATTCCTAACAGGATTTGTTCTAGTAAAGAACATTGTAAGACCTTAACCGGTCTGGTTCCTATTCTGTAGATAGTTACTTGTGAGTTCCATCTTAGCGTGGTTTTTCCCATTTGGGTTTCCATGTCAAAATCTCTTGTGTTATGGTGTTTGTTCTTCTATGGGTGAATGCATTATTAGCTATTTGGTTTGCATGTGTGTTAATCGGTTTGTCTGCTAAACTATTTTACCGGTTTGTTGTTAGTCTTGCAAAGTGTTTAAGTGCAAAGATTTTTGGCATGCTAATTCACCCCCCCCTCTTAGTATTCATCAGTAGCCTCATAGGACCTCCAATATAAAATAGCATGTTGGTGACCATAAATATGAAGGAAGTGGGATGTGTGATGTATAACATGATTCCACCATGCAATCCACTCAAACTTTTGAGTAGGATGATACTTAAGATTCCAAAACTTATGAATGTGGACCAATGTGGGCTTGTGATTCAACAAATAAGTATTTTTAAAAAATAGGTTTTGGGAGGTGGATATTTGAAGTAGTCATTGGTGAGGAGGGACCTTAAAGAGATCAATCTGGACTGGTCATCAAGAGTAAACACAACAAAAACACAAAGATATGATGGAGACAATACATAAAAGATTGATTTATTGCATGAAATTCGATTACATCCAATCAGTAACAACCGGGTTACAACATACCGACTCATAGGCCTGGTAGAATAGGTCACAACCGGGACTTTGAATATTATAATCTATCTTCTACGCATAGTCTAGCTACCCGATTCTCTCCCTGTTGCATTCTAATGGGTAATTATAAATATATTTATCGATCCAAAGGATCCAGTTGGCCCAAAAAGGGATCAAAACCCGAAGAGCAAGGCCTAACATGCAAAATAAACAAGGTCGGCCTCCACCAAGAGATTCCTTCAGAAAATCCAAAGGATGAAACGTAGATCGCAGGAAAATGTTAGCCACACGCTAAGGAACATCAAAATCAATGCCCAAGGCTCTGCAAGCTTTGGAATAGGTTCCGATATATCACTAGAATAGGTCTTAGGAAATCGGTAACAAAGGAACAACCGGTAACAGGAAACTATCATGGAAACCGGTAGCAATATCTTGTTGGAAAATGATCCAAATGTAATGCATTCTGGAAGTAAGAAAGATGATAAAGTATTCAAGTAGAATCCAACTCCACAAGATCTAGTTAGCCAAAACCGGGATGCACAGAAAGGAAAACTAAAACTACAAATAGAAAAAAAATAGAAAGGAAAATGTTTTTGGTTGATGCAAGATTGCTATGAAATGGGGATGCTCTTGTATTAGACATTTGGGGTTATTGAAAAAGTGAGCCTCTCACTTTGTCGAGGTTAGAGGTAAACCAAGGTGGTCTACCTCTGCCTGAGAAATCCAAGATGAATCTTCAACTGGTCTATCCTTCCACTTTAGAAGATATTCCTTATACTCACTACTCCTGGTATTACGCCCAATCCTACTGTCCAAAATCTCTTCAATATGATCTAGTTCCTTCCAGGGCAATTGTTTCTCCAAGTCTTCAACACTATCCTCACTCAATTCTGGTTCATGGTACTCATGAAGATCTGCCTTGTTGAATATAGGTGAAATACTTAGACTATCCGGTAACTCCACTTCATATGCATTTCTAGAACTGAACTTCCTCAAAATCCTGCAAGGTCCAAACTTCTTCATCTGCAACTTGTTATAAGTTCCAATCGAGAATCTCTCTTTTCTCAAATATACCATCACTTCATCGCCAACTTCAAATTCCTTATGTCTCCTCTTCTGATCTTCCTTTGCCTTATAATTTTTGTTCATGTCTTCCAAATGCTGCTTAACCTGCATATGCAATGTTGCCATGTGATCTGCAAAGTATTCTGCTTCAAAAATTCTCCAATCTTCACTGATAATGTCTCTCAATTCTGATATCCCTCTAGGATGCACTCTGGTAACAATCTCAAAAGGTGTTGTTTTGGTACTTCTATTCACTGAATTATTGTAGGCAAACTCTGCTTATGCAAGAATTAAATCCCAACTTCCAGTTTTGTCTCCCACTAAACATCTCAACAAATTTCCCAAACTCCGATTAACAACTTATGTCTATCCATCAGTATGTGGATGAAAAGTAAAATTGAACTTAAAATCTGTCTTCATCTTCTTCTAAAGTGTTCTCCAAAAATAGCCAACAAACTTAGTATCTCTATCTGAAACTATGCTCTTAGGTAATCCATGCAATCTCACCACTTTGAAAAATAGGCTTGCTACATGCAATGCAACTAATGTCTTCTTAGAAGGTATGAAATGAGCCATCTTTGAGAATATATCCACTACAACAACTATAGAATCATCCCCTCTCGGTGTCTTAGGTAGTCCAAGTACAAAATCCATGCTTATATCCTCCTAAGGTCTTACCAATACTGTCAAAGATTTATACAATCCCACATTATGACTACTACCTTTTGCAACTTGAAAAACTCTACAACTTTGCACATATCTCTTAACATCCTTATGAATCTAGGGCCAAAAGTACTACTCACTCACCAATGCTAATGTTTTGTCAATACCAAAATGTCCTGCTAAACCTTGACTGTTTTTCTCTTTTATCATATTTTCTCTCATAGACCTCTTCGGTATGCACAACTGAACTCCTTTGAATAACATCCCATCTTGAATGAAGTAATCGAACCATTTTATTATGTCTACCATAATCAGTTGTCTACATTATTTCCAAGGTTTTGCAAAATTCGGGTCATCATCATACAAGGTCTTCAAATTTGCAAATCCTAATACTATCACTCTCATCTCTGTCAGCAAATTCCTTTTCCTACTTAATGCATCAAAAAATTTGTTAGATTTCCCACTTCTATGCTTCAACACAAAGGTGTAACTTTGACAGAATTCTACCCATCTCATATGTCTCTGATTCAACTTACTCTGACTGTTTAAATACTGCAAAGCTTGATGATCTGTATACAACACAAACTCCTTAGGCAACAAGTAATGTCTCCACTTCTTCAAGGCTTGAACTATGGCATAAAACTCTTGATCATACACTAAATATCTCCTCCGAACATCATTCATTTTTTAACTAAATAGGCTACTGCTCTTCCTTCTTGACTCAGGACTGATCTTATTGTTGTTCCACTTGCATCACAATCCACTTGAAATACTTTATTAAAGTTCGGTAAACCTAACACAGGCTGCTCAGTTACTTTCTACTTGAACAGTTCAAAAATTTTGTTTGCTCTGGTGGTCCACTTGAATTCCTTCCAGTCTACTCTCATGGTCTCAGTCATAGGGTTACAAACCAAACTAAATTTTTTGATAAACTTCAGCTAAAAACTAGCCAATCCATGAAATGATCTTACCTTTCCAATGCTTTCCGATGTAGGCCATTCAATTATTGCTTTCACTTTCTCTGGGTCCATCTTTAAACCATCCTCAGATACCACAAATCCCAAATAGACTAACTCATCCTTCATGAAAGTACACTTATTGATATTGATCAACAACTTCTCTTCTCTCAATCTCTACAAAACTTGTCTTAACTGCAACAAATGCTCCTCTTTTGTCTTACTGAAAAATCAGAACGTCATCAAAATACACAATAACAAACTTACCTAAGAATTTATTCAATACCTCATTCATCAGCCTCATGAAAGTACTCGGTGCATTAGTCAATCCAAAAGGCATCACCAACCATTCATACAATCCTTCATTTGTCTTAAATGTTTTCTTCCACTCATCACCTTCCCCAATCCTGAGCCGATGATATCCACTCTTCAAATCTATCTTTGTAAGGTATTTTTCTCCACTCAAATAGTCCATTATGTCATCCATACTAGGGAAAAGAAACTGATATTTTACTGTGATCTTATTTATTGCTCTTGAATCAGTACATATTCTCCATTCTCCATTCTTCTTAGGTGCTAATATTGTTGGTACTGAACAAGGGCTCAGGCACTCCCTAATCAAACCTTTCTTCAACAACTACTGCACTTGTCTATTCAATTCTTCATTCTCTGCTAATGTCAGCCAATGTGCAACTTTGTTAGGCAAACTAGCTCCAGGAACCAAGTCCATGCAATGACTAATACTTCTCATAGGTGGAAATCCATTAGGTACATTATCTAAGATGATGTCCTCATATTCTGTTAGCAAATATCTTATCTCTTCCGGGTGTTCTTCTTCCGGATCCGGTCTCTCACTCTTCTTAGGAATTAAGGCAAAGCACACATTCTCATGTCTCAGTCCATCCACAAATTTCCTTCCATCTACTAAACAGATTCTAGCATTTGTACAAACTTCATTCTTCAAAGGTTCCTCCAAGGGAAACTAGGTTTGCTTCATCCCATTGGCCATAATAGTGTATGTATTCTTCCTCCCATCAGGTACTGTCTGTCTATCAAATTTCCAAGATATTCCTAACAAAAGATGACAAACATCCATAGGCATAATATCACACAAGACTTCATCATGATAACTCCCAATTTTCAATTTTACCAAACATTGTTCATCTACTAATAACTTATGTTCATCCTAAATCCATGCTATCTGATAAGGCTTAGGGTGTTTCAATCTCTCCAATTTCAAATAATTCACCATATCTTTTGAAACAAGATTATGTGAACTACCACTATCAATAACAACTTTACAACACTTACCAAATACCTTACATCTGGTATTGAACAGATTCTTCCTTTGCAAGGGCTCTTCATCTCCTCCAGTATGACACAAAACTCTCCTCATCACCAATAGTTCTCCATCTTCCGATTTATTATCTAATCTAGTGGGGTTTTCTTCCACCACTGTTGCTCTTTCGGTAATTTATGTCTTCTTACAATCAAATGCACGATGTCCTTCTCCTCCACACTTAAATTAGGTTCCTCTAAATGTCCTCTTGTCTTGTCTTCCAAAGTTCTCATTTTGGTAACCATTCGATTCTCTCCTCCGGTAGAAATTTCTATCATCCTTCCGATATGAATTACCTTCTTTTCTCACTTCCTTGTCCTTGATCTGATCTATACTGGTTCCTCTTCCTCTGGTATATCCTCTTCCTCCTTGAAATATTTTTCTGGTAAACCTTCCACCTCTACCTCTTTGTCTTTGCTCATGTCTTTTTTTTAACTTCTCTTCTACCTTTAGGGCATACTGGTAAGCCTCTTCAACACTCTCCAGTTTGATCATGCTCAATTCATCTTGTATAGACATCCACAATCCATTCAAATACATTAAAACTTGTTCAACTTCATCATCAACATGTCTAGATCTGTATTCAACTTGTAAAATGCTTCAGTGTACTCCTTCACACTAGATTCCTTCTATCTCAAATTCTGCAACTTTTAGAATAGATCCACTTGATAATTCACCAACAAAAACTTTGATTTCAACTTAGCAATCATCCGATCCCATGTCTTAATCTTCTCTTTACCTCTTCTCTATCTATCAACTTGCAAATTCTCCCACCAAAGAGATTGTGAGATTTTGCCAAGATCTAGAGGCAATGGAAAGTATAAATAAGAGATTAAAAATAGATGATAGTGATGGACTTGAAAAGCACTGAGAGGGGGGGGGGGGTGAATTAGTAACACCAAATAAAACACTACTTCAAATACTAACCAGTAGATGAACTTAACCAAGAATTTAAACAAAATACATGCTATCCAAAATTATATAACAACATCCACAAAAAGTAAAGCATCCACCATAACACAAGTGTTTATACGTGGAAAACCTAAATAGGTAAAAACCACGATGAGATGGAACTCACAAGTTAACTATCTATAGTAATAGATAACTAACCAGTTAAGGTCTTACAAAGTGCTCTGCTAGGAGCGAATCTTGTTAGAGATCCCAAGATTGATTAGAAGCTTATACCGTGTTAAGAGTACTACCCTATTAGGAGTAACCTCACTGGAGGATTTGAGAATCCAAACTAATGGATCACCTTGTTGGAGGATTTGTACAATGAAGCTTGTTAGAGCTTACCCGATTAGGGATTTGATTATGTTGTAATGATTAGAAAACAACAAGAATGGTTTGATCTGTTCTGAGTAGCACAATATTTTCTTGATCAGATCATTCTAAGTACATTCAACACTACTCTTCATCTTAACACTTTTTTCTCTTCAACAAAAGCTTTCACTCTTTATGCATATCAGTATTTGCATAATCTCCTCTCTATTAGTTTCAAATGATTCACTAAGATGTCTTAATATAGACATTCAAATCTTATGTCGGCCATAGGAAAGCAAAACACAATTTCCTAGGTGCAATGTATCTAGACAAGTAATCATAACTCATCACAAAAATGACTGTCAAGAAGTCGGTGCTAGTAACTGATTACAAAATCAGATACCAGTTAGAACAGTCAATACCAGTTGGAACAAAACATGTGAACCTTTGTCCTGGAATCTTCCACTTGATCTCCATCTTCATCTTCATCTTCATCTTCATCTTCATTTTGATGTTGACTTAGTGTAGCCACAGGTTATCTCTTAAGCACATACCGGTTGACATAGAGTACCGGTTAGAGATAAACCTTAAACATACCGATTGACAGTGTAAACCAATTGAAGTTACACCGGTAGTCAATGTAATCATATGTGTGTGTGAGAGTGTTTCATCAATGATAACAAGTGATGAATACATTACAATCATCATCAAGCCAACAATCTCCCCCTTTGGAATTGATGGCAACACTTAGAAAATTTAGAGTAATACAATACCACAAGTGTGCATACACAACAAATTTACACATGTGCTCATACTCCCCTTTAATGCAATACTCCCCCTTAATGCATGCATAAATACAAAATTTTAAAAAAGACACATACATATTATTACTCCCTGTTTGACAACAATGCCAAAATGAAAAAGTAAAATATATACATATATATATAGAAAATTTGTATCAAAGTGTTCAACATATATTACAACTTAAAAAATTTCATGCATTGGCTAATCTCATAAAAATATCATCGAAGTTCTGCTTCATCTGTGATAAGGCATTTTCCCATGATTCCAGTATGTTAGCAGTATACTTAAATGTAGACATCAACTGGGAATGGAATTCTTCCATTGAGTATAGCATGCAGGTTTCAGGAGTAGCAAGAATAACTTCTATATTGGAGTAGGCTCTCTGAATAATGTTGACCTATGAGGCGAGCAGACTCTTGAGCTCTTTTAGAGATCGAAGTCTCATATCCTCTCATTATCATTCCTGTTCAATCTATCATGCAAATCATCTATAGACTGATTAAAGGCATGAATGGAGTCCTGGAGTGGGACATATGCCTTGCTTATCCTTTCCATTTCTTGCTTGGTTTCAATTTGACTCTTAGAAATGTCAGAATAAAAGAAAGAAACATTGGAGGTAGAGGCACGATAATTTCCTCCAGATTCAATAGCTTTCTTCAACAGACTTCCATTATGAGATAAAGCCATTTTGCTACTTTCAATGTTCTTTGCCAGTTTATCTCCATATTTATTCTTGTGGCTCTTCTCAGTAGACATTTGAGTAGCATTTTCAAGTGACTTGATTTGATCAAATGCATCTGCAACTAACTGACCAAGTTTGCTAATGGGCGTAGGAAGATGTGCAACAACTGTTTCTGGTAGTAAACCAGACAAAATTTCTACTGCAATCTGGATTGTCTCTGCTTCAATCCTTTGCTCTTCTAGTCTCTTCTTGTGCACTCGAGATTGCATAACATTAGCAATAGTCATCATTTTTGATGCGCTCAAGGTGTTCATGTCAATGGGTCCTGAAATACTTAAAGAATCATCATCATCATCTTCAATTAGTTTCTGCTTCGCTGGTTCAGGGGGTACACTCTTAATGATAGCTCTCTCTGTGTTCTACTCTATTGTCTCTCCAGGTAACTGAGTGACAATTTTCTCAGTAGACTCCTTTTGAGTATTTTCAATGACCGGTCGAGATTGGCGTTTCTCCAGTTGTTATGTTGCCGATTCATTGTCCACTTTTAGTTGAACAACCGGTTTATCAACTAATGTAACCTACACTTCAGTGATTGTAGGAGGCTCCATATCTGGTGCAATGATGTCTCTAGATAGGTCTACTGTATTTTGATCATCTTCATCAACAAGAATAATGGAATCATCCTTCTTCTTGAATGGATAGACTATATCAGATTGAACAATCTCCTCTTCATCCATTTTCAGTCGAGGAACATCATCTATAGTATTATCCTTATTGCTAGAGTGGACGACCTCTTCCCTCTTTTTGATTACACAGGCTAGTTGATGTGTCTCAGACTCAATAACTGTCCCTTTTGCATTAAGAAGCTTCAATCTTCTCATTTTAAAATCAAAATATACTTTGTATAGCTCAACTAAAGCACTAATTCCATCCGATGATAAATTGGGAAAATATTGTACAAATATTTCATCAATAATCTTATTTTCCAATTGAATAGCTTCCTCCCATTTATCTAAAAGAGTATTATACAAAGAGATTGAAATATATTTTTCCAAGTCATGCAGAAATCTATTGTAATGACCCAAATCAGTTATTACCTGTTGAATGACTTGCTTCTGCTCATCTTCAGTGAAAGAATCAAAATATTCTTTGACATTGTCAAACCTATTTCTTCCTAATGTCTTTATTGTTCTCTCAAAACCTATGTCAGGTTTGTAGGTAGCAATATCTATAGGTGTAATTGCCTTCGGTACTACCTTTACTTTCTTGGGTGTTCTGCCGGTTGCTTTTTCCTTCTTTGGTTCTTCTTCAGAATCTGTACCCTCAAACTCTGGTTGCAAAATCAATTTCCGATTTCTCTTCTTTGGTGTACTCTCCTTCTTTACATATTCTTTAGGTGCCAGTTCCTTTTTGGTTAGGACACTCTGAGTCACCCTTGTGGTATTTTTCACAGGAGACTTTTCATCAGACTTCTTTTTCTTTCCTTTTACATTAGCTATAGGTACAATACTGGTTTCTGTTGGTACAACTTGGACTGCCACAATTTCCAATTTTGCTTGTTGTTTATCTTTAGGTGATGCTAAAAAGGTATTAGCATAGCTAACTAGTAAATCATGATTAACCTCATAGCTCATATCTTCCATCTCTTCCTCTCTAGGCTCAATTGCTTGCATCAAGAAAAATTTAGTGGTAACAGTGAAGACGATGTCTTTTTCAAAGTGTTTTACCACATCTTCAGGTAACCTCATTCTCATGCTCATCTTTTTTTGAAATTCATTAAAATACTTATTCAAGGCAGCTGAAAAAGTATTCTTCACATCCTTAATGCTATTCTTGATCTGTGCATTGATCAGTGGGTCTTTGGACCATTCAATGTCTCCAATACCTAGTAGGAAGTTCTGAAAATGGAAAAATAACCTGGCTAATTGTTGACCATATTTGAACTTTTGTGTGTTGTCCTTAATGGATTGCAAATTTTGAAATAACTGCACTCTGATGGCTTCACAGATATCATAATATGCATTATCAACAATCATTCTATGTGCTATATGAATTGTTGCAGATGGAACACTGTTAAGTCTACTAGAGTAAAATACCTGGTAGCCTATCACCATTGCTGCTAGTTTCACTGCAGGGTCTCTAATATTGTTGATAGAAAAAGAACGCTTATTAGATGTAGAACTGGTTAATTTGAAGACAATATCCTTTGAAATTATTCTTAGCACAGGAATTTCACCAGTTGAGAAATAACTCGTTACAACCCTAATAGCTTCCTTGGTTATTGTATGAGTCCTTTTCAAATACATATACTCTCTATGGACTTGACTCAAAATGATTCTTATGTGTTCTTCCTTAAAATCTTCAAGAAAGTAGGTGGCATTATGAAAACCTTTTCCAAAAACCCTAGCATATTTTGTTTCAATCTTTCTGTTCTTATCACAAAGTGATTTCAACTGTGTATAAATGTGTAGAGTTCCTAAATATTCTATCTTGCAATCTATATAGCTAGACAAGTCACCTTTGACCACAACACCACTCGAGACTTGCGACAATGCATTATAAGACATAATTTGGTCTGCCTTTAGAGATTCCTTAGGCTCAGCAGTGATCATCAACCTCTCTACAGACTTAGAAGTAGATGCCATTCTAGATAAACAAGTTTCGAAGCAGTATACTCAAAGAAATACCTTGTTTCTTGCACATCACTCTATTTCCCGGTTGAAATGCCCAAATGCACACCCGTTTGCCTCTCTGCAACTTTCCATTCAACTTGATTTCTCTAAACACAAATTAATTTGCCAATTGACACCAAGACAATCTTGTTTGGCTTTGCAATCGCTTCAAATTTCCTTCTCGAAAGAGTTAGGGTAAAAAAGATAAAGTAAAACTTGCTTTTATCCCTTTTTACCAACTTTAATAAATGCTGGCACTTTAGGTTACAAACCCTAATTTCACCTCTTAAGTTAAATATCGGTTGATAACATGTCAACAAAAAGTCACCAAAATTAAAGATTCAAAAAAAACTTTCCTGCTCATTTTACAAGGGGTCCGAAGATGTTTTATCGCTAAGCTCCCCTTAGCCATGTTAAATAGGCTTAAGTCACCCATGCTGGGTTCTCTTCACTGGGTGAAGGAAGAATTTCTTCTCCAGGCGAGTCATCACCTTTCTTTTTCCAAATCTGATTCATATCTTGTCTAGTTTCCTCAACATCAACTTTTTGCTTGCCTTTCTGATCCTTGAAAGACTTGATCGGTCTGCTATTTCTTGATCTACAAAACTTTGCTAAGTGCCCTGTGTTGTTCTCAATTTGTGATTGTTTTGTTTTCTCTACTCGAATCTTTAAACCTCTGTTGCTTATGGAGAGAAACAATATGAAACAGAAACATAAGACAACATATAACAAGGTTTATACAAAAACCTTCTACACTTCAAGCTTCCACTTAGCTTAGGTGGGTATACCCTTTGTGATCATTCTTTCATAGCTGCAATTAAAGACTTACAGAGAAGACCAGTGTCAACCTCTACAAACCCTATCACTCTGAACATAACTGAACATAAAAGAAAGACTTGTATTCATTTTTATTGATCATCAAGAATATCATGAACTGCAACAAGCTATACCAGTGCCTTTTCCAGGCTTCAAAGTCATTCAAAATTGGACAAGAACTGGCAGAACAAATTCACATACATGCCATTTACATTCACTTAACTAAATCTATATATGCCTAAAATATATAAATTTTCACCTTATGCTAAACCTAGCCATCAAATTCAAGTAGAATCACTGATTACCAACGAAAAGGATTTAAGTATATTTAATTTCCCTCCTTGAGAGAACAACCTAAAACATTTTCATAAATTGCCTTGTAACTTATTTAATCAAACAATCCTAGATTATTTAATCACAATAGTAATCAATCACACAGACAAGAAGACAACAAGAATCAAGACTCAAAATGTTCTAGTCTGTATATTAATATTCTCCATCAAATTCTACATAACTCAGAGTGATCTCCAAAAAACAAGAAAACCCTAAATATATTTTGCCAGAGCTTTCTTACAAAATTCTTGTGATCAATTTTTTCAAAGTCCTGGTATCCATTTATAATGATATGGATGCGAACAAGCTTTGGACTTTCCTAGGAATAGTTTGTTACAACCGTAATTCCCTCTTGAAAGAGGTTACAAATACATTTTCATCCCTAACTACCCGAGGGTTGTTACAACGCTGCAACATCAATTAATTATAATTTCAAATTCTGGGACCAACAGATAACCAGTCCCCTTTTAAAACTACTTTTCCTTTTGTCATTGACCTACAGACCTTAAACTTCACGCACCTTTGTGTCGTGGGATAGCGACAACCCTTAGATCCTGTGGAACTAGATCGACCTTTATCTCACCATAGCTGTTTACCCCTTGACACTCAGTCTTAACTATTACTTGGGCCTGCCAGTAACGACTTGTCATTGGGTCGTGGTCCTTAAACATCGCACATCTTAACCTTGCGACTCAGCAACTACCGTAGATATCTATGAAACTTATCTAACATTTACCTTCCTCGGGCAACTTTACCTTAACTGCCAAGTACTAACCACCATCTGCTAACTATTTTCTGGGCCAGCCATTGGTGGTTTGTCACTAAAGGGCCTACTTTAAACATTGCGCATCTCCATCTCACGGTGTAGAGACAATTGTTGGATCTTCACTTAACCGCTCGATCTTTATCATTCGCCATGACCGCCTGCCCTAAATCTTTATCTCACCATGACTACAAATGGTTTGTCACTGGATCGCGGACCTTAAATTGCACACAACTTCAAGAAGTGGGTCAGCGATGACCATAGATCTCCATGAAACTCGTCTGGCTTTTAACCCCTTTAACTATCAAAGTGGGCCCTTTACCTCTGATTACTTAGCCTGCGTGTTCCTGCCAGGTGTATCCATCTATCATCCATTCATTTTCTCACAAGTATACCAGTTTCTAGCTTATGATAGCCACGTGTGTTTCGGGTGACTGGATCATTCTCCTTTTTGGCAGAATTGCCTCACAAGCATTTCCACCTGTTATGCCATGTGTTTTACCAACTCATCGGGACCCGCTAGCTTATTGCCACTTGAATTGCCAGCTCATCGGTCACTACTCCATAAAGGGTAAACTTCAGACACCTTCGCATTGCGGAGTATGGACAACCCTTAATGATCATCAAACTTGCGGTTAGTTAATACCCATAGAAACATTCTCAAAAGGTAGGTCCCACCATTAGTCGCTACTCCGCGAAGGGTAAATATCAGGCACCTTCACATTGCAGAGTGGCAACAACTATTGATCTTCTTGGAACTTGTCAGCTCTTTAACACCCATAACCTTCAAAGAAGTTGGTCCAACCATCTAGTCACTACTCCGTGAAAGGTAAACTTTGTGCATCTTTGCATTGCGAAACAACATCAACCGTTAGATCATCTTGAAGATGCTAGGTATTTAACATCAGGAGCCACCTACTTTCTGAGCCCACTACCTTTTCATTATTTTGTGAAAGGTAAACTTCGCGCATCTTTGCATTGCGAAATAATGACCGTCGTAGATCTCTTTCGAACCTACTGACACTTTAGCATCCGCAGAAAGACTTTAAGGAAATGAGGGTCCCACTCACTTGGTCATTGTTTCGCGAAGGGTAACCTTTACGCAACTTCCCTTTGTGATATAGCGGTATCCATAGGATCAACAAGAACTTGGACAGTGATTAAGAGACCCGACAAGGAACATAAAAGACTTGGGAAAAGGTGAAAAATTAAGAAAAATCATAACCCACCTAGGATAAAACCTAAAAAAGAGCCCCTCTTTGCATGACAGACTAACCCTTCCACATAAGTGGAAAAAGAAACAAGGAAATATAAGGAGAAACATCATATATGCAAAATTTTGAAGTGCAGAACCCTAAACCCTTGAAAAAAATAACTCTAAGGAACCAACAGGGCACTAAAAACCTGACAAAACAATAGATCGAAAAGGAAAATAAACCCAATATAAAACTAGTGACAACAACGACTCTAATTGGGGATAGTTGGATGCAAGACCAATAGAAGAACACATAAAACTCTAGAAAACAAAACAAAAACAAGCCCAAAAAACCAACAGAAACAAACCTAAATATGTATAGACTACAACCTACTATGCATGGACGTGTAAAAAACTTAAGAGAAGTAATACTTTAGGAATTCTTCATGCACTAGAAATTCCTGGACCTCACCATTCATTTTCTACAAGAAGTATGAGTCTTTTCCATTAATATCACAGATAATAGAAGGGCCTATCCATAGTGACTCGAATTTTTTGTGCTTGCCCTTATCTTGTCCTCTTGCATTCCATTGAAGAACCATGTCACCAACTTGAAACTTCCTTGATGTGGTTCTTTTGTCAAAAGAATACTTGGACTACAACTAAATCTTCAAGTTTCTTTTATGAGCCAAAGTCCTGATTTCTTCCACTTCCACAATCTGAACCATTCTATCTTCCATGGGTTATGACAACTCCAACTCCTTAGCTTGTAGGAATTTATAGACAAGGAGAAGGTTATTGATTGTCACCCTAGTTTGTGTACTATAGACCAATTAAAATTGTGATATACCGATTGATTTCTTAATAGTAATCTTGTCTGCCCATAAGGCTAATTTTGGTTTCTGATCCCAAGACCTTTTGTTTTCCTCGAGAATTTTCTTGATAATATTCAAAAGGCTTTTATTGTTGGATTCTTCTTGGCCAATACCTTGTGGATGGTATGGTGAAGAATAAGACATATTTATTACATGGCTAATACAAAATTTAGTGAATTCCTCTGATATAAAACTCATGGCATTATCCATTATCAGTTTTATAGGAACACCAAATCATGTTATGACATTATCCATCAGAAATTCAATTACAACTTTACTAGTGGTTCTTTTAGTAGGTATAGCCTCAATCCACTTAGTAAAGTAATCAGTGGCCACTATGATCTATTTGTGACCTCTTCCTGACTTCTCAGCTATCTCCCTAATACAATCAATGCCCCACTAGACAAAAGGGACTTCCACTGTAACTAGGTTAAGGGGCAAATCTCCTTCATACTATAACTTAGAAGAAATTTTTAGGCATGGGTCACACCTCCGAACATGCTCATGGGCATCTTTGAACAAAGTGGGCCAATAGTATCCAACTCGGACTATTTTACCAGCTGTGGTCCTAGCTGAGTAATGGCCTCCAAATAATCTATTATGCATTTCAGTTATCATCCTTCGAGCTTGGGATTTATCTAGGTACATCAGCAATGCCCCATCTCTATTTCGCCAATATAGATCACCTTGAATAAGGACATACTTTTGAGACTTAAGTTTCAATGTCCTTCATTGATTAGGAGTCATTCCCCCTGGGCAAGTTGCATCCCTCAGAAAATGCACTACTTCTGAGTACCAAAGTTGTGTCTCAATACTTGTGACCAGGACATTCCTCAATTTCAACATTGTTAACATCAACATCAATCAGACTCAGCCATAAATTTGGCAAGGCCTAGTCCTCTCACTAATTTGGTGATCTTAATCTCCAAATCAAACTCATGTATTCTGGTTATCCACCTGCATCTTTTACCAGTGACTTCGGACTGAGATAAAATGTCTTTAACAACCGCATGCGAGACATAAGCAACTATTTGTGCATTTATAAGATATGGCCTAAATGCTTTTACAACTTTAACTAAGGCATATGCTTGTTTTTCCATGATTTCATATTTTAGCTCTGTAACTTGTGTGATATGAAGAAAAAGAGAATAATGAAAAGGGCTTATTGTAATCAAGGGACTTCAACACTGGTGCCTCCCGAATAACCCTTTTAACTTTATCAAAAGCTTTTGCAGCTTCTTCATCCCAAGAAAACTTTGCATCTTTCTTAAGAAACTTAACAATAGGTTTAACTATTTCAACAAAATTAGCAATGAATCGTTTGACAAAATTTACCTTGCCCAAGAAAGACTAAATTCCTTTGGCATTCTTTGGCTTAGGTAAATTGTTTATGGCTTCGATCCTTTCAGGGTCTATTCTAACCCCTTCCTTGGAGACAATATGCCCGAGCAACTTCCCTTCAATGATTGCAAAATGACACTTTTTTGGGTTTAGGGAAACACCAAACTCCAGAGCTTTGCTGAAAACTTTTTCCAAGTGACCGCAGTGGTCATTTCCCTTTTAGAGAAACATGTTAAATCATCTTGGTACACAACCATGATGATGTTGATAAATTCCTTGAAAGCTACATCCATTTCACTTTGAAAAGTATCTCCAACATTTTTAAGACCAAATGGCATTCTCACATATACATATGTCCCCAAGGCATGGTAAAAGTAGTCTTAAACTGTTCAGGCTCTTTTACCAAAACCTGATTATATACTGAGAATCCATCCATCATAGACACTAGATCACATCCAGTTACTCTTTGCAACATTACCTCCATATTGGGGGAAGAATAGTTGTCTTTAAAACAAGCAACATTTAAGTTTCTAAAATCAACACAAAGCCTTATGTCTCGATTCTTTTTTCTAACAGGGACTAAATTGGACACCCATGAAGAATGTCTTATAGGCTTAATAATCCCCCCCTCTCTCAACTTTATTAGTTCTTGTTGCATCTTAGTCTCTAAAAGAGGGTTGATAGGTCTTTGCTTCTGTTGAAATGGCTTAGCATCTGAATGCAGAGGAATTTCATGTTGAAATAGGTCCTGTCTATATGCCTTTAGGTCCTCATAAGACCAAGAAAAAACATGTTTGTATTTTCTTAATAAATTAATAAGGTTGGTCTTAATATGGGGAGAAAGGTTGTTCCTAATATATACCAATTTAGGGAGTGATTGAGTCCCCAAGTTCACCTCCTCCAATTCTTCTAATTTGGTGGTTGACTATTGATGCAAATGACTATCACTATGACTGAACATACCTTCCAATTCTACCAATCCTTTGGGGATTTTATTGGTTTCTAACTGGACCATGTCACTTCCAAACACCATTTCTCCATTATCCACCATTTCTACTAATACATTGCAATCAATTTTATATCCATCATAATCATCAATGCACTGTATGAATCTAAGAATATCTTCATCATTTGCAAATACTTGCCAATTATATACATTATAAGGAATAGCAGGCCTAGCTTTTATCTCAACTGTAGACACACCGGTTAATGTTACATCATCATTCTTTAATTTAACATTAGCTAAAAAATCAGCCATGATGTTCTTTGATCTTTTTATCCAGTTAATAGAAAACGCACAAAAATGCTCAATCACATCCCAAACAACATGCTTATATCTTTTCAAATGATCATTTTTGGATGCATATTTAGCCCTTATCTAAGAGACCACCAACTCTGAATCCCCAAATACTCTTAATAGCTCAATTTCATGCTTCTTAGCAACTTCAAGCCCCAATAACAAAGCTTCATATTCAGCTGTGTTATTTGTACACTGGAAAGCTAACAGAAAAGAGTATTTGAAAGTCATACCTGATGGGGACACAAAAAGAACTCCTGTTCGAGATCCTTCCTTAGAGAAAGCTCCATCAAAGTACATGTGCCACAAACCTTGTTGCTGAGATTCCAATTCATTAACAATAGGATCAATATTCTTCAATTGAGGTAGAATTGGTTGTACTCTGAAGTTATCAAGGTCCACACTAAGCATACAATTCAGCATGTTGGGGTCTATTTTTTCAATTACTTTGAGAGCACGTGGTTCACTATACAAATTGACTGAACTTCCATTTATTGGGGTTGTAGCATATGAAAGATCTAACTGAACATTTCCCCCTACTATTGTAGCCCATTGTTTGGACAATAACATGCCATAGTGAGGTTTAGTATCAGTTACAATAACATCCACTTTGTAAGTGGCTTCAGGTGATGCTGCTATTTTAATCTCTACATATTTTATAGTACCTACAATAGGTACTTCTTTGTTGTCCATGGCATAACATTTCCCATACAAAGTGCTTACTGACAATCCTAATTCTTTCATGACACCATAAGACCTGACATTTTCAGCAGCTCTGGAGTTTATCATACAATTTTTAATTAACCTGTTATTTACTAACAAAGTTACATAGAAAGGATCAACCTGTGAAGGCTCTTGTGTAATAGTGGTTCCCACATATATCTCTGGAATTTGCTACTCCAAATCCTTTTCATCCCTTTTTGTACTTGTCAGTATGGGTGCGGTGCATTATCATCTGATATATTAGCAAATAAAGAAAAGACAGCTTCTCTTTGCTCCTTTATCTTTAATAGTTCCACCAAAGGCACTATAACTTTCATTTGGGTCAAGGCCTGAGTCATATCAAATGTTGAACTAACAATTGATTCAATATGTGCTTTGGCCTTTTCTATTTTTGGTTGACTAGCCTTTTTAGCTGCAGTTGTCCCTAATGGATTTACACCAGCACTGTTCTCCACATTTTTTCCTAAATCCTTAGATTGGTCACCTTTTGCATGATCATCTTGAGGTAGAGCATTATTGCTTGCATGGCCCTCCTTTCTCATGGACTCAACCAGATCTTGAGCCACAATACACTAATGGGGAGAATGTGGCCCATCACATGCAATGCACCAAGGAGTATTTTCCATGTTGTGTACATTTCCTCCTTTTAAAGGGTTTGGGGTGTCCTAGTTCTGTGTGTTTTTTAACTTATCATGTTGAGCTTTACCATCCTTCAAGGTGTTGTTGTATGGTATATCATGTAATCTGGACAACCTATCTTGCCAATTGTAATGATGTTTTTCATTCTTACTTACCTTAGGAGTAAGATCTTTCATAACAGTCATTAACTTTTCTATTTTGTCCTCTTCCTTGGCAACTTTATTAGGTTGGTGTTTTGATTCTTGCCACAACCTACCATCACTCCTCCTTCCCACCTTTCCAGATACTTTCCTATTACTTTATACATTTATGGCAATTTTGAAAGTATCTCTCAGACTATGTGGGTTTTTATCCCTCAGAATATAGGCCATTTTAGAATCAAAAGCATTATAGTAAGTTTTCAGACACATATTATCATCTAAACTCATCACTTGGTAGAGCCTATGCATTGCTTTCTGAAACCTCGCATTGAAGTCTGTGACAATTTCATTATCAGACTTCTTGATTTATTAAACTCGTGGAGCATAAAGCTCAGATTCATTTTATCACCATATTGCTCTTGGAAGCAATTCTTGAACTCCTCCCAAGAACCAATGCTATTTACTAGCTGACCTCTATACCAATCCCTTGCATCATCAACCAAGGACTATACAAATAATTTCATGATGACATCTTCATCTATAATCTTATAGTCATTTACCATGTCACCAAAAGATTTCAAGTACTCCTCTGCACTTATGGCATTATTTACAGCAAATTTATGCAGCCTGTCCCTTAGTTCAATAGGAATATGGTTTGGGTACCTTGGAATCCCGTCGGAGAAAAGTTGCTTATACAACTCCAAATTAATGGGTCATCTTTGAAACTGGTTACCACTAGGGTTATTACCCATAGTCGCTCTCACAATAGGACCATAAGTTGAAGGGACTTGAACATTTTTATTTGTAGCAGGAAACTGATTTACTGGGGCTAAATTACACAAAGAGGTAGAGTTGTTTAGATTAACAGGGGAATACTAATTCTGAGTTGGTGCAACACCTATAGGTACAATTGATTGAATCTTGACTGTAGGATGTGAGGCATAGTGAGGTGGTGGCTTACTTGGATCTATTTCAGGGAAAATTATGGGAGGGGCTTTTAGGTATCCAATCTTTTTTCTAACCTCTTTGTTGGCGGCTTCTAATTCAGCAGTCTCCAATTCCCTCTCTAGCTCTTCCCTTTCTCTCTTCATTATTTCCATTTCTAATTCATGCAAAGATAATAATTTAGATATATCTTTTGTAGTCTTAGATCCAAATCTAGTCTCCATGCATTTTTGTTTCCCTTTGTCAATATTAGTTATAGTAAATTGTGGATCACTAAGAATCTCCCTACTAGGTTGCACAACAAATTTTTGTGCAGGGTTGGTCTTGACAGTCAGATTTTCTCTGATAACTGGGCCCTCTTCCTCACTCTTTGGATTTTCTTGAGTAAAGAGTTCAAGATCTGCTATCTGCCTCAACAACCTATCTCTCTCAATTAGCTTAGCCTTAATTTCATTTTCTTTATTTAATTCCTTCTAGGTTCTTAAAGAGATTAGCTAATGAACTTTTCTATTAAGAACTTCTATCTCCTTGTCTACTTCATCTTGGTCTAGGAATATTTCTTCTGAATCTAACATATGGACTTGATCAATATCTATTAAACTAATGTTTCCATCAATAGCCATGGTATAGAATCCATCCTAACATTTGAACTACTCCTATCCCTTCTAGATACAGTAGTATGAAAAATTCTTGGATGCGAGTTTTGGGCATCTTCATTGCTACCAAACAAAACAGTATGAAAACCAAAAATGTCTTAGTCAGATTCATAGGAAGAAGAATTTGAATTTTCATAAATGAGTCTTTCAGAAGACTTACCCGTGTGACTAGTTTTCTGTATCCAAGCAGCATTAAATGGTTCATGTGCAACTGATCTTTTTTGGCCTTTTCGAGCTTGCTCAGACAATCCCCCTTGCAACATCTCTTGAGGATTTCTTCTCATGTATGATCTGGTGTTTTTCCCTCTCTGCATTATATGTGTTTCCTTGAAAGGACTTATGCTTATTCAAGAGCATTGGCTATTGTAAGTCAGAGTTGCCACCCAAAAATATGGGAAAATAAGAAATTATTAAGCTCGACCAATCACTCACAGGAGACAATAAAATGAGAAAAATCTTCAGAGAGAAAAATAACAAAGAATAGGGATAAAACGCCCTGCTACAAGGACCAAATACACACAAATTCGAACAAATTTTTGGGCAATATAAGCATTAGTCTATAGCATAGATTCACACTATGACTCTGCCAAGCAGAGTCACCATTTTTGTTGTTCTCAATTTCTGATTACTTTGTTTTTTCTACTTGAATCTTTAAACCTCTGTCACTTATGGAGAGAAGCAACATGAAACAGAAACATAAGACAACTTCTAACAAGGTTTATACAAAAGCCTTCTACACTTCAAGCTTCCACTTAGCTTAAGCGGGTATACCGTTTGTGATCATTCTTTCACAGTTGCAATTAAAGACTTACAAAGAAGACCATGGTCAACCTCTACGAACCCTATCACTCTGAACATAACTAAACATTAAAGAAAGACTTGTATTCATTTTTATTGATCATCAAGAATGTCACGAACTACAATAAGCTATACTAGTGCCTTATCCAGGCTTCAGAGTCATTCAAGAATTGGACAAGAACTGACAGAAGAGATTCACATACATTCCATTTACATTTGCTTAACTAAATCTATATATGCCTGAAATATATAAATTTTCACCTTATGCTAAACCTAGCCATCAAATTCAAGCAGTATCACTAATTACCAACGAAAAGGATTTAAGTATATTTAATTTCCCTCCTTGAGAGAACAACCTAAAACATTTTCATAAATTGCCTTACAACTTATTTAATCAAACAATCCTAGATTATCTAATCACAATAGTAATCAATCACACAGACAAGAACAAAATAGGAATCAAGACTCAAAACGTTTTGGTCTGTATATTAATATTCTCCATCAAATTCTACATAACTCAGAGTGATCTCCAAAAAAATAGAAAACCCTAAATATATTTTGCCAGAGCTTTCTTAAAAAATTCTTGTCATCCCTTTTTTCAAAGTCCTAGTATCCATTCATAATGATATGGATGCGAACAACCTTTGTACTTTCCTAGGAATATTTTGTTACAACTGTAATTCCCTCTTGCAAGAGGTTACAAATTATTTTCATCCCTAACTTCCTGAGGGTTGTTATAACGCTGCAACATCAATTAATTATAATTTCAAATTTTGGCACCAATGGATAACCAGTCCCCTTTTAAAACTACTTTTCCTTTTGTCGCTGACCCGCGGACCTTAATCTTCATGCACCTTTGTGTCATGGGATAGCGACAACCCTTAGATCCTACGGAACTAGATTGACCTTTATCTCACCGTATCTATTTACTCCTTGACACTCGGTCTTAACTGTTACTTGGGCCTTCCAGTAATGGCTTGTCACTAGGTCGCGACCCTTAAACATCACACATCTTAACCTTACGACTCAGCGACCACCGTAGATCTCTATCAAACTTGTCTGACCTTTACCTTCCCCAGACAACTTTACCTTAATTGTCGAGCACTAACCGCCATTTTGTTAACTATTTTTTGGGCCGTCCGTTGGTGGTTTGTCGCTAAAGCCCTGACTTTAAACATTGCGCATCTCCATCTCACAGTGTAGGGACAATCATTGGATCTTCACTTAACCGCTTGATCTTTATCATTCACCGTGACCGTTTGCCCTTAAATTTTATCTCACCGTGATTTTAAATGGTTTGTTGTTGGGTCGCGGACCTTAAACTATGGATGACTTCAAGCAGTGGGTCAATGATGGCCGTAGATCTCCATGAAACTCATCCGTCGTTTAACCTCTTTAACTATCAAAGTGGGCCCTTTACCTCTGATTACTTAGCCTGCAAGTTCTTGCTAGGTGTATCCACCTGTCATCCATTCATTTGCTCACAAGTATACTGGTTTCCACCTTATGACAACCACGTGTGTTTTAGGTGACTGGATCATTCTCCTTTTTAGCAAAACTGCCTCACAAGCATTTCCACCTCTTATGCCACGTGTTTTACCACCTCATCAGGACCCGCCAGCTTATTGCCACCCAGATTGCCAGCTCATCGGTCGCTACTCTGTGAAGGGTAAACTTCAGACACCTTCACATTGCAGAGTAGTGACAACCCTTAATGATCATCAAACTTGTGGTCACTTTAACACCCATAGAAACATTCTCAAAAAGTAGGTCCCACCGTTAGTCTCTACTCCACAAAGGGTAAACATCAGGCACCTTTGCATTGCGGAGTGGCGACAATCGTTGATCTTCTTGGAACTTGTTGGCTCTTTAATACTTGTAATCTTCAAAGAAGTGGGTCCCACCATCTAGTTGCTACTCCGCGAAAGGTAAACTTTGTGCATCTTTGTATTGCGAAACAACGCCAACCATTGGATCATCTTGAATATGCTAGGTCTTTAACATCGGGAGCCGCCTACCTACTGGGCCCACCACCTTTTCGCTGTTTTGCGAAAGGTAAACTTCACGCATCTTTGCATTGCGAAACAATGACCACTGTAGATCTCTTTTGAACCTACCCACACTTTAGCATTTGCAAAAAGACTTTAAGGAAATGAGGGTCCCACTCAATTGGTCGTTGTTTCGTGAAGGGTAACCTTCGTGCAACTTCTCTTTACGGTATAATGGTATCCACAGGATCAACATGAACTTGCACAGTGATTAAGAGACCCGACAAGGAACATAAAAGACTTAGGGAAAGGCAAAAAATTAAGAAAAATCATAACCCGCCTAGGATAAAACCTAAAAAAGGGCCTCTCTTCGCACAATGGACTAACCCTTCCACTTAAGTTGAAAAAGCAACAAGGAAATATAAGGAGAAACTTCATATATGCAAAATTTCAAAGTCCAGAACCCTAAACCCTTCGAAAAAATAGCTCTAAGGAACCAACAGGGCACTGAAAACTTGACAAAACAATGGATCGAAAGGAAAATACCCAATATCAAAATAGTGACAACACCCTGGTTTGTTGTAGTTTTAAAAAACCATACCGGATGATCTCCAGGGTCCTACATTTCCTCTTCCTGTTCTTCTTCTGCAGTTCATAGCCACATGACCAAAGTTATTACAAAAGGTGCAAATAACATTTGTTACCTTTTCCATCTCAAATGGACTAAACCGGTTGCCATAGGATCTTTGCCAGTTCAGGTTTACCTGATTATCAAAGTTCCTTATCTGATCACCATTTTCTCTAGGATGCATGTGTGATATAGGATTTTTTAATCCATATCTGCACTCAACATGTCTATGCCCATACATTCCACATGTGAAGCAATGACCTTCAAACTTTCTAGACACATACCTAGCATTAGTATTGTAGTTTGCATTTCTGTTAGGTTTGTCTCTACAGACATTTGTAGTATGACCAGGCCTATGACAAACACAGCAGACAGGTTTCAAAACCTTCTTAGTGGTAGTGTTTTTGACTTTAGGAGGAGATTTGTTCTTTGTACCAGAGGATTCACCGTTTTTAGTTGTATGAAAACCAAGTCCAGAGATATCACCCTTCATTCTCTGTGATTGAATTTGTTCTTCCAACATGGTATAACTTCTGACGAACTTCTCCAATTTCTCATTAGCTTCAGTAATTTTTTTGCCAAGATCTTCATTATTCTTAGACAGGTTCTCTTTCAGAGATGATGCCAACTCAAGATCTAGCTTTAGGTTCTTCTTTTCTTATTTTTCAGCAATCAATTTCTCATGCATAGTGTCTTTTTCCCATTTGATCTTTATAATCTCTTGATCTCTTTCCTTTATAATATATTCAGTAGCTCTTTTGGCTTCTAGTTCTTGACTCATGCGAATAGTGAGACCTTCTAGCTCTCTCCTTAGATTCAATTTCTCACTATTCAACTTTTCAACTTCTCCGGCTAAAGCTTCAATATTGGTTTCATCTAAAGAACTATTATCAGATATTTCTAACAATTTTTCAGATATCTCTCTCCTTTTGACTTGAGAAGCTTTCAGTTTTCCCCTAAGGGATTCAACTTCATTTCTGCTAGCTTCTAGCTCTCTAGCCATCTCGAAGTAGCTCCTATCCCCCATGGTAGTATCAAGACTCCCTTCTAAGCGGTTAGGCTTAAAAGAAGTTAGGCTCTGATACCAATTGATGGACTTGAAAAGCACTGAGAGGGTGGGGGGGGGGGTGAATCAGTGACACCAAATAAAATACTACTTCAAACAACCGATAGATGAATTTAACCAAGCATTTAAACAAAATACATGCTATCCAAAATTATATAATAACATCCACAAAAAGTAAAGCATCCACCATAACACAAGTGTTTCTACGTGGAGAACCCAAATAGGTAAAAACCACGGTGAGATGGAACTCACAAGTTAACTATTTGCAGTAATAGATAACTAACCGGTTAAGGCCTTACAAAGTGCTCTGCTAGGAGCAAATCTTGTTAGAGATCCCAAGCTTGATTAGAAGCTTATACCCTGTTAAGAGTACTACCCTGTTAGAAGTAACCTCACTATAGGATTTGAGAATCCAAACTAATGGATCACCATGTTAGAGGATTTGTACAATGAAGCTTGTTAGAGCTTACCTGGTTAGGGGATTTGATTCTATTGTAATGATTAGAAAACAACAAGAATGGTTTGATCTATTCTGAGTAGCACAATATTTGCTTGATCAGATCATTCTAAGTACATTCAACACTGCTCTTCATCTTAACACTTATCACTCTTCAACAAAAGCTTTCACTCTTTATGCATATTAGTATTCAGACAATCTCCTCTTTATTAGTTTCAAATGATTCAGTAAGATGTCTTAATATAGACATTCAAATCTTATGTCAGTCATAGGAAATCAAAATACAATTTCCTAGGTGCAATGTATCTAGACAAGTAATCATAACTCATCACAAAAATGACCGTCAAGAAGTGGGTGCTGGTAACTCATCACAAAATCAGATACCAGTTAGAACAGTCAATACCGGTTGGAACAAAACATGTGAAGCATTGTCCTCCATCTTCATCTTCATTTTGATGCCGACTTAGTATAGCCACATGTTATCTCTTAATCACATACTAGTTGACACATAGTACCGATTAGAGATAAACCTTAAACATATCGGTTGACAGTGTAAACCAATTGAAGTTACACTGGTAGTCAATGTAATCATATGTGTGTGTGAGAGTGTTTCATTAATGACAACAAGTGATGAATACATTACAATCATCATCAAGCCAACAAATAGAAATAAATTGTATTTTATGAAGAAAATACTGATCAACTGAATCATTACATGTTGTTCAATGTAGATAAGTCTTCTTATATAGGCAAGGCTATATGGATATGTGAGGACACAAACATGACATGTGGCTCAATAAGAAACAAGGGTAGGTAGGAAATAGGTGTGGTAGGTAGGAGGAACAATAACATATTGCACATGAGATGGATCACTCACTGAAGATGGAATTATCACTACACAATAAGTGCATATGATAGAGTAGTAACAAGATCAACACCATAAAACATGGAATTTCTCCTACACACAGTATCCCAATGTGGCACAAACACCCAAGTGTCTCATACCCAAACTACTGTGAAATGCATTATCCTAAGTAAAATTAAGTATAGTGTAATAATATCCATGACGAATAATTATTTATACCAACAGAGATGCATGACCTTTAAACTGGGTATAGGCATATTTCACCTTCCTCTCTTATGTTGCATTTTCAAAATCAAAATACTTCTCCATCTCTGAGATCCAATCCATAAATTCATTTGAATCTAACTTCCCATCATAATCCGATGGGGTAAAATGAGGTTTAGTATTCACCCTACTCAAAACCCTAAAAAACCTTTCCTCATCTGGATCAACTGCCAGTAGGTTTGCTTGTTCTTTCAGTGCTTCTTCTCCTTCATCTTCACTTACATCTTCAATATATCAGCCTCTTCTCTAGGCTATCTCCACGGCTTCTAACCGGGCTGCTATTCCTTGCAACATCTCCATCACAACAGGGTTTGCATTCCAATGCTCCACCATTCCTAGCTCCTCTTCATGCCATCGTTCACACTAGTCCTCTGTAGTTGGAGGTCGGATCCGCAATCCGCCACCCTACAACAAAATTTTAGGACATGCAACCTCCAGAATGAAACTTCGCTCTGATACCACTTGAAGCAGTCACCAATGAGGAGGGACGCTATAGAGATCAATCTAGACTGGTGAGCAAGAGTAAACACAACGGAAACACAAATATATTATGGAGGCAATGCAAAATAGATTGATTTATTGCATGAAATTTGATTACATCCAATTGATAACAACCGGGTTACATCATACCAACTCACATGCCTGGTAGAATAGGTCACAAACGAGATCTTCAATCTTATAATGTATCCTCTACACACAATCTAGCTACCTGATTCTCTCCCTATCACATTCTAATGCATAATTACAAATATATATCAACCCAAAGGATCCAGTCGACCCAAAAAGAGATCAAAACCCAAAGAACAAGACCTAACATGAAAAATAAACAAGGTCGGCCTCCACCAAGAGATTCCTCTGGAAAATCCAAAGGATGAAACATAGATCACAAGAAAAGGTCAGCCACACACCAAGTAACATAAAAATTAATGCCCAAGGCTCCACAAACTTCAAAATAGGTTCTAGTAGATCACTAGAATAGGTCTCAGGCAACCGGTAACAAAGGAACAACCATTAATAGGAAACTGTCATGGAAACTAGTAGCGATATCTTGCCAGAAAATAATCCAAATGTGATGCAGTCTGGAAGAAAGAAATATGATCAAGTCTTCAAGTAGAATGAAACTCTACAGGATCTGTGAGCCAAAATCGGGACACACAAAGAGGAAAACTGAAACTGCAAACAAAAAACAAACAGAAAGGAAAATGTTTTTGGCTGATGCAAGATTGCTATGAATCGGGGATGCTCTTGCATCAATCTTTAGGTCCACTTGCCAATTAATGTTGAACTTAATGGGAAAGTGGTCTAACAAGGTAACCTTGGGGAGAGGCATTACCAAAAGATCTTGACAATAAGCAAAAGGGAAAAAATATTGTGTTGTTATCAAGACATGATCAAGCCATTTGAGGACTCTATTTCCTACCCTAAAATTACTCCACATATGCCAAACAACTTGAGGGTGGAAATGGTATGAATTGGGGTTATAAAGACCCAATTTATTGCACCATGTAGAATCATGCCTCTTATTCATCAAATATCCAATGAAAAGGCAAAAACACTTCTTTATCAAAATCCACCTCAATGATATTAAAGTCTCTACACAAAACCCAAGTGGTAGGTTGTATTGAATCCATAATCCACCACCACAGGGAAGATCTTTCAACAACATCATTGAGAGCATAATGATTGATGATACAAAAAAATATTATTTATTGATATGAGGATCCAAACAAGTCACTCAGTAGGATCTAACCCATAATCAAATACATAAGGATGCAATGTGCCACAAGAAGGGTAATAACCCTTCCACAACCAACCTCGTGTTTGGAGGCAAAAACTAGGCCAACTAGCCAAATAACTCAACATGTTGTAGAAATCATGAAAGAAGAAATGTTAATTTCTTGAAGACATAACACATCAATATCAAGATAATTCTGTCAATTTTCTATATAGAATACTTCATGGTGAGGTTAGTTAGACCTTGCACATTCCATGAGAGGAAATTTGTGACTAAAATTCTTGCATACCATCCTTGTCCTCAAGAGAGGAGAAATATTTTGAAATAATTATGAAGCATTTTGAAGGCCATATAGCCCATTCCTTCATTTTTTTGCAACAATCTTGCCTTCCTCCATGCACCCAAAAGGTCCATGCGAGATTGACATAAGCTATATGACTAAACAAAAAGAACTAAAATTGACCAAGGAGTTTGCACAATATAGGGATGAATAGGAGCCTCAACGACAATAGACTAGGTGCTATATTTCCCCTTCTTAGAAGGGTTTGAAACTTATGGTAGTGGTTTCTTAGTAATAGGCTCTTGGGGTTTGTTTGGTATACTACTTGATGAGGCAGACGTCCCCTATTGAGTCACTACATCCATTTATCTTTTGGTTTAGAAACCTTAGGAGAACACGAAAGGTCTAAAACCAAGGGAGGGGTTTTAGCCCTTGGAAAAGCCAATGAACAATCCTTAATTTTGTGCTTCCATTGTCAATATTCCAAGAACACCCTTTGAGGTCTTCATGACACCCTCCTATTTGAATGTCAATCACGTCTTTGAGGTCAGGAGACAAACCCACTTCAAAATAGACCTATTCCTAGGGTTAGTTATGATAAAAAATGGTCAGGTTCAACACAAATGACCTTCCCAAGAGAAGAAGCAATAGAAAAAAGAAAATGCCAACATGGTAACTAAAGACCTGAAAACTCTTTCCAAATAGAACACAAAGTTTCTTGTCATCAGAAACAGAAAAGTCTCAAGACCAAGGTCACCAAGATTTTTACACCAAGAACAAAATAGAGCATTCATCACACAAGGACACCAAGATTTTTACATGGAAAAACCAATGAGGGAAAAACCATGGTGAGGATCAAATTACAATATATGAAATAAGTATTACAATGTTCGATTTAGGCTTATTGCCAAGGAGGCCTACTGCCACCTAGACTTGCAGGCTAAGGTGCACTACCCTAGGGCAAGATACAATGAATTACAAACTGAAGATCACTTCTCCAAAGAAAGATACAATAACATATCATTACAATAAACAACATATGGTGAACTATGGTAGAAGAAGCATTTCAGAAATATTGATGGTGCAGTTCTCTTTTGTAGCTCAAAATTAGTTTTTTTCACTGACTTCACAGACCTCTAAAATCTTATTATCTTAATTCACACAACATGGAACTTCACAGCTATTCTCACATGTCCTTTATGATAAGTATATTTCACATACACAAATGGTTTATCTTCCTTATATATATATCCATCTTTACATCTCAAAAATATTAAGTAGGCCAAATCAAATATAAATTCACTATATATATGCAACATTTCTATAAATCAACTAAGTATGCCTACCCTAATAGACAATATGAAACTAAAGACAACATGAGTCCAAAAGATCATAGTCAATAAAAAACATAGAAGGGGTTACCCTAGAACATAGCTCATTTCCCAAAAGAGGTCACAAAGAAAACATGATTATAAAATCCACTTATCAACTACTCATTATAACAATAAAATAGTATCATAACGGGCCACCTCCTAATTAGCATAGCTAGGATATTTACACATTAAACTTAAGCATCCTCATATACATATAAGAAAACAAATATTAAACTCATTGGAAGGGGATTTTAACATCACATGAATTCTCCAATGATGTGATATCACCCCTTTGCATCTAATCTACATTGATTCCCATTTCATTACTTTCTTTATCTGCATTAAGAGTAGGTTCAATATCATAATACCTACCTTATCATGTGAGGGTTGGAAGGGTATTAAAGAAAATATTGCAACAATTGATTAAACAATTGTGAAAAATTATTAATTGAATTGCTAGGAAAAGAATAAAACTAATCCCAGGTAGTTTCTTTTAAAGATCTAGGAAAATGTTTTACAATAAGGGAATCCTCAATAATTAAATCATTGCATAAATAAGTAAATTCTTCTAGATGAGTATTAGGATCACCTTTCCCATTGTATATCTAAAAACATGGTACCTATATGTGTTATGAGATGTGAGTCTTTAGAATGATATATGAAAGTGGGTTACTTATGCAGTATGATAGAAGAGTTGGTTGGGATTGGGTTTGTCTTAGGTTGGCTAATTGTTGTTATAATTGTTATAAACACGATTGTTGTTGCACCAAAAGATCGACCTGTCAATGCCTGATACGATCGTGAGATTTAATGAATCCATGGGAGACAGTTAAGACATGTCGCAAACTTGAGCACTGCATCGCACGACACAAGGAGACCAAGGCTCACACCTTGCAACAATCCCCCCCCAATGCAAAGAAGGGGTTTGAACTCATGACCTAGGCTCTGATACCACTTGTCAGAAACATGGTTGTCGTTACACCAAAAGATCAACCTATTAATGCCCTATACGATCGTGAGATTTAATGAATCCACAAGAGGCGATTAAGCCATGTCACAAACCTGAGCACTGTGTTGCACAACACAAGGAGACCAAGGGCTCACACCTTGCAACAATTGGTTTTTGACATTATTAGTAGGTGAGCTGGCTTGTAAAGAATTGGATTGTGATGGTGTGTTGGAAGGGGCATTATGGTAGGTTTGTGGAACATTATGGTAAGTGAGGAGTGGAGATGGTTGATGGGTGTTTTGAGAAAAAAGGGAAAGTAGAGGAAGGTGGAACATAACTATAAGTAGATTGGTTGATAGGATTAGGCCCATTACTACGATGGATAGTATTACCATTTTACACAATGATAGACATAATAGGGGATGTGTAGTAGGAATAGAAGGTATTTTTGTAAGCATGGGTACTTGGGTCTCAACTTGGTGTTGAGTAGTGATATATCCAAAAATTTCTATCCACCTAGCTATGATTATAGCATTTTCATCCACTAGATGTGAGCTATGCTACATAGCACATCCACACCATGCGATTCATATTGTATCAATCTCCTTAGATTCTCAACCAAGGGGGCCACCTCCTTAGCTAAGTCATTTGTACTTACAAGTTGTTGAAGGCCTTCCAATTCCTTGTCAAGCTTCTTTAATGATTCATTGAACACTTGAATTGAAGGGTCAACCTCATCACAACAGTCATGAGGGGAATGGTTTTTAGGTATATTAGGCAAGATATGTGTTGGCTTGAGGGAAGATTTCTCTCCTAAGTTTCTTGGTGGGAACAAGTCAATATGCAATTGAAGCTCAACACCATTACTAGTTAAAGAAAAAGAAACCATAGTTCTCTAACTTCTCATAAAAAATATCACATCCAAAACAATGGGTTATGAAACATAAAAAAGTGTGTGCTCCTTAAACACCATTGCAATTTTATTTTCTATTGCTAATGCATCCTTGGCATCAAAGTTCAAACTACACTGTGTAGGTCAAACTCTAAGGCTTGAATTTCTCAACATTTTATGCTTGTGGCTAGACACTGGAAATGCACGTTTGTAGATTGTTATTTGGGGTCTGAATTCTCAAATGTATGTTCTTAGGACACAAAGTTGGGAAAACCATAGTAGTTGTACCTTATAAATCAAAATCTCAATTCAAGGGGTTGCGAAATACAATGTGTGTTTTGGACTTCAAGGTTTGAGCCTATGATGTAGAATGAGAGTAGTGGGAGGTTTAGAATATTTGCTCTTTATCCTTGGGTTATAATCTAGCATTGACTCAATGAACTTATTTGAGATTAAATATTCCACTAATATTATTGATTTAACACATTATTGTTTATGTCAAGTGTGTTATATTATTAATAATTTTATATTAAAAATAATTTATTTGTCCTATTTTTAACTATTCATGTTTAAACAAAAGTCTACTATATGAAATTCTATAAATAAAAATAAATTCAAATATGTAAAAATATAACTTGATAAACCAATCTTTTTATAATAAATATTTTTAAATAACATCAAACTCAAAACTAATAAAAGAAAATTAACATTTCAATCTCAATTTAAATACACATTGTTTTGGGTGGAATTATTTTTCCTTATAATATCTAGTGGACAATGTTTAAGCTTTTTGTGAAAGCTACTTGGGTAATGGTCTGTCCTTTCGATGCCACCTAATGGAGAGTACTAAGTCTTGGTTAAAATATCATTATTTGGAGTAATAAAGGCAGTTTTTCTTTTTCCTTAAAGTTAACTTTTTATGCTTAGATATTTTTGGAGTGCTCTGCGTATTCTAGAGTCGTACAAAGTTTGAAAGAAGCATCCGTTGAATTGGCAGTTTTACACATCATTTGTAGGTATACCTAGATAAACTGTGACTTGCAAACGGCAAAATGTACTTGTTTTTAATTGGAAAAATTTAGTAGGAAACAAATATATATTATTTTAATTTATATTGTAATAGTATGAGGGTTTAGATGCCTTTAAGAAAATAGATATCTATATAAATATAGTTAGTTTATAAAATAGTGTTGGGTTGATCATTGTTACAATTATAAATCATCGTAGAAAGTAAATGTGAGAATAAAACAAAATAATTTTCACTTTCATGTAAAAACATCTATCTAGGTGTAAATATTCACTTGTCAATATTTTGATTTGTTTTTCTTTTATTGTTGACATGAAAATCTAATTGCATATTGTTTAAGATTCGAATTGTGATTGTGAAGGTGACCCCTACAACTATGGACATGATCTATTACACAAAAGTGATTGTCTAACTCGAAGGAATGATTCAACACTACATAGAGTATTAACTATTGTTCACCATAATGTTTAATATCTGAGTATTGGCATAAGCATATGGTTTATATAGATACGTTATGGGAATCTACTAAATGACAAGGTTCATATTCTCTTAGGTTATAACAATGGTAGAATAAATTTACGATTTTGAGTGGAAATTAAATACAACAAGAAAGTGTGTAGTGGATCTAGGATAATGGTTGTGATAAAATTCTATAATATTTTTGTTACAATTCTTTATCAACCACAACTTTGCATGCTCTATTAGTAAACCCTTTAAGTCATTTTCAAATGAACGATGGAGTGCCTTTAAATGTAATTAAGCCCACAAGTTAACAATATATATGCCAAGTTATCTCACAATGGCTAGTGAAATTGCTATCAAGGCAAGATTGTGAGCTTTTAATTTTAAAATTTTTGAGAACAAATTAATAATTATGGAATTGACCTAAGTTAGGTTCATACTCGCAAATTTGATCTAATTTGGGGAGCAACAAATATAGGGATTAGGAATAAATCTCTACGTATTAATAATAATAAAGATTCCTATATAGGATGTCATGAGATGAATCAAGGAAAGAGTGTGCCACTTTTAAGCTAATTAGTGCATTTAGGACACTTCCGTCAAATTGTGTCCAACGCAACGAAAAATTGATTAGATATGAAATTTAGACCATTATATTTTGTTTGTTTTGATGTCCATGTGAACCACTAAAATGTACATCAAAGTTAAGAAGTAATCAACATATAGAAATAAATATCTTTAGATAGTAAAAGAATATTTGGTCTATATAAAGTAATGAATCATTCTTGAATTCTTCTTGTAGCATCCTAAAATTGCACCCCTTGCAATTTTGACCGCATTTTGGGCCCTCACCCTACTTGTCTCATCCCCATGCTTGATCGAGACCTATTTATGCCTCCCCTATGCAACCAAGCTTCATATTTGCATCTTATAACTTTCATAGCCCCTTGTTCCTGGCCTAAATTAGGGTAGGACTAGGGCACCATGCCCTGGTCCTCCCTAATCAGGACCTATTTTAGCCCTATCCCAAATTTGATCAGGAAATTAACTCCTCATGTCAGCCTATGTCAGAAAATTAATTAGTTTGATGACAGTAAGGTATATAAGGAGGTCTTCTCCTCTCATTTGGATATACATTCATGAAGGCGGAATTGGATCTCAAGCGTTCAAGCATTTGAGCATTCTTCATCAAGCTTTCCTCACAGCTACATATTCTTCATCTATCCATTGGAGCATTATTACATCATTCATTTGTAAGCATGTGTGTGTTAGGGTTGTGTCATGTTAATACCATTTCATACAACATATATAATTGCATCTAAGAAGCAAAGCATAATCATCATCTATTGTAGATTTGAAGGTATACCTTTCCATCATTTATTTCAAGCATTTGCAGTATTTATTTCAAGGTTGATTCCAAATCGGGGTTTGACTTAGGCAAACCCCTATTCCCAACCCCTTTCTTCTTCTTTCTGTGTGTAGGAAGTAGATGTGCAGTTGTACCTCTAGAATTAAGCTTTATTTGTAGAGACGGAAAAACCCTTTTCGACGTGCAAAAAGTTCGGAGGACCGAGAGGGTGGGTGACCTGGTCTGGACACACAGTCTCAACTACTTTTGGTAGATTTGGTAGAGTAGCTCCGAATCATCTCAAACTTCTCAGATCCAGGTGCATGACAAAATCTCAAATCTGTAGCTCACTGTTTTCACTTACATTGTCTTCAATTTCAACACTTTACGTATCCAACTTACAAAAGAGGGTCAAACACAATCAATCTACTCAGTATTCAGTCGTCGTATCATTTAGGATTGGATCTAGTGGATTCATCCCCTCTTTTGAATGTAAAGTCCTCAAAGTGAGAATCATCTTAGAGATTTCCCCTTTCCATGTGGTGAATTTGCTAAGCACCAATTTTCCACTTTACACTTCTTATCTTTAGTGCTCCATTAAACCTATTAAAAATGAGACATGAAATGAGTAAAATATATCATATAATTTGAGATAATCATGAACTATGATTTATTTGAGTAGGATTTAATTTTCAGGAAAGTAAAAGTAAAATAAAAATATAAAGCTACAAGATTCTTCCTATAATGGAAAGTGATGTAAGACTATAATTATGTGAGATTAAAATTTGATTTTGTTAATGGCTACACGAGAGGGCTATACTTGAATATATATAAATTAAACATAAGGCTTCAATCATATAGATAACATGTAAAAGGAATATATATATATATATATATATATATGCAAAATAAGTTTTGATTCTACTCCATATAGATATGGTAATGAAGCTCTATTTAGTACCAAAAAGGACCAAAGCTACATTTCTATCATCAAACTCATAAACAATATTAGTAATAATATGTGCCTTGCCCATTGGTTAGAATTTGGAGGAAAGGAGAAAACCTATAAGCATGATAAAATTTGTTATATAGAAAAACCATCATCATATATCATATGATGAGTGTGTAAGCACTTAAACTACGAATAATAATTGAGGTGTATGTGAAAATTTGTAATTGTATATATGGACATGATAAAACACACACACCCATAAATGCTAGATAAGGAACACATAATCATGTCAATCACAAGCACATAGGTCATAAATGCTAGTAGAGAAAAAGTTTGGATCATAATGAATGCAATGGTACATAATTTGTAGTACATCAATAAATTGTAGTGCCATCAATGATTTCCCACCATCATGTGTAGTACATTAATAAATTGTAGTGCCATTAATAGTTTTCTATCATCTTATATACGATCACCACATATTATTATTATTTTTTTGTATTAATGCATAGTTAGAAATAGCAAGGTAAACTTTTTAAATAATAGTATTTTATTTTCACATTCAATTTGAGAAAGATATTATAGCTTGAAACAAATCAATGTTATACAACCCAATTGATGTAGCTCAACCTTTAGATATAATTACATATCAAATTCTATATTTTTCATGTAGTATTTTATTTTTTGAAAAATGAATATAATATGATAAAATTAAAATACAAAAATTTATTTTATGTTTGTAATGCATCGATCTAACCCCCATCCATGGATGAAACCTTGATATCTATAGGTATGACCCTTCATACATAAAATTGATTCACATATTTGATTTTGACATATACACTTGATCAAATAGATCTTATTTATAAGATTTTCGATTATTTTCTTCATTGATCAATATATCTTCTCCCTTACATCATATTAATATTTGATAATATAAAATGATTGAAATTAAAGAGGCATAATTAACTTGTTTTCATTTCCTTTCAAGTTGACTTAATTCTTTGCTTTCTAAGTTTGTGGGTTAAAATCTTGCAAAAGCACATGAATTGTCATACATGCACATTACATTGTCAATTCACTTTACATTTTAGAGCTTTTTATCCCATTGGCCCACATTGTATTCTACATGGCCAAACAAATATAAATGCATGCCCCATTTTAACTGAACAAAAAATATAACCATTACTTTTAGTTTCTCTATGGAAGCACCATCCAATCATTTGAAAATTCGTGCTTCACACAAACCCTAGAACTAGAAATTATCCATAACATCAAAGTGTTGAAGTAGTCAAGAAAAATATTTGAAGATGTATATACAAAGTTTTGAGGAACAACATGGCTACAATTTGAGAAATGTAAACATGTAGAGGTGTAGAGGAAAAGAAAAAGTTTTGCTTATTTTATCTAGATGTCCTAAAGCTTTTACAATTAATTTTACTCTACAATATTTGGACAAGATTTCAATGAAATGAAATGCTTTTGTGTTTGGATATAAAATTTTTATCTATTATTATGATAACACAAAATTTAATTAATTTTAATGGAAATAAATTTCTTTCTTATAAGGAAAAGAGTTTGTTTATGGAAAATGTTTATTACTAAAGTTTGAAGTATAGAATGATGATATGATGAATCAATAATGATCCGGTCAACTACTAAGAGGGGGGGGGGGGGGGGGGGTGAATCAATAGATAGAAAATAAACAAAACTTTCACAAAACTTAATCCCAACTCATAAACAACTTCTTAGACTAACCAATTTAGATATTGTACCATAAACTGTAACTGCATTGTCAAGTTTACTGGTTGACTAAAATATCAATATAATAGTGTAATAGATCTGTAACTTAGATTCCTTTTATCAAAAATATCAAAACACTTTACTAACACTAGTAATAGCTCATTTTAGATCACTTCCAGTCATCTAAACATGTCTTACTGGTTTTACTAGTTAAACATATTAACCATATTAAAAACACACAAAATCATTCACCACTTGACATAATGATTTTTGACGTGGAAACCCAAATGGGAAAAACCAAGGTGGGGATGAATACCCACAAGTATTCTAAACTCTTCTGAAGTTTACCCTGTTAGGAGCCAAGCCTTGTTAGAAGATTTACAAAAATGTCTTGTTAAGAACAGATCTGGTTAGGGACCACCCGGTTAAGGGATTGACTAAAATACCCTGTTAAGAGAAATACCCTATTAGGAGTAACCTTAGTAGAGGATTTCAAATCCAAGCTAATGGATCACCTGGTTAAAGGATTTAGATAGCATGAAGCCTGTTAAAGATTACTCGGTTAGGGGATGTAACTGTTGTAATTGTTAAAGAACAATAGGGTCTTATTGATCTGGTAATAGCATTGCTCTGCTTGATAAGATCCGTTTATGCTCCTATCTACCTCCAAAACATTCTACAGATACTCCTTCTAGTTCAGCACCAATCAGACTACCACACTTAACCAAAATTGCCAACACCATTACAAAACAACTCATCGACCTTATGAGAAAATACAATAGGTCGGTAAGACATCACAAAACCTAAGATCTCATAGAGATTACAAACATATCGACTCAAATATGACCGTTGGATTACATAGTAATAATAAACACATTGTTCTAGACAAACTCAACCGCTCCTGGATCACCGCTCATCAAATCCTATAACTCATCACACAGTTTCCACTTCATGCTATGCACTTCCTCATTCCCAGGATAAAACAGTTATCTCTACGTGCCAAAACCACTTTGAAACTCATCACGTGCATAATGCATACATGGCACAATCATCTTTGATCACCATTCGATCATAGATCATCATAACCGATTATCCAGGCTCCATCGGTTAGGGATTTGCATATAAATAGGTTAGGGTTACCGGTTGATCACTCTGCTTGAAATACCAATACCGGTTCCCAACATTGCTTCACTATCGATTGCAAAACTGCATCACTACCGGTTGTAATACAACTCCATTACTGGCTACTATTGACATCAATGATAAAACTATACTTCATCAATGTAATCTTCATGCAATGCCAACAATCTCCCCCTTTAGCATTGATGACAATACAAATATCAATACCACCTTATTGTGATGATTGAGAGTAATGCACATACATAGGTATAAGAATCCTGGTTTACATTTTTCCATGTACTCTCCTTCAACTGTATCTTCATGTCTTCAGCTAGTAACTGGCTACAATTAATCTCCTCTTTCAATCATTCAGTTCTTCTCCCCCTTTGACAACATTGCTAAAGTGAAAGTAAAAGATACATTGTCACACTTCACTGTTCTGCAACTAGCTGCTCCCCCTGTGGAGTAGATCCACTCAACACCAATCCTGCTTCAAGATCTTCAATAAGCTCTGGGATTGATGTCTTCCACATCTTCTCAATGAACTTCATGTAGGGGTACAACCCCTAGCTTACCTCTAAGATACTCAAATGTCGCCTTAGGTAGAGGTTTAGTAAAGATATCTGCAAGCTGTTGTTTAGAAGATACATGCTCTAGTGACACATCTTTACTCTAGACTTTCTCTCTCAAGAAATGATACTTTAACTCTGAAAAGAAATACAAGAGCAAGGAAAGAAAAACAAAATCCAAGTAATTTTATTAATGAAGTAAATGTTACCAAGAAAAATGCAAAAACCTTGGAGAATCACCCAAATGTGAAGAAGGAGGCACAAGAACTTTTGAAAGGGGAAAAGAAAAGAAAAACCCCTTGTGATATTATGAATGAGGCAATGCCTAAAATGAGAGTGAGAGAGAGAGAGAGAGAGAGAGAGAGAGAGAGAGAGAGAGAGAGAGCAAGAAGCTCTTTACAATATTGTCATTGAGAAGAAATGAGAGATGAGTCATCTCTTAAATAGAGATGAGGAGAGGAGTTACAAAGTAACTCTCAAATCTATGAATGCCACCATTCATAAAATGTGTGTGCCATGTGTCCACATCCTCTTATGAAGGAAATCTAGTATTCCTTAATAAAGGAAAATAAAAGAAATGACTTGTCCTCACATATGTACGAGAGGACAAATTACATGTAGGAATTCCAAAGGAATATCCTAAACTAAATACAAATAAACCTAAGACAAGTAAAGATTAAATATTCTAACACCCCCCCTTAAGCTTTACTTGGGGAGTTTACATCAAACCCTTCAATGGGTTGCAATCCAAGATTTTTACAACGAAATTGGAACTTTTCTTTACAAAGTGGCTTGGTCAAAATATCTGCAACTTGGTCTTCCCCCTTGCAATAGAGGAGTGAAACTTGTTTGTTTTCAATTTGTTCTCTAATAAAGTGGTGTTGGAGAGCAATGTGTTTTGTCCTTGCATGGAAAACTATATTTTTAGCCAAGGCAATGGCACTTTGGTTGTCACAATACAATGGAGTTGGTTCGTGTTGAGGTAGATCCAAATCTTCTAGTAGTCTTCTAAGCCACAAGGATTCTTTGGAAGCATTAGTGCATCCTTTGTACTCAACTTCAGTGGATCCAAGAGAGGTAGATTGTTGCTTTTGACTATTCCAAGAAATTGCTCCTAAACCAACAAAAAAAACAATAACCACAAGTAGATTTCCCATCATTGGGATCTCCACCTAGATCATAATCAATAAAACCTTTTAAAGTAAAATCAGAATTTGCATCATAAAACAAACCCACATTAATAGTTCCTTTAATATATCTTAAAATTCTTTTAGCAACTTTAAATTGTGTTTGTTGAGGTTTAGACATGAATCTTGAAACCAAACCAACACTATAAGCAATATCCAGCCTAGTAAGAGTTAAATAATTCAAACTTCCAGCTAATTGTCTATACAAAGTAGGATCAACAAGAGGAGTTTGCATATCAAGCATTAACTTAGTGCCTAATTCAATTGGAATTGAAACATGGTGAGCATTAGTCATGTTAAACTTATCTATGAGATCTTGAGCATATTTACTTTGAGATAAGAAAATTCCTTTAGAGGTTTGCCAAATTTGCATTCCTAAGAAATAATGTAAAAGACCTAAATCAGTCATTTGAAATTTTTGATTAAGTTGAAACTTAATATCAGAAATCAAAGTATTGGAACTTGAAGTAAGAATCAAATCATCTACATACAAGATAATAATGATAATATCATCTTCACTATGTTTAATATACAAGCTAGGATCATTTTTACTTCTAATAAATCCTTGAGAAAGAAAGAATGCATTAATCTTTGAATACCACTCCCTAGGAGATTGTTTTAATCCATAAATTGATTTCTTTAATTTACAAACTAAGTGTTCATTGCCTTCTTTAATAAAACCAGGAGGTTGAGACATATAAATTTCCTCATGTAAATCACCATTAAGAAAAACACTTTTAACATCCATTTGGTGAATAGGCCAATTCATTCTAGAAGCCAAAGAAAGCACAAGTTTAATTGTAGGCATTTTAGCAACAAGAGAAAAAGTCTTAGTATAATTTAAGCCTTCAATTTGAGAAAAACCTCTAGCAACTAATCTAGCTTTAAATTTACTAACTTGATTATTAGCATTCAATTTAGTTTTATAAAGCCACTTGCAAGAAACAATATTTTTACGATGAGGCAAGGGAACTAAATCCCAAGTTTGGTTAGAAATTAAAGTATCATATTCTTTCTTCATTTCTTTTTGCCAATGTGGTTGATTTTTAGCTTGATCAAATGTTTTAGGATCATTAGAATTCATAATAGTAGTCATTAAAGCATAATTACAATAATTAACTCTTCTAGCTTGAAGTCTATCCATTCTAGCTAAGTATTCATCACTATCTTGAATTAAAGATTTAAACCATTTAGGTCTTCTTTTAGAAGTAATGGATTCATCACTAGAAGAAGAGTCATGAGGAGTAGAGTTATTATTATCATCATCACTATCAATAGAAGGAATAGAAAGAGATGTGTTAGGAGCAGGGTTAAGAGAAGGAGGTTGGTCCTCCATAAGCACAATTTTGCTTTGAGCAAGTTCATCATCTCCACTTTAGAACAATTGTGAATGCCTTTTTCTGCAATACAAACATCTCTTGCAACTTTTACCTTGTTAGTAATAGGATTGCAAACTCTATAACCTTTAGTATTTTCATCATAACCAACAAAAATAAAAGGAGAAGATTTAGCATCTAATTTTTTTTCTTTTCTCTTTAGGTTTGTGAGCATAAGCTATGGAACCAAAAATTCTTAAATTCTGCAAATTGGGCTTTCTACTAGACCAAGCTTCTTCAGGAGTTTTATCCTTTAAGGCTTTGGTAGGTGTTCTATTAATTAAATAAGTTGCACAAGCCATAGCTTCAGCCCAAAACTTGTAATCCATATTTTTTACATGCAATAAACATCTAGCCATTTCAACAATTATCCTATGGTTCCATTCCGCCACATCATTTTTTTGTGGTGTATAAGGAATGGTAAGCTCATGTTCAATTCCAAAAGATTTCAAATAAGTATTAAATGCATTATTGACATATTCTCTTCCATTGTCAGTATGAAGAATCTTAATTTTAGAACCAGATTGCCTTTCTACAAACATATGAAATTCAGTAAACACTTCAAGCACTTGCTCCTTACTATGAAGGAAATATATCCATGTTCTCCTTGAAAAATCATCAACAAAGGTAAGAGCATACCTTGAACCTTGGATGGAGGGATTCTTCATGGGACCCAAGAGATCACTATGAACTAGATGCAATTTAGTATATGCCCTCCAAGATTGACCATGAGGAAAGGGTTCCCTATGCATCTTACCACTCATGCAACCATTGCAAACAATTTGAGAAGGAGCAATTGTAGGCAATCCATCAACCCTATTTGCTTTTTGCATCAATGAAATATAATCAGAATTGAGATGGCCAAGTCTTTCATGCCATATAGTAAAATCAATAGTAGTAAGCAAGGAATACTTTGTAGGAGCAAATTCATAGAACTTGAATAAGTTATCACTATCCATTTTAGTAGTAGCAATAACATGATTAGTTTTTGCATCAATGGTAGAACACATGCCTCTATAAAAGTTAATTTAATAATCTTGAAAAAGTTTAGGAATTGAAATCAAATTTGATTTTAATTTAGGAACATAAAGACCATCATGTAATTTCCCATTAGGAACATTCACATCACCAATAGCTTCAACTTTGCAACTATGATTATTAGCTAATTGAACAGGAATATTAGAAGTATTAGGATGCAAAGATTCAAAACATTCTTTATGAGAAGTAACATGTTGAGATGCACCAGAATCAACAATCCACTCAAGTGGTTGAGAAACATTATAAGTACATGTAAATGCATGACGAGATGAATTACCATTATTATTACCTTTCTTATAATGAGGTTTATGTTGTTGATTATTTTGGTTCATGGGCTTTTTACCATTTTTCTTCTTAAAACAATTATTAGTAATATGTCCATCTTTCCCACAATATGTGCAATGGGGTCTTGTTTGAGAATTATTCCTTTGATTATTGTACGAATTATTATGCTTATTATTATGAGAATTGTTATGATAGGATTTAGAATGAGGTTGATAATTAGAAGACTTGTGATTATTATTATGATTATGATTATTATTATTGGATCTAAAATTATTATTATTATTATGTTTTTTAGACATAAAAGCATGTTCACTACTTTTAAGAGTACCAAATTGAATTAATTTAGCCTTTTCTTGACGTAATAAATTATGAAAAATATCACAAGTTAATTGAGTAGCTAAACTAGGAATAGCAAGTTGAGCATGAATATTCGTAATAAATTGTTGAAATTGATGAGGAAGAGATTTTTTAAGAATAAGATGAATTAAACGTAAATCAGCTAGAGTAACTCCTAAACCAGTTAATTGACTATTAATAGAATCAAACTTTAATAAGAATTCTTCCATGGTTTTAAAATCCGTATACCTGAGATCTTCGAGTTGATCTTGAAGTTGAATTTTTTGGGATTCATTTGAGCTATCATAAGTTGTTTTTAAAGTTTCCCAAGCTTCATATGCTTTTGTACAATTTCCAATTAAAACATACAAATCAGGAACCATTGAAATACCAATTAAACCAAGTGCTTCCTCATTTTGAGCCTTCCATCTATCTTGGTTGACTTGAGGAGCAGTTGAGGCGGGCTCAAAACTTTTATTAGTTGCAACATCCAAAAGGTGCTTGAAATGAAAAATAAAAGAAATATGTGTTTTCCAGGAATGATAATTAGTGCTATTTAATTTAATTTCAGGAATTAAAGTAGACATGATAACAAAATAAAGGTGAACAAATAATGATTAGTATTGAAAAAATACCCCTTGAATTAAAAAAAATAAATTAAACTCCTTATTAAACTTGAATAATAACTTTTAAAAAATAACAATATTTTAAAAAAGAGACTATTTATCAAAGTATTATTTTCAAATCTTTAATAAACAATTTTAAATTTTTAAAAACTTTAATTTTATTTGAATATTAATAATAAATGAAAACTATTTAAAAAAAAAAAAAAAAAAAAAAAAAAACTTTATAATTAAAAAAACTTTATAAACCTTAAAAACTTTTTAATATACGTATCTTTTAATAAACTTATTAAACTTGTAAATATACTAAACTGTATAAAGTTTTTAAAACTTTTAAACATACATGAAAGATAATAAAGAAAAGAAAAAAAACTTAAACTCTTTATTAAGTTACAGGAAATGTAATAAATGAAAGCATGAGCATGCAATACACTCGTGAAATGTTAGGTTGCAAAGAATCCAGAGACGTTAGATAGTTCAGGGAAGAGTACAGAGATGTAATAATAGCAAACTTATGACAACAGAAGTTGGAAAATAATACGTGCAAAAATAGTTACAGAGACGTTACGACAACAAAAGTTGAAAGAAAATATGTACAAAAATAGTTACAGAGATGTTAGCACAGCGGACAAAATGAGAACAAACATTAATAGCAGATGAAGAAAAAAAATAGAGGCATTGCAAATTCTTGTTTAACAAATTTGCAAAGACGATGAAGCTTGCAAATGTAAAAGATTTACAGAATTATTTGTAGAAATAGAGTTATATTTTGTAATAACAAAAACTATATTTCAGATTTGAAAGGAAATACAATGTAGAACTGCAAACAGAGAGATTTATGCCTTTTACAAGGTGGAACCTGTAGAAAATGTTAGACTCTTATATCGTTTTTGTAAATACATAGAGATTCAATGAAGAAACAATATAAAAAAATATTTTTATCAAAAAACTTGCAAGTAAATGAAATGTTAGAACCTACAAACAAATAGAGAATGCAATTTAATAATAAATCAGATTTGGCGGCAAGCTGACCAAACCGATTAAGGAGGCTGAGTTTAGTGGTAAACCTTCCAAACTAGTCACAATAAAGAAAACCAGAAAGAAGAAATTTTGGCGGCAAGCCTTCCAAAGCCACAACTTTAAACCAGAAAGAAGAAACTTTGGTGGCAAGCCTTCCAAAGTTTTTTTTTTTAAAACTAGAATCTAAGAAGATTAAACCTGCAGGCAAACTTGTTAACAAGTTTGAAAAAAAATTAAAATCTGAAATAAAAAACCTGCACAGTAGAAAATATTAAAGAAAGAAATTCTTCTCCTCTCAAGAATTCCTCGAAGAAGGTGAACTCCACAGAATGGTAACCTTCATCAATCTCAACTTGAAACAAGGATTAGAAACCTACTCTGATACCATGAAAGAAAATACAAGAGCAAGGAAAGAAAAACAAAATCCAAGTAAGTTTATTGATGAAGTAAATGTTACCAAGAGAAATGCAAAAACCTTGGAGCAATCACCCAAATGTGAAGAAGGACGCTCAAGAACTTTTGAAAGGGGAAAATCAAAGAAAAACCCCTTGTGATATCATGAATGAGGCAATGCCTAAAATGGGAGAGAGAGAGAGAGAGCAAGAAGCTCTTTACAATATTGTCATTAAGAAGAAATGAGAGATGAGACATCTCTTAAATAGAGACGAGGAGGAGTTACAAAGTAACTCCCAAATCTATGATTGCTACCATCCATAAAATGTGTGTACCATGTGTCCACATCCTCTTATGGAGGAAATATAATATTCCTTAATAAAGGAAAATAAAAGAAATGACTTGTTCTCACACATGTACCAGAGGGCAAATTACATGTAGGAATTCCAAAGGAATATCCTAAACTAAATACAAATAAACCTAAGCCAAGTAAAGATTAAATATTCTAACAAAATCAATATGCTTGGTTCTATTATGCAACACTAGGTTCTTTGAAATATTTATTGCACTGGTGTTATCACAGAAAATCCTTACCGGTTCTGTAATCTTCAACTTAAAACCTTCCAGAATGTGTTTCATCTAGATTTCCTGAGTGCAATTCATGTATGCCGCAACATATTCAACTTCAATAGTTGATTGTGATATGCAACTCTTCTTCTTGTTGCTCCAAGATACTAGCCTTCCTCCAAGAAAGAAAGCTCCTCCGGTTGTATTCTTCCTATCATCAACATTTCCTACCCAGTCTGCATCTGTATAGACTTTCAAATCAAAGTCTCCTGCATATGGATACCATAATCCATAATCAATTGTACCTTTCAAATATCTGAATATCCTTTTAGTTGCTACCATGTGTGTCTCCTTAGGACTTTTATGAAATTTGGCAACTAATCCAACTGCATGAGCAATATCTGGTCTGCTGTGAACAACATAATGTAGTTTTCCTATCATTGATCTGCACTCCTTTTCATCAATTGATGCAGAATCATCCTCCTTAGACAATTTACAACCTATAACCATTGGTGTCCCAACTAGTTTACAGTCTCCCATTCCAAATGTATTCAATACCTCTTTCACATATTTGGAGTGTGTGATAAAAATACCATTCTTCATCTGTTGAATTTGCAAACCTATAAAGAATTTTATCTCTCCTACTAGAGACATTTCAAATTCACTTTTCATCTCATTAGCAAAGTCATCACACATGTCATCATTGCCTCCAAAAATGATATCATCCACAAATACCTCACTAACCAGTATCTTATCTCCTTCAATCTTGAGATATATATTGCTATCTTCACTGGTTCTTTGAAAACCTATCTTCACCAAGTGAGAATGTATTCATTCATACCATGCTCTTGGTGCTTGCTTTAGTCCATATAGTGCCCTGTGTAGTTTGCACACCATATCCTTTGCTTCAGTCAAAGCATAACCATCTGGCTGTTCAATGTAGACTTTCTCTTCCAATATTCCATTTAGAAATGTTGACTTCACATCCTTCTGATATACTTTGAATCCTCTATATGCTACAAATGCAAGTAGAGTCCTAACACCTTCAAATCTTGGAATTGGTGCAAATGTCTAACCATAGTCTTCACCTTCTTCTTGCGCATAAACTTTGCATACCAGTCTAGCTTTATTTCTGACTACTACTCCATCTTCATTCAGTTTATTTTTGAATACCCATTTAGTACCTATTATATTTTTGTTCACCACTTTGGGTACTAGGGTCCATGTATTGTTATTCTCAATCTAGTCAAGTTCTTCTTCCATAGCCTTGATCCAGTGATCATCTCCAAAAGCTTCCTTTGTTGTTCTAAGCTCAATAGTGGAGATCATACAAGAATTCTCTCTTATTCTTCTTCTGGTTAACACACTAGCATCTTTATCTCCAATAGTTTGATCATGATTATGATTGAGTCTAACATACCTTGGAATAACATGATCATGGTCTTCATGTTCTTCTTCTTTTTCACTTTCTTCATCCTCTACAGAATCTACCTATTCCGATTGAACTGGTGCTGCAGTATTCATTTCACCAACTTCTGGTTTCCCTGATTCTGGTTCCAAAATAAGAATGTAAGGTTCATCTTCCTCCTTCTCCTTACTAATTTCTCCTAAATCTTCAAGAAACTCATCCACTCAGACATTATCACTTTCAATGATCTTATTTGTTCGGTTGTTATAAAATTTGTAGGCTTTTCTCTTGGTGGAGTAACCAAGAAATATGCCTTCATCACTCTTAGCATCAAACTTACCAATAGTCACCTCTCTTGATAAAACATCTTGCTTCCAAAAATCTTAAAGTAACTGACATTAGGTGATCTACCATACCAATATTCATAAAGAGTTTTATCCTTACCTCTTTTAACTAGTATCCGGTTCATTGTGTAAACAACTGTGGTGACAACTTCTCTCCAGAATGTCTTAGCTACACCTCCTTGTATTAGCATAGTCCTAGAAGCTTCAACAACTGACTGATTGTTCCTCTCTACAATACCATTTTGTTGTGGTGTCCTAGGTGCAGAAAGCTACCTCTTAATTCCATTGTCTTAACAATATCTAGTGAATTCCTCTGAAGTAAACTTACCACCTTGATCAGTTATTAAGCACTTAAGCTTTCTTCCACTTTCTTTTTCAACTAAGGCTCTGAATGCCTTAAACTTGCTAAAAGATTATGTTTTGTCCTTCAAGAATGTGACCCACATTATTCTTGAGAAATCATCAGTGAAGATCATAAAATATCGATTACCTTGAATACTCCTAGTCCTTATTGGTCCACACAGGTTTGTATAAACCAAATCTAGCAAATATTCAATAGAGAAAGATTTTCCTTTGAAATTTGAGGATGTCATCTTCCCTAACTGACATTCCTTGCATAAAGCATTAACCGGTTTGTCCAACTAAGGAAAACCTCTTACCGATTTGGACTTACTGACTTTTACAATGTTATCAAAATTTACATGACAAAATCTTTGACACCAAAGCCAACTATCATCTGCTTTTGCAATTAAGCAGCTATTGACTTTAGAATTTAGGTGAAACAAGTTACCTTTTGTCTCCTTTCCAGTTGCAATTAGTTCACCTTTGCTTCCAAAGATTTTGCACATTCCATTCTTGAATTCCAGTGGATAGCCTCTGTCATTGAGTTGTGCAACACTCAAAAGATTGTGTTTCAATCCTTCAACCTAGAAGACATCATCTGCACTGCTCTTTCCATTCAAAGAGATGGTTCCCTTTCCTTTTACCATACATGGTGAATCATTTCCAGATCTCAGAACACCTCCATCAAATTCCTTCAAAGTAAGAAACTTACTCCGATCACCAGTCATGTGGTGTGAACAACCACTGTCTATAATCCAATCATCAGGACTATCCATGCGAGAGACTAATGCCTTCTGATTTGATGTCTCTTCTTTAATAGCAACAAAGACAATGTCCTCATTTGCATCTTCTTTAGACTCTTCATCTGTAATTCCTCCATCCACTACAATGAGGAAATCCCTTTTACCTTTGCCTTTGTACTTCTTATACTTCTCTCATTTTTGCTCATTGTCTCCATTAGGACAGTTAGCTGCAATATGTCCAATTCGGTTACATGCAAAACAATTCAATGGTAATTTACCTCTGTACTTACCAATACCTCTGGGTAACCACTTGGCCAACAATGCTTCAAGCTCAATCAGACTGTCTTCATCATCAACCTCTCTACTAGATTTAGACTCATGCCTGTAACTACCTTCTTTTCTTTTCCTTACCAGTGGGTTAGAAACCGAAGCTCTAAATGTAGATTCAGATTTTTGAATACTTCCATCATAACCATTTAATTCAAATGCAATTAATTTACCAATGATGAAGTCAAGAGTTACCTTTGATTTATCAATAGACTTGAGTTCTTGAATGGCTACAACTCAGATAGCATAGACCGGTAGAAGGGTTCTCAACACCTTGCTAACCACTGTGGTATCCTCCACTGTACCACCGACACTTTTGATCTCACTGACTATCTCCTTGATCCTCCGGCCATAGTATTGAATATTCTCACCTTCAGCCATCCGCATGTCATCAATTTTACCTCTCAAACTCTCTTCTTTGGCAATCTTAACATGCTCATCACCTCTAAAGATATCCTCAAGTTTCTTCCACACTTCATAAGAAATCTCCAATCCATGGACATCAACATACTCTGAATCAGACAAGGAATTGATAATGGCCTCCAATGCTTGATTATTCTCCTATTGCACCTTCTTTTGATCATTTGACAAAATCCCACTAGGCAAGTTATATTTAGTAACAACATGTTCCCAATATTGACTTCCTAAGATCTTGATATAGATCTTCAAACTATCACTCCAGATTCTATATTTTTTCCTATTGAATTTCAGACCTTCTTTCTTCATCATGTTCTTCTAGATCTTTACCTCAAGCTATTAGGCTTAAACACAAGAGGACTTGAAATGCTCTTATACCAATTGATGATATGATGAATCAATAATGATCCAGTAAACTACTGAGAGGGGGGTGGGGGGTGTGAATCAGTAGATAGAAAATAAACAAAACTTTCACCAAACTTAATCCCAACTCATAAACAACTTCTTAGACTAACCGGTTTAGATATTGTACCATAAACTGCAACTACACTGTCAAGTTTACCGATTAACTAAAATATCAATATGATAGTGTAACAGATCTATAACTTAGATTACTTTTATCCAAAACATCAAAACACTTTACTAACATTAGTAATAGCTCATTTCAGATCACTTCTAGTCATCTAATCATGTCTTAGTGGTTTTACCAGTTAAACATATTAACCATATCAAAAACATACACAAAATCATTCACCACTTGACACAATGATTTTTGAGGTGGAAACCCAAATGGGAAAACCACATTGCGGATGAATACCCACAAGTATTCTAAACTCTTTTGAATTTTGCCTTGTTAGGAGCCAAGCCCTGTTAGAAGCTTTACAAAAATGTCCTATTAAGAACAAATCCGGTTAGGGACCACCTGGTTAAGGGATTGACTAAAATACCCTATTAAGAGAAATACTTTGTTAGGAGTACCCTCACTAGAGGATTTAAAATCCAAGCTGATGGATCACCTGGTTAAAGGATTTAGATAACACCAATCCTGTTAAAGCTTACTCGGTTAGGGGATTTAACTATTGTAATTGTTAGAGAACATAAGGGTCTTGCTGATCTAGTAATAACACTGCCTTGTTTGATCAGATCCATTTATACTCCTATCTGCCTTCAAAACATTCTGCAGATACTCCTTCTGGTTCAAAAAAAATCAGACTACCACAGCTAACCAAAATTGCCAACACCATTACAAAATAACTCATCGACCTTATGAGAAAATACAATAGGTCGCTAACACATCACAAAACCTAAGATCTCATAGAGATTGAAAACATATCGGTTCAAACATGACCATTGGATTACATAATCATCTACACATTGTTCTAGACAACCTCAACCGCTCCTAGATCACCGCTCATCGAATCCTGTAACTCATCACGTGGTTTCCACTTCATGCTATGCACTTGCTCATTCCCAAAATAAAACAATTATCTCTACATGCCAAAACCACTTTGAAAATTAACGTGCATCATGCATACATGGCATAATCATCATAATCGATTCTCTAGGCTTCATCAGTTAGGGTTATCGGTTGATCACTCTTCTTGAAATACCAATACTAGTTTCCAAGACTGCTTCACTACCAGTTGCAAAACTGCATCACTACTCGTTGTAATACAACTGCATTATCGGTTACTATTGACATCAATGACAAAACTATACTTCATCAATCTTCATGCAATACCAACAATTTGACAAATTATGTAAATTATGTGTAGATTTATAAATGATTAAAATAAATTAATATGGAATCAAAAGTTGAAGCTAACTATTTAGGATGTAGTCATAATGCATGGACATCCATGTGATCTATTGTTGTCTAACTCATTTAATGCAGTCTAGTTAAATATTGTCATCTTGAAAGGTTGTAAAATTCAATTGTGTAAAACATTTCAAGCTCTCTTCCACAACAATGAAGGAGAACAAATTGATTATTATGAGCAAGATGAATATAGTGGTGTGTGTCTCCTATCCTGCAGTGTGGCCTATGTGAGGGTTACTATGTTGTGTCTCACCACTGGCCCTTTTATGCTTGGTTACTATTGGTGGGTCATGGATGGTTGTCGGTGGTCTTTGGTTACAAGGGAATTGGAGTGTTGGAAGCTAGGCTTGTATTGGGCTTTCTTGGACCGTTCTTTCAGAGTCTAGTTTCACTTGAGTTTCTATTGGTGGTGTTCCTTGGTTAGGGGTTTTGGGGAATCATCATTTTCTTCTTTGGTGCATTTTGGGTCCTCCCAACACCTCTTCTAGATGTTGACCTTTCTTCTTTGCGGGGTTCTATCTATAATAAGATCATTGTTTGGTGGATTTTTCGTGTTGCTTGGATTCATTTTCTCCTTGTGGTTTGACATGTTTTTGGCTCTACTAATCATGTGGCTTGCAACTAATACTAAGCTATGCCCTCTTCATGGCGGTTGGGATTCTAGGCCTAGGGTTTGGTTCTCACGGGCTTCCTTGGCCACTACCCTAGATGTTGGCAATATTTCTTCTTCATGTCCTATAGATTCTCCTCTTAGATTCATTTATTGGAGGTCTAGTTGGCCATTTTGTGGCTTTTCTACTTTGCTTGCAAATTGTAAGTCCTTTGTTTTGGATGAGAGTGTGGGAATTCTTTGTGCTTCAGCACCTTAATGTTTAGGAGGCACTTTCTTCCTCCTTCAGTGGATGCCCCCTAGTTGTCTGAGTGGTGATGGGTCTTTTCTTTTTCATCCTTGCTGGGGATTTAGCTTTTGCTATATTCTTTTTTGTAGTAAACCTTTTGATGGCAGCTCTTTCTTTAGTGTTGGTCCTTCTGAATCTTGCAGTGTTGGTCCTATGGAGGTAGATCATGTGGTGGGTCCTTTTATGCTCTTCGTTGCTACTGATATCATTGTGTTGGTTACTATTGCATTTGTTGGTTTTGTGAATATGGCTTGTGATCTTATGGAGGTGGTTTCTAAGGTATATTTTGGTCCTGTGGGTCCTATGGAGGTGGATCTTATTGTTTCAGCTACCATTGGTAGTTGGTTATTTTTCCATGGTTTTGGTTCAACTATTGATGATAATTGGCTATTTTCCCTTTGGTTTGTTTCAGCTATTAGTGTTAGTTGGTTATTTTCCTCATAAGGTTTCTAGGTGCCTTCCAAAACCAGTTATTTTTGAGATCTTTGTGGTCTCCTTCCTTGTCTAAGAATGTCTCCATGCAAGGTGGTCCTTTAGGCAAAAGGTTATGAGATGCCTTTCAAAACTCGCTGCTAGTTTTCTATCTCCTTGGCTGGTTTTTTTTTTAGTGTAAGGGTTTTTGTTTGGTATAGGGTGTGAGGTTCCTTTCATAATCCCTCTATTTTCATTATGTGAAGCTTTTGTGGGTCAGGACCCTTGTTCTTGCTAGTATGAGGTTCCAGTCAAAGCCTTTCTTTCAAAAAAGGGTCTTCTCTTTTTTGGTGTTCTGATTGGGTGCTCTAATCTAAAGCCTCTGTTTCAAAAAGGGGTTCCTCTTTTTTGGTGTTGGTTGTCTCACTGTTTGTAAGTTTTCCCTATTATGTTAAGGGTTTAGGCCCTCTCCCACTTTAATCAATTAGAACAATGAAGGAGAACTAAAAATAATAGAAAAATAGGGGATACCAAATGCTAAGAAATGACAAAAATGATATAAAACTCATAAGAACAAATGAAGCAATAAAATGATGAAAAGAAGGGGAGAGAAAGCCAAACTTCTATGTGTTTGATTACTTCAAAAATTTATTTCTTCAATAATAAATTCTTAGATTACTTTGGAGCTTGTCGAATGGTAAAGCCTCTATTCATTTTCCAATTTCCATATGATTCCAATGATGTAGAGAGATAAGAGAATGTATGTGATCTATAGCTTAAATGTGTCCAAACTAAGAGCAATAAATTGAAATGCTATGAATATTACCCCTAGGTCTATTGGCAAGAGATACTGCATTAATGATCAAATGTTTTCATTGATGGCAACTTGAGTAAGATATTCAATCCACAGTTCATGATTTATTCATACCGAAAGATTGATTGAGGTCCAGTGAGGTTTGGTGAGAAGAATAGGTCATCCGACAGAGTGTACAATGTTGTGGTTGGTGATTCAGTTGTGTTAAGTATTTGATGTTGTGGATCTCAAAGATGCATTGTGGATGTGTAATATTCCTTATTCCATGTTTGTGGCTTCTAGTGTTGAGTGTTGAGTAAATTGGAAGATCTAGTACTATAGGTTTTCTAATAGTGTAGCGTTGTAAAATTGTGACACTTGCAATTTCAATTGCATTTGGGTCTTCACGATGGCGGCGCAACGTTGAGCCTGAATGGAGACCTCGAAACCTGTTTGTGACATCAAAAACTACATCTTTTTGCACCTTGGCCTGATCCTCCTTGCACCCTGCTATCCCGAGAGGTGGGACCATGGTGCCGAGTGCCCTGGTCCCTGGCCCTATTTTGGGCCCGGTCTCTTGTTGGCATCGGGTCTTCAAGTTTGCAATTTGGAAAATAATGTTCCTAGGTCGGCCTAAGGTCAGAAAAATCAGTCTCCTAACCCTAATTGACAAGTATATAAACTACATTTCCCCTCTCAGAAAAGAAGAGGAAAAACATATGTGTGCAAGAGGCGGAAGCGATAGACAAACATTCAAACATTCAAGCATTCAAGCATTCCTTCAAGCAATTGAGCATTCTAGGTCTCCATTCAAGGCTAAGTGTTGCATTCAAGACAAGGATTCAACCATTGAAGAGGAGATCACCTACAACACACAACATACAACATACAACATCAATACACCTTCGCATGTAAGAATACAAACATTCTTACAACAAGGTATCAATACTTGATTACATTACAAACATTTACATTTACAACATTCTCATTTCTTGGTTAATTTCAAAACCGGGGTTTGACCTGAAGGCAAACCCCTAATCCCTAACCCCCCAATCATCCTCTCTTTTCTATGTGTAGGTTGTAGGTACGTGGCTATAATTGAAGATCTGGAATCCTTGTGTAGAGACGAACAGATCCCCCTTCGTTTCGCAGATTTTTCGGAGGACCGTGTGCACTCCGGGCGCCATCGTCCCGTCAACTTTCGCTCAAACTTGCAGGACAACATCGTCTCGACATTTTACTACTAATTTCAGGTCCGCAACTTCATCCCGTGTCTCTATCTCCGTCTACAAGCAAATCTTTCCTACTTTTACATACACTCCTAGTTCAATCCTTCTATCTACATTCTTTACAAAAGAGGGTATCCTTGTTGTCTCAACCCTTGAAACTCATTTAGAATTCAATCTTGCATTGTGTGGGATTGGATCTTGTGAGTTTCAACCCCTCTTTTGAATGTAAAGTCTCTCCTAAGTGAAAACCGTCAATCCTAGTGACCTCCTTTCTCTCTCCTTGGAGTGGGGGGAACACCTAGGGTTCAATTTTCCACTTTACATTTTGGTGAACCCGACGTGAACATCCTAATTTTGATTATTCATGGTTAGATTTGAAAAAAATTTGCTTCCTTAATTACATTTCCATGTTTGATCTTTTGCAAATTTTAGAGGTTAATTGCATAAAAACCCTAAATTTTCTTTTTAATTGAGCTTGTGAAATGTTTAATTGTTAATGCTTGTTTCAGATCTACCCTTCTATTGCAAATTGTCAATTCATATTTGTGCTTTAATTCTGAAAATTAGGTGGTTAAGTGTCAAAACCCTAATTTTTAAAACCCTCTTGATTCAACCTTTGATCGATGATTTCACTGATCAAAACACCTCCAAATCGGCTGTAACTTGGGATTCCGCAACAAAATCAAAATATCTCTCATCCCTGAAAATTTTGAAAAAAGTTGCGAGGACCGTGTGCACCCCGAGCGCCATTGTCCCCGACATTTTTTCTAAAATTTCGAGAGCTAGATCTTACTGTATTTTTCTGCTAAAATCCAGAATCTTGGCTGATTTCATCAATTCTAACACTTTCAAAATTAAAGTCAAAGTTGGTCTAGTGATTGCTTGGATTAAGGCTTCTAATCATTCAAAAATTGTTGAAATTGAAATTTTGTGTCAAAATTGTGTTTCTTACTGTCCTAAATCTGAAAAGTGTGTTGGCATTCATTCGAAGTTTCAGTGCTTTATTCAAATTTTTGCAATTTGTGACTTTTGAAATTAAGTGTTTGATTGCAACAACTTTGATTTCCGCTTTCAAAATTGAATTTTGCATGAAATTGAGTCAACTTTTAAATTTCAAAGCTTGCATTGCTTTTAGTATTCCCTCTAAAATCATAAAATTCAAAATTTCAGTTTCCCTCTCTTTTTCAAAATTCAAATTTTGCAGTTTTCAACAATCTTGGTAGGATTCAATTTTGAGATTGCAACTTTAATTTGGCCTATCTACAGATCGTAAAATCACTCAATTTTTTCAGATTAGCTTTAAAATCATCATAACCTTCATCCCTGAAAATTTTGAAAAAAGTTGCAAGGACCGTGTGCACTCCGTTCGCCACGGTCCCTGACATTTTTTTCGAAATTTCGGGAGATTGTTGTGATTGCATTTAACAGCTTAAATCTAGGAGATTGGCTGATTTTATTGAAATTTGCTACCTCTAAATTCGAAAATAAATTCAAAATTTAAGATTTCAATTTTCAAGATAACAATTAAAATTAAGAGCTACCCCCCTTGGCCCTAATTTTCAATTGTGCCTACCTTTCTTGGAAGTTGTGTTTCCCTCTTCTTTCACAAAGTTCAAATTGGATAATCATTATCTCATTGTTCAATTTTGCCAACTTTATTTTCAAAATTCAAAATCTTCTCTCTTTCTCTAGTGCATGAGTTTTACAACAATAAGCCCTACTTACACTATTCCCGTTAGACGAAGCCTTAGAATTAAGTCTTTCCAAGGTTTAATTACCGAGGAGATGGAACCTAATTTGAATGGCCTTTTTAACGAGGACATGGGTAATTCCTCTAATCCTCTTAATGATGAAGAAGCTCTCCATGATGTTTCTGTAGAACAACTTTCAAAATTGGATAACCAATTTGATGATTTTCAGCAATGGATGTCTCAAGAATACCCCAATAGTCAAGCTCTTTCATTAATTGAGGGTCTAAAACGTATGGTTCAAAGTGATAAGAATGGAATTGATATTTTGCATAGTATTGCACACATTGTGGATTCGAATGTGATGCCTATGAAGAGTTGTGCCGAAACTTTAGGTTATACACAACCTCCTACTCAAGTCAATCATTCTATTCCTTTGACAACTTCTATTGCTAGTATACCTACTTTTACATCAAACATAATGACTACTTCAATACAAAACATTCCACCTATGATCACTAGTCATGGGGGCAATCCTTCCTCTTCAATCAACCCTCTTCCTTCATTCAATCTGGCTTCTTCATTCATTCCTTCAATGAGTGTCCCTATCACATCTCCACAAATGAACATGACGCAAGGGGGCAATTCATTCAACAATTGCATTCCTCCTTGTAGTGTTCCTTCTTTCCAATCATCTCCTATGACTAACTATCATATTGTCCCGCCACCTTACTCTCAATCAATACCTTCTTTCAATAACATAATACCTCCATCACAATCTAACATGTCTAATATGAACTCTTCGACTGAAGCAACCATTAACAATCTTGCACAAACGGTCTCTTCTTTACAGCAACAAATTGCCTCTATGAATCAATCTAAGTTTAGTGTGCCCACATTTGATGTTGCGAGCCCACTTTCTCTTGACATTGTTCGAGCTATCCCCCCTAAGCATGTTGAAATACCACAGTTGGAGCTTTATAATGGTAAAGGTGATCCTCTAACACATGTTAAGACCTTTCACACAATATCTACCAATTTTGCTCATGACCAAAGGTTGCTTGCAAAACTGTTTACTAGAACATTAAGAGATAAGGCTCTACAATGGTATTGCTCATTGCCTTCCTATTCTGTTACTTCTTTTCAACAACATGCAAATGCTTTTATTCAACAATTTCAAAACAATATAAGTCCTAAAGTTACTTTGATTGATTTAATGCATTGTAAACAAGGTGTTAAAGAAAAATTGACTGATTTCATTGGTAGATATAAGCATTTGTGTGCTCAAATTTCTTTTCCAGTACCTAACAATGATATTCAAAGAATCTTTATTTCTAATTTACAAAAAGATATTAGAGAAAAACTTCTATTTTCTGAGTTTACTTCTTTCCAACAGTTGTGTGCAACTCTTCACAATTATCAACTGACCGTGAGTCAAATGGAACAAGCAAATCCTATGGCTCCGAGTGATAAGGGTGATAGTAGTCAACAACCATTTGGGAAGTTTAAACTGAACAGAGGGTTCGTTAAGTTCAATGAAAACATCACCAACAACAATGTGAATGCAGCATCAGGTGTGCCTCCTATTTCTAAGTTTTTCAAGAAAGAAAGAGAGTTTACTCCTTTGAATGAATCATTGTATAGTATTATGAATAAGTTATTGGAACAAAATGTGCTTACTCTCCCTCCTATAAAGAAAATAGATCCTGCAAAGATTAATTCACCCTATTTTGATAACAAATCTTTTTGTCAATTTCATCGTCAACCTGGGCATGATACTGAGAAATGTTTTACTTTAAAGGGTAAAATTCAAGATTTGATTGATAATAATACTATCTCTGTTTCAGGTGTGAATGATAAAGGCAACACATCTGTAGCTCTTCCTAACCAAAATCTTAAGATTTTTACTGATCCATTACCTTCTCATACCTCTAATGTGATTGAGACTAATGATTCCTCTTTCTCACCTGATGGTCTTGTGTCTATGACTCCGAATATGATTAACTTTGTAGAGCAGCAGAAAATCCCTAAAGAACCTTCCATCACATTTGATTCCAGTGAAATTATCAGGGCACCTGATGGTCCTTTATATATAGTTGCAGAAGTCAAGAATACACCTTGCTGTGGAGTGCTTATTGATCCTTCTTGCATGGTTAATGTTATTACTGAAGAATTTCTTTTTACTTTGCATTTGAATCAAGTGATCTATGACAAAACAAATGTGGTTGTGAAATTATTTGATACATTTTCTTCTCCTGCAATTGGTTCTATTATATTACCTATTGAGATCCATAACAAATCCCTTGATGTGAGCTTTTCTATTATTCCATCATCCAAACAATTTCGTGTGAAGCTAGGCTATCCTTGGCTATCTTCCATGAAAGCTATTGCTTCTCCTATTCACAAGTGTTTGAAATTTTCCCATAATGGTGAAGTTGTTACTGTCAATCATAGTCTCTTTAAACTAGCTGAAAGAACTTCTAGCGTTCCTATTGATTATTTTTGGCCTAAACAATTCCAATCTCTTCCACCGCAAAGTGATCATCTTTTCAAATCTTATCAAAAGTGGAAAAAAGATGTGATCCTATCTCTAAGTGAACCTCAAATACCCAAACTTGATATTCCTATCGTTCATGAGAAGGAAGTTCTTCCTTTGAAAGATAAAACTAATGTCTTTCCTCAAGAAGATTCCCAACCAATTCCTATGGATGTGACTATGTCTATGTCTAATAAACTTTCTAAAAGTAGACCTATACCTCCTCATCATGATGGACTTGGTCTCCTTCCTAAACCAAATATTCCTCCTTTATATGGAGGAGTTCCTCCTCCTTCCTCTTATAAAGAGAAGAGACCTTTCTCTTCTCTTATTATCCAACCTAACAGACCACAACCTAAACATCCAAGTGATAAGGATGAGAACATTCCTCCTCCTCAATCTTCTCAACTTCCTACTAAGCCTAGACGAAATCGTTCTACGCGTGAACGCTGATGAAAGTGTCATCTTAGAGCTCGTGCAGCTGCTTCTCAAACTTTGCAATCCCCAAAAACAGCTTCAGCTAGTATTATTCCATTTTCTCCTCAGCCGAAAATTGAGCCAAAATCTCCTAAGCATAAGATGCATGATGGTTTTGATCCTGTGCGAGTTAAAGATCCTATTTTTATAAATCTTGATGATGAAAATGTTATTCATGATGAAAATGTTACTCCTCTTTCTTCTGATAGTGAATATGAATATGTTGATATTGATAACCATTTATCTAACGAATTTTCTAAAGCACTTATCCTAGCTCCTAGACAAGAACAACGTGGCTTGGAACATGAACAAAGCCCTTGTTTGGATCTTGCGATAGCTCCAGCTGCTGTGTTGGATGTTCCTCCTCTAGCGTGTTTCTTGCCTTCCCGGAATATTGATCAGCAAGATCGGGGGGTGGATGATGTGCTAGACTAGTTCATTAGCATAGCAGACTCTCTCCTCCTCTCTTGATATCTTTTGTTACTTTTTCTATGTGTTATTCTCATTCTTCTATTTTTTGTCCTTAGTGTTGTCTACTTGAGGACGATGCAAAGCATTGAGATCTCTTTTGGTCTCTCTCATGTTGACTCAAAAGAAACATGTGTTCCCTTCTTCTAGGTGACCTTCCTTGATTGGGGAATGAAGAACAATTATGCATACATACATATGATATACATGAATTATCATACAACATACTGACCCCAAGGAAAGCAAAGTCACCTTGTGATTTGTGTTTTGTGTCTATTATCCTTGGGTTTATGTCACACTTGGGGGCTAAATCTTTGTGATAACATGCTCCTTTCCCTTCTCATTTCTTATGTGTATCACTACCTTAAAGCAATCACCCCCGATGAGGCATGTGCGATCGCTTTAACATAGGGGGCATACACTCCGTCCATATCTCTTCAAGATTCTTAAAAAATTTCTTGGCGAACTTAGCTTTGCCTTGAAAATTTTTTGGTATTTTTCTTGCATGACTCATAGTGAGGGAACTGTACTACTGTCAGTCATGGTTCTCCCTCGTGATCTTCCCTTTTACTTTGTCAATCAAAGTCGTAAGATCCTTAGTCCATTGGGGGCTTGCTGTATCTTGCCTCCTTGACGTGGTAGAAGTCTTTCAATGTTGTTTCCTTGTACTTTACCGGAAGTATGGGCATACGCTTATACTTCCGCTAAAGTGGGGGCTAAATGTAGCCTTGTAAAAATTGTGACACTTGCAATTTTGACTACATTTGGGTCTTCACGATGGTGGCACAACGTTGAGCCTAAATGGAGACCCTGAAACCTATTTGTGACATCAAAAACTGCATCTTTCTGCACCTTGGCCTGATCCTCCTTGCACCCTGCTATCTCAGGAGGTGGGACCATGGCGCCCAGCGCCCTGGTCCTTCAGGACCATGGCACCTAGCACCCTGGTCCCTTAGGACCATGGTGCCTAGTGCCCTGGTCCCTCAGAACCATGGCGCCCAGCGCCCTGGTCCTTGGCCCTATTTTGGGCCTGGTCTCTTGTTGGGCATCGGGTCTTCAAGTTTGCAATTTGGAAAATAATGTTCCTAGGTCAGCCTAAGGTCGGAAAAATCAGTCTCCTAACCCTAATTGACAAGTATATAAACTACATTTCCCCTCTTAGAAAAGAAGAGGAAAAACATATGTGTGCAAGAGGCAGAAGTGATAGACAAACATTCAAACATTCAAGCATTCAAGCATTCCTTCAAGCAATTGAGCATTCTAGGTCTCCATTCAAGGCTAAGTGTTGCATTCAAGACAAGGATTCAACCATTGAAGAGGAGATCACCTACAACACACAACATACAACATACAACATCATTACACCTTCGCATGTAAGAATACAAACATTCTTACAACAAGGTATCAGTACTTGATTACATTACAAACATTTACATTTACAACATTGTCATTTCTTGGTTAATTCCAAAACTGGGGTTTGACCTGAAGGAAAACCCCTAATCCCTAACCCCCCAATCGTCCTCTCTTTTTTGTGTGTAGGTTGTAGGTATGCGGCTGTAATTGAAGATCTGGAATCCTTGTGCAAAGACAAACAGTTCCCCCTTCGTTTTGCAGATTTTTCGGAGGACCGTGTGCACTCCGGGCACCATCGTCCCGTCAACTTTCGCTCAAACTTGCAGGACAGCATCATCTTGACATTTTAATGCTAATTTTAGGTCCGCAACTTCATCTCATGTCTCTATCTCCATCTACAAGTGAATCTTTCCTACTTTTACATACACTCCTAGTTCAATCCTTCTATCTACATTCTTTACAAAAGAGGGTATCCTTGCTGTCTCAACCCTTGAAACTCATTTAGAATTCAATCTTGCATTGTGTGGGATTGGATCTTGTGAGTTTCAACCCCTCATTTGAATGTAAAGTCTCTCCTAAGTGAAAACCGTCAATCCTAGTGACCTCCTTTCTCTCTCCTTGGAGTGGGGGGAACACCTAGGGTTCGATTTTCCGCTTTACAGTTAGAATAGTGTTCATCAAGCAATAACGTGTGAGGATTTATTGTGTGGATCATGCAGAGTGATTTTGTAGGTTGTTTGCATGTTTGAGGATGTTGAGCCGACATGTAGGAAGCATGTGGAAAATTAGTTTTGGTCTGCATGATGGCTTTGGATTGGATTGAGCCGACTTGGGTAACATGTTTCATTTGTGTGTTATACAGTTTTTGGGCCAACATGAAATTAAACCAAATTGATGTTGCGGATATATATGACCGATTAATTTGATCATTTTTGGTATCAATGGTTATATGTGATGTGTGTACGAGCGACTGCGCATAATTTCATGTGCTCAATTGAAGGATTTGTGCTCCGGAATACATCAAAATATCAGAACAAAACAATGTTGTATATCAGAGTATTTTGTGCTTATTTGGAACTGTTTCTAGCATTTGTAGATTCTTTTTATCAATTCAAACATTCTAATTATTATGTGTTATCATTTTGTAAAGCAGTGAGCCTTCTAGGGTGGTAGCCCTTGTAATTGTGCAATGAGCTCTAGGCGGTGTGCCTAAATGCATGTGTATTCCCCTCATGTAATATTATTATACTTCTAACAAGGTACATTAATATTGTGGGTCTCAATCCCATCATGGTTTTTCCCTTAACCAGGTTTCCTTCGTAAAAATCTTGGTGTTATGGTGTCACTGATATTTTCTTTGTGTTTCTACACTTTAATTTTCTTCATTTGCATTAAGTGGTTGAAAGAACAGGTTAATAAAGTTAAAAGTTACTGAACACTAATTCACCCCCCCTCTCAGTGTTCCTCAATTCCAACAAGGTCTACATAGAGAAATAAAAGTAATTTGTGATAATTTGTCAAATAAGAGTGAATAACCCAACACAAGCCAATAAAAGAAAGAGTTCAAAATATTATTACAAAATATAAATAAAATGACAAGGCATAAACACCATCACTTGAAACCAAGAGTGGAAGCATAAGAATACAAGAATAATAAGATATCATTTAGAGTGCAAGGACACCAAGAGAATGGTTAGTAGAATGCTTGATAATCCTTTGAAATTTTATCAAGAGAATGTTGGTGTTAATTTCATACAAGGTTTGAAAAGAGAATGATTTTCAAGATATCAATGATCTTGAAATATTTGTTGTCTTAAAAATGAGAACCAAAATGGAAAATGAAGAGGCATAAAATTCACATTAGCTATTGGGATTTGGCCCAAGTGAGTTAGAAAGCTTGGTTCTAGAGATAAATGTGGTAAAAATGAAATAAAACAACTATCACTGCAAGTAAAAAGTTAGTGAATGCAATTGTTACACACTAGAGTCTAAGTATAGTAAGTAATTAGCACAATGCAGGATAAATGTAATTGTCACATTAGTTAACATAGGAAAGTAGGAAAAAACATAAAAGTATAGAACACAAGTTGGAACTAAGGTAGGAAAAGCTCAAGGCAAGATTGATTAAACTAAAACAACACTAATAGGTACAAACATTAAAAAATTCCAAAACATAAGATGAAAATTTAGAGGGTATGCAATTTTTAACATTATATTTTGTCCCCACTTTAGCAGGCTAATGGAACTAGTTGATAAGATACACTAATGTAAAAAGAATAAATATCATCATAAAAGGATGTTGTAGAGGATATAATAGATCTCCAAATAAGTTATGTTCCTAGCTCTTTTTTTTTGAAATAAAAAAATGTTAAGGAACAAATAGCTACAAAAAATGTATTGTTAGATTAACATACAACCTACAATATAAGATATATTTTAAAAAAAACTAACTTGTAAAATAAGAATGTTAGGAATTAAGGACACACAATATACTATGGGGTGGGGTGAGGGATGAATTGATAAATGCCAATTTCAACTTGTAGCATCATAAATTATATCCTCATATAATTTCATCCTCACATGGGGCCTCACTTTAGTGTTTCCACCTTCTATTGATTATGCCAAATTCTACTCAAACTAGTTCCATATTCATGGTATCGACTCTTTGTTTTGACTTCCCAACCTTTTCCCAATAGAAAAGGACTAGACTAGGGTGGTAGGTGCCAAAGTCTAGGCCAAATGGGGCCAATTTAAAACCTTGCAATGGTTAGAAAAAGTTGACCAGGAAATGAAACCTAATGTCAACCTTCTTCATAATTTTCTACACATTTTGTCGGGTTAGGTATAAAAGTAATTCTTATCCCCTCATTTTAAAAAACTCTCAATTACAATTCCTTAAGATAATTTCAATTCCAATTGAGCAAGCAATCAAGCATCATTAAGGTAGTGAAGGAGAGGTCAAGTATTTAGATTTTCAAGCATTCAAGATGGCATCCACGAGCAATTTTATGTGAAGTCATGCGTGAGTCCTACATAACAAAATCTACCTTTTCATGAATACTTTAAGGAAAAGGAGATTCATAAAGGAGGGTATAACATTTCCATTCAACATTTATTTGTAATGCCCGCCAAAATACCCTATAGAAATTGACAAAACTGCTAACAAATATATATATATATATATCTACCAATGCATCATATAAATCTACCATTACTCATATGTATGGATCATAACATATCATGATTTCATAAACAACTTAAATATAGCTATAATCTTAGCAAAATATATCACAAGCGGAAATAACACCATAATCATTTTCATCTCAAAACATACATGCATCCATTTACTCTCTACCCAGGGTATTCCAACATCACTACTTACTAGAAACAACACATTAACACATCTATATCAAGAAATCATTAATATCCATTTCATTTATGATGTACTTAACTACTTCTTTCTATCATGAGATTATGAGCTACCGAATCAATTAGTCCTAATTTCCATAATTTTCCATTAACCATCCATCTCATCATGAATCTATATATATTCTGTTCCTATAGATATATTATTTCCTTAAGAATACCCATACAAATTTCATCAATATTAATTTCCACATATATATACAAGATTATATCAACAAGTACTACTCTACTTTCCCATTATAATCTCACACTAAACATAATGAACATTCTTACAACATGAACCATACAATGAATACATCATCCTATTCCATTACAAGATCATAGTCTCTACATCATTATGTTCGTTTTTTATAATTATACATAGTTCAAGTATATAACCTTCTTTACATTTACAATGCTATCATGATACAATATACTATCTCAACCCATATAAATCAGCTCCGCATAATGAAGAATCATAGAGTCCATACAAATCTACAACTACTCATTCATTTTCACATCCCAAGGATAACTAACATTAAAGATGAACATCTTTCAAGTCAAGGAATACATGATAATTAACATATCCCATCCACAAGATATACACAAGATAATCTAATCATATCACTCAATAACCTAATTCCTTTCTAAACCAGAATTACATACACATTGAATATTCATTACAACAATCTCATTTAATACGTTTCATTCTAAATTCGACCTACTACAAGTCCTAATACATATGTTCACAAGGTAATAATTGTTGGCATGTTTGACATAACTGATGAAGATTAGATGATGGTGGATGACTGTACTAGTAGAGGAAGATGACATGATGGTGGATGACTGCACCGGTAGAGGAAGATGACATGATCAATTATTTATATTATCATTGATGTCAAATAGGTTCAACTAATGTTTAATGATGTTTATAGTTGGTTTTTTGATGATTGACTCATTGGCTAAGTGATTTGGTCTACCAGAGTAAGAGTTTGACAGTTTGACAGAGTTTACCAACAACATTGTGAATTAGGACTTTAACTGGTAAAGTAGATAATTTTAGATGGAATCAAGTGATTGGTGATGTTTGGTGACTTGTGGTTTGATACATAAGATTTTATGATGTATTTGAGTATGTAACCGATGATAGACTTATAAAGCACTGAGAGGGGGGGGGGGTGAATTGGTGATAGCAAAATAATAACACTTTAAAACCAAACCGGTAAAAATAATTAACTAGTTTACATAAGACTTTGCATGCAATCCAAAGTGTTATAACAACATTCATAGTAAGTAAAACATTCACCATAACACAAGTGTTTATACGTGGAAAACCCAACTAGGAAAAACCACGGTGAGATGGGACTCACAAGTTAACTATTTGCAGTAATAGGTAACTGACCGGTTCAGGTCTACAAAGTGCTATTTTGGGAACGAATCTTGTTAGAGATTCCAAAGCCCTGTTAGGAGCTATACCTGGTTAAAGGTAACCTTAGAGGAGGATTTAGATCCAAGTTAATGAATCACCTTGTTAGAGGATTTGTATAATGAAGCTTATTAGAGCTTACCCGGTTAGGGGAATTAACTCCTGTAGTGATTAGAAAACAACAGGTGGTATGATCTAAAAATATCACATCTTGCTTGTATAGATCCTTTTTTGCTCACTCAATACTGCATCACCGACATACTCTGCAAATCCTTCAATAAATCTCATCAACTCTAACTCATAACACAACTCGTAACTTTCATATCAAAATAATTCATCACAATGCCTTTTTTATAGACATTAGATTCCATGTCGGCTTCAAGAACCTCAACACAATTTCCTAGGTTCAATGTATCTGGACACTCTTTCATAACACATCACAAATCATCACCAAAAAATTCGGTTAGAGATAACACATCACAACAGGTGATAACTCATCACACAATCTATGAAATTGGTTTGAACACCGATACCAGTTTAGTGTTCACCACATCAAACTCATATACCGATTATCTCCATGTGCCTCCTTGTCACTCTTCGCTGCATCTCAAAACTAGTAACAATAGAATTGACCAAAAATCAATTGTCTTTCCTACATATACTGGTTCTCAACATATACCATTTTAGACACCTTCATACTAGTTGGACTAACTCTATACATATGATATCAGTTTGCAATATGAAGACTTAGGAGTAGTACCGGTTTGACTAAACCAAGATGACTATGACAATATGAATATATGTGTGTGTGTATATGTGTGCCAACAATGACAACACATAAAGTCATCCAATACAAAAATCATCATCAAAGCAACAACTGAAACCACATCCTATGATAGTTATTGGAAGCTATGTTTTGAATTTCTAATGAAGTTTTGCCGGGGTTTAAGAAGGGTTTAAGGACTGGTAAGGAATTATCTTAACCAGTAATGATTTTTGGTTTGGCAGTGCTCTACATCAAGTTCACGTGTTGATGATAATGTGGCACAAACTGCGTGATGAGTTTGAGAGATGTTTTGGTGCATTTAGAGAATGAATTTCTTAGGAATGTGCAAAGTGCTTAGCAAAATGTGCTAAGGGTTTAACTTTGTACCAAATCAACTTGCTATGATAAATTAAATGATCGATATTGATTTGTAATTGATTGTAATGATCCCTATGATGATGTGCAATGAGTTGTAAAGATCTGTGATGATCTATGTAGTAAGTCTTAGGGTTTTGATGCCGACCTAGTTGTAAAAGTTATTTATGTTGGCAAGGTTGATGTTTTAGAGTGTCGGTGATTTTATAAAGTGTGAGAAACTGAACTAGTGTGCGAGAAGATCTACCAGAGAGATGCAGACTTAGAACTTAATTAGATCTAATTAAGAAAGCAATAGAGTGCTATACATAGATCATTCACTGTTGTTCTCTAACAATTACAACAACTAAAATCCCTTAACTGGGTAGGTCCTAACATGCCTCACATTGTAAAATCCCCTAATAGGGTACTCAATATCTAAGTTCTAAATCCTCTGGCGAGGTTGATCCAAATAGATCAAAGCTTCTAAGAGGGCTGAGGTAAATCCCTTATCCGAGTGACTCCTAACAGGGCATCATTTTAAGCTTCTAACTGGGCTTGGCTCCTAACAGGGTGCATTCTGAAAGAGTGCAAAATATTTGTGGGTACCAATTCCCACTATGGTTTTTCCCTATTTGGGTTTCCACGTGAAAAACATAGTGTTCATGTGTGGTATGCTTTTCTTGTGATGTTCATGTTTTATTTCTGATAACCGGTAAAGACAGTTTATGTTTGTTTATCAGAGATCTTAAAGTGTTTGCCAATATTGATGGTTATATGGTTGATGAAGCATTCTAACCAGTTAATAAGTTGGTAACTATGTTTGTTTATCTAATATTGAATTGATGGTTGATCTGATTAATAAGTTTTCATAAGAGGAAATGATTATCTAGATCTGATAAGGAAATCTATTATGAAGATTTGGTTTAAGTGTTGAAATTTTTTTAGATCTAAGATAAGTCTATTTTGGTGTTGAAAGTTTCAGTTTTTGTTAATACTGATTCAACCCCCTCTCTGTATTAACTAGATCCTCTAGGTTTATCACTAATGACATAGTCTTCTTTGCTATTACATCTTTCTTGAGATTAAAAACACATGATATCAAATCCAATTACATAGAATATGCACCAAGATCCATCCACATGATGAGATAATATAAATCCATGTCCATACATGCAAGCATCCAATGAAGAACATCCCAATGGAAGAAGACATCAAACCACCCGACCATGTGGAACCATATAGGAACCACCCCCCATGCTAGGAGATGACATGGGGTTCCAACACACACTCAAGACTTAGGTTGACACCTAATGACCAAGGGACTCAACAAGACTTCCACACGATAATAGCCACAACAATGAGTCAAATCACATCACAAGGCTAATCACAAATCAATAAAATCCCAGAGGCATAATCAACAATCAAAGCATAAGGATAATGGACACATGTAGGGAAGAGTGTCATCACATGCTAGCCTCATGTGGAATCCGCCTCAACCTTGGAGCCAAACAAGGGAGGTCAGTTTACCACTCCAATGGTCTTCCCAACCATAGATCCCAAAACCATCTCTCTGGGGCCCACCATTGGGGCATACAATCTCAAATCCATTATCTTGATTAATTTAATTCTAATTACCCAACCCATAATTAATTTATTAAGGTTATCACTTGCAATCAAACATAAACACTCCATGTGGTTCCATGACAGGTCTAGACCCTAAGCATCCTTAAAAGGAACCTCTTAGAAGTCTATTGCTCATGACCCCAATCCTACACATGAAAGACCCCAGTCTCCCTAACCATGGGCCAAGACCTTAGGGTGAAACATAACAATGAAAACATCACAAGGAGGCTCATACATAATCCACCAATAACAACATCATGCTAATACAAAACTGAAGCATAATAAGGACCATGAAGTCAACATGAAAATCAAGTGTCTCAACCATCAAAAGAACAACAATAAACAAGAGTAAGGAATACACCATCTTACTCAACAATATGCAAATACAATCCTCAATAGTGAGGCACAACCATCCCACTAGAGCTCACATAAAATGAACCTCAACAACAAGGTATTTCTCCTTCTTGCTAGAGCTAATCAACATATATGCACAATCCTCAATGGAAAGGCACAACCATATTGTTGGAGCACAAATCAAGAATAAAATGAATGATACTGAACCATAAGAATCTCTTAGAAACTCAAGACAATCACAAAAAGCCTCTGGTAAGAGCCCAAAATCTAAAAATGCATCACTGACTGACAAGTGATTAGAGACCCATATACAGAGTAGTTTAGCACATCCACTAATAAGATTACTGCATCTGCAAAACATAGTAGCACATTCACAGAATATAACAACACATCTACTAGTCATAATGGTGCATTGGCCTAACATAACAATGCATCTGCCTTTCAGAGTGGCACATATACTAGATTAAACAACACATACAATATATATTTTAGTGCATAAAACAAATTTTGTAGTGCATATATGATAGAGACTAAGAACTCAGAAAATCTGAAATAAAGACTCACAATTGACTCAGAAGATTCACTAAGGCATAAATTTATGAAGTTCAAAACCAATCCATGAGAGACGCAATAACGAATATATCGCAAGGAACAAGTAAAAATCTCAACAATCAACCAAAGTAGGGACATAAGATTTATTCCCAAATGCCACAATAACTCACAACAACACCCAACACAATAAATAAAAAGCATACAAATATTTAATCCCCCAATCTTAATGCATATATTTCAGTATTAATAACCTTTCTTCAATTATGTTCCCAATCTCCCACATACAATATTTTAGCAGACATGAAGAAAACAACTCTTTTCAAAAATGAAAATGCAAGAATGAAAAAAAATCTCCAACCTAGAAGTAGAGTGATGGTAATGCAATCGTAGAAGAGCAAAAATCTAGACCAACAAGCTTTCCAAAATCCAATCCAACCAAGCAATTCAAAAATCTAGAAGTTGTAGAAAAATATCTAGAAGCACCCCCGTAAATGCTCAAAAAGCCAATAAATAAAATCTCATTAAAAAACTATAGAAGATTCCCAACCAATCAAAATATTCTAATAAACTATATTCTACACCAACCCTCTTCCAATAATCGAGGTAAGAATATAAAATAATATTATTTACTTACCCCCAAATCTCAACCAATAAAATAATAGGGTAGGTATAAACATAATATTTAATTACTCAATTAGTAATAAGAGAATGTAATAATATAATTGTAGTGTCCATCCTTGACTTGACTTGTTTTGACTAGAGTTGACTTTTAATTCATGCATGATAGATATTATTGGGCATAGGCTATTTTAGATGATTTATATGATGTTGATACTATCTGTGAGAGTTGAGAAATACAACCCCATAGGAGCCTAAAGATCTTCTGCAAGCTGAATAATCTGTCACAAGGAGAAGCAAGGAAGCAAAATAATCTGAAAAAGAAAAACATAGGAAACTATGCTCCAAAGATGAGAGCTCAATATTCACAAAAAATGTATTGTGATAATTATACAAAAAAAAGCAAATTAACGTCTAATAGGTCAAGAAACCCTAAAAAGGGAAACCCTAGGCTTGCACATAATAATTAATAAAAGAATTAATTATTATGTACCTAATGTTATCTTAAATGTAAAAAAAAATAGGGAACTTAAAGAATTAAACAAATATTGTTTAATTAATCAAGTAAAGACCCAATTACTCTAACACCCCCCCTTAAGGTAGACTTAGGGAGAAGCTAAAACCTAGAACAACTACTGAAAGCAGGAAAGATGGGTCCCAGTAACAAGGCCTGATCAGGTACCCAAATACAATGAAATCTCTATGAAACGAAGATAAAGGAGAAAACCCAGTGGGAAAAAACTCCTCTCCAAAAAGAGATAAAAGAACGTGCTGAAAGAAGTAGAAGGAAGGAAGGCCTCATAAAGACCCCCCAAGGACAACTTCCTTCACCCCAAGCATAGAGCTCAATTGAAGATAGCGCGGCGATGCAAAATGTTTCGTGAAGATGTTTGCAACTTGCTCGACAGTGGGAATGTACTCTAGAATGAGAGAACCATCCTGAATCAATTGGCGGATGAAATGCATGTGAAGCTCAATATGCTTCATCCACTGATGCTCTACCGGGTTGTGAGAAACATGAATAGCACTCTGATTGTCACACCAAAGAACAGTGGGACTATCAGGAGGAAAACCAAACTTAGTCATCAACTGTCGAAGCCATAAGATCTCCTGACTGGCGAGTACAAAATATCAGTACTCAACCTTTGTAGATGATAATGCATGAGCAGTCTGCTTCTTGCAAGATCATGTGATAGGACTAGAGCCAAGATAGAAAACAAAGTTAGAAGTAGACTTCTGATGAGTGACATCACTAGCCCAATCTAAGTCAGTGTAGCCAATAATGTGAGGGTCCCCTGATTTGTAGTGAATGCCATGAGAACTAGAGCCCTGAATGTACCACAAAATATGTTTGGAAGCTTGCCAATGACTCTCATGAGGATCATGGGAGAATCGAGAGACAAGGCCAATTGCAAAGGAAATATCAGGACGAGTGTGAGCCAGGTACAACAAACTGCCAACCAACTGCCTATAAAGTGTAGAATCAACTAAAGGAGTGGGACAAGCAGTGATCAAAACAACCCCTAACTGAAAAGGAGTGGGAGCAGGATTGCAATCAAGCATGCCAAATGCTGAAGCATATCAAGAGCATACTTCTGCTGGTAAATGTAGATCCCATCGGAAGAATGAATCACCTGAAGACCAACGAAATAGTGCAGAAGACCGAGATCTATCATCTCAAACTAGTCCACCAGAGAGGATGAGCTACCTATGATGAGGAGATCATCAACATATAGCACAAGAATCAAGATGTCACCCTCAAGAAGCTGAATATACACAGTGTGATCAGAATAACTATGGGTGAAACTAGTGGAGAGAAAGAAAGAATCCATCTTCTCATACCAAGCCTGAGGGGTCTGTTTGAGACCATACAATGAATGCTAAAGTCTGCAAACCAAAGAACTATCTTGCACAAATCCCTGAGGCTTCTCCATGTAGATTTTCTCCTGTAGGTCCCCATGTAAGAAGGCACTCTTCACATCCATCTGAAAAATAGGCCATCCCTGAGAAGCTACAAGAGAGAGTACAAAGCGAATGGAGTTCATCTTGGTGATAGGGATGAATATCTCAGAGTAATCAATACCCTCAACTTGTGAGAAACCCTTCACAAAAAAACATGCTTTGTACTTATCAATGGAACCATTAGTAGCATACTTAGTATGATACAACCATCGACACCTGACCATCTTTCTGCCCTTAGGAAGAGAACAAAGATCCCAAGTATGATTCCTCATCAAAGAAGGATACTCCTCCTCCATAGCACAATCCCACTCAAGGTGTCCTATAGCCTTTGAAAACTTCTAAGGATCATCTGAAATAGTATGACTCAAAAGACTAGAACCCACAGTATGAGAATGGGTGCGACGAGTATCTGAAAGATCACTGGCCATAGAACCTGCCGCCTCAACAGTAAAGCAAGCCCACTTGGGCATCTGAGGTGGAGCAGGTGGAGGTGGGGATGGTGGATCATCAACACCATCATTAGAATCATCCTCAAAAAGATCCTGAAGAGATACAGTGGTAGGAGTAGGAAGAGGAGGAGACACTGGAGTCAGGGTATCCACTGTGGGAAGGCACTCATCAAACTGAACATCTCGTCAAAATAGGACCTCTCTGGAATCAGGATCAAACAACCTGTATGTCTTAACATCCTCACAGTAGCCAACAAAAATAAGTGGTCGACTCTTCCACTCCATGGCTTTCCGCCGAGCATCAGGAATGAAAGCCCATGCCTCACTGCCAAACACTCGGGAAAAAGAAACATCAGGCTTGTCATGAGACCAAGCCTCCTCAGGAGTCATATGTCGAATCGCCTTGTGCGACATCCGATTCTAAATATAGTTAGCACAATTGACTGCCTCAGCCCAAAATGATGAATCCATGGACTTGGACTGAATCATACAATTCGCCATCTCCCGTAAAGTTCTGTTCTTGCGCTCAGTGACACCATTCTGCTGAGGGGTGTAGGGAATAGTAAACTGATGCTGCAAACCATGCTCAGTGCAAAAATCTCTAAAAGCTTGATTCACATACTCCCCCCCATTATCTGTATGTATCCACCAAATAGAACAACCAAAATACAGCTTTGCAAATGTCTTGAAGATTTGAAATGAATCAAAGACATCAGACTTGTACTTAAGGAAGTACACCCATGTGCATATGGAGAAGTCATCAATAAAAGTGAGTACATACTAGGCCCCAGAAAAAGGAGTGGAAAATGACATGAGATAAATCAACTCCAAGGGTGCCAAAGCATGAGAGGCTCTTCCCTTCGAAAAGGGATCTCTGTGATGCTTTCCAAGAACACAACCATGACAAACACCATCAGTGCAGGAAATCTGTGGGAGCCCAAGAACAAGTGCCTGTGTACTCATCTGCTAAAGATATATGTAATTGACATGGCCCAAGCGCTCATGCCAAAGCTTACTCATGAAATCTGCATGTGCTATAAGAGAGGAACGTGCACCCTCAGAGGGCTCAAATCCATCAAATCTGTATAGATGAGATGCAGCATCAACACTCCCAGTAGTGACAACTAAATTAGAGTCATGGAGGTACTGAATAACCACATCATGTGGTGAGAACTCAACTGTCTTACCAGAGCCAAAGTGGAAAATCTGATAAATGGATAGGAGGTTTGTCGAGATATTAGGGACAACCAAAAAATCCTGCAGAGTACCCCCATCCAATGAGATAGAACTTGAACCCAAGACTGAAAGCTAAACTGAGTCACCCACTGCAATCTATGAAGTACCACAAGAGGCAAGAGAAGTAACCAACTACTAAGTGTGAGTCATATGGTGAGAATCACTAGAATCTAGTATCCATGTGGACCCATAGGTCAAAGCTTGAGTAGTGAGAGCATGACCTTTGCCTTTGGAAGGAGAAGACACCTAAGGTGAGGAGATGTGATGCTACTACATGGCTTCCTCTAAAGCCTCTAATCATTTCCAACACCTGGAAACTGGATGTCCTTCCTTGCCACAAAAACTGCAAGTATCACCTGATTTCTTCTTAGTCTTTGTGGAAGACTCACTAGACTATGAAGATTTCCCTTGTTTTGGAGGAAATGGAGATTTGGAATTAGACTTCGGAGGTGGCTTGGAGGGAGACTCACTGCCTGCAAAAGTCTTCTTGGGCTTCAGTTTCTGCTTTTGCTTCTCCTTAGAGGACTGAGCAACCAATGCTTTATTCTGGGAGCCTGAGAGCTTATCCAGCTAAGAAAGATGAGACTGCTCATGAGACAGACACTCACAAAAAACATCAAAGGTAGGCATGGTGAAAAAAGTACCCAAGCCTTCCATGGTGGAGTAGAAAGCAGAGGGAAAAAACTGAAAATGACCCTGAAGCTTCGAAAGATTCAAGTGAATGCACTCTGTGTCTGTCTTGATCTTGCCACATCCCTGAAGAATAGATCTAGTAGTCTTGAACTTGTTCAAAAAATCCTCAATGGTGGGAAAGGAATCAGGTGACAAGGAAACCAAATCTACCTCAATCTGTAATGCCTGAATCTCATTAACCCTCTTGAATAGAGACTCAAATTTCAACCACATAGCCCGAGGAGTGAGCAACTCATCATGGTAAAACAAAAGACTGTCAGAGACATGCAAGGAGAGAAAACCCATGGCCTCATCCATCTTGTTCCTGTGCTGAAGAAGCTCATAAGGATGCTGCAATATAGGCTGAACCTCATCCAAACAAGACCACAACCCCTGTGCCCGGAGAAGCCTCATGATGTGGGGCTTCTAGATGTGATAGTTGTGTGAAGTCAACAACTCAACTAAAGGATCTGCCATGAGAACAAAACTCTGCACCTGCACCTGCTTGTTGTTTTTTTTTTATTATGTGATTTTTCAGAATAGACAGAAGATGCAGAAGAATTTGTTTGTTTTGAGAGTTTTGGTGTTCTTGATTTTTGATATAAATGATAGAAAGTGAGAAAAAACACCCCCCCACAATAGATAAACCCAAAACCTAGTACATACTGATGAGAAGGAAGTAGTGCATAAGCAAAAAAACTTCAAACTGATATCTCATGTACCTGATGAAAAGTCTAAGAAAAAAGATCACATATTTGAATAGAGTATGTTGAGAGCTTTCCAATGCCTATTCGTTTTCAAAAAATGGAGTCTGTTTGCCCATTCTATGGCCCCAGAAGTGTAGAAAAGAGGTCCGACTTTGACTAGAAAAAAGTATAGTCAAATAGTAGATTCAGAAAAAAATCCAAGACCACGAGGTCCATCTCGGAACCAGCTTTCTTACACCTATTAATTTTCCAAAAACTGACTCCGGATGCTCAAGATAGGACCAAACAATGAACCACCCCTCAAAAAGGGAAGAGGGTGGTGGTCCGGTGGAGGAGCCAGGAGGAGGTGGTCGGGTGGCAGTGGTGACGGGCTGAGCCGAGCGGCGGTGGCACGGACTAGGCCGACAAGTGGCCGGAGGGCCGGCGGGGGCCGGCGAGAGGCGAGAGGGCCGGTAGGTCGGTGCCGGTGGGAGGCGAGAGGGCTGGCAGGTCGATGCCGGCAGGGGCCAGACTGACAGGTCCGACAGAGGCCCTACGGCGGTCGGACTGTCAGGTCCGGTACCCTACAAAAAACAACTCCCCAAATTTTTTTTTGAAACCCTTTTGATTTTTTTTTCACCTTTTGGGTTTTTGATGATTTTTTTAATGATTTTTTAAAAAAAAATAAAAAATTCGGCTTTCATTCCATAAAAAGGCAAAAAAAAATTAAAATTTTTTTTTTCTTGATTTTCATGCCAGGGCCATATGGCCTGGTTTTGGAGAAAAATCACCCTCAGATGCTCAAGAGTCAAAACTAGGCAAGTTTTATATGACTGTAGGGGTTTTGGGGCCTTCTAAGCATGATGGTGAGGTTCATTTAGGCCCAAAGTGATTAGAAAAAAGGCCCATCCCTAAGTATAAAAGAAAACTTCCTGAAACCCCATATCTACTTCCAATGCAAAATTTCTCAAAAATAAGAATAGATAGTTGCATATCTTCACTCTGATACCATGTGAGAGTTGAGAAATACAACCCCACAGGAGCCTGAACATATTCTGCAAGTTGAATAATCTGTTACAAGGAGAAGCAAGGAAACAAAATAATCTAAAAAAGAAAAATACAGGAAAATATGCTCCAAAGATGAGAGCTCAATATTCACCAAAAATGTATTGTGATAATTATACAAAGAAAAGAAAATTAACCTCTAATAGGTCAAGAAACCCTAAAAAGGGAAACCCTAGGATTGCACATAATAATTAATAAAAGAATTAATTATTATGCACCTAATGTTAGCTTAAGTGTAAAAAGATAATAGGGATCTTAAAGAATTAAACAAATATTGTTTAATTAATCAAGTAAAGACCCAATTACTCTAACACTATGATTATTGATCGTGTGATTTATTAGACACTATATACTTATTATGTGATATATTATCGAAAGATTATATTGATCATGTGATTTGATGAGCATTAGTGTTGATGGATTTTACATGCCTTACTATAATCATGAATTATACTAATCATGCACTTGATAATGTTTTGATGTACTGACCATATTTAATGATTATCTATGATGAGTTGATCTTATGGTGTGTTTGATTGTTGTATGACTATCTTCGGGATAGAGACAATGCCACATCACTCATTGCAAGCAAGCTGTGTCGTTGCGATTCTCTAACCCTTGTCTATTATAATATATATATGCATATGTCATATCATTGCTTTGTGGATGCAGGATCTATAGGTACCAGACACCGACTCCACTTGGCTCCACAGGTTTGAGCATGTCTTTAAATCCCAATGACATGTGGTTCGGAGTTGGCACAAGTTCCCCTCACATACTCTAGGTCTAAGTTGTTCACCGTGAGTTGTCAGCGTCTTGGTGCAAGTCGCCATGTCAGTTAGTAAGCTTGATTTCTTCTGTGCTGTGAGTATGTTAGTATTGGTTGGTTAGTTCTATTATGTTGAGACTGATTGATTATTGATGCGAGATTAAATAGTTAATAATGTTTATTTTAATTATTTTGATTAATAGCGATTTGATTATTTGGTTATCTAATGTTTAATTTAATTTATTGGATCCTTGCCTTTTGGGTATTTAATTATTTGATATTTAAATGCTTACTTATTGTTAATGATGATTTAATATTTATTTAATATTTATTGTTTAGCTTATGTTGTGGTTTTATATTTATTTGTGATTTGACCTTTTATTGGTATTTAATTTTATTTATTTATTTAATCTCCTATGGTTTAATATTTAATTGGTATTTAATGTTTATCTGGTTCTTTAATTCATTTATGAGCCTTTGGTTTATTTAATTTAATTTCCCCATTTGATTTATTTAATTGTGGCTCATGTTTTATTTATTTGTTTGACTTTTATGTTTAGTGGGTTGTATAAATTCACTTTATAATAAGATAACAAAATATTCCCACCTAGTTGTAAAAGCATGATTTATATTTATCTTACCTACTCTCTTCTCTTATTGGTTGAATTTGAAAAGGGAGGTAAAATTATATTATATGGTGGGGTTGGTAAAATATATTATAGATTAGAATATTTTGACTGGGCGAGATTAAGGCTAGGGTTTTTGGTTATTGTTTGGCTTTTTATTTCATTCTTGGGATGTGTTTTGGGTTGGCTTCTTTGTTTGCGAAATTTTCTCTGCAAGATTTTCCTTTGGGTTTTTGGCTTGGATTGCTGCTGGAGCTTGTAGGTTTGGCTTTTGGATTTGGGGAGCTCTTCTTCAGTTTCTTTCCATCACACGGGTTGCAGGTTGGAGATGTATTCTTCTTTTTGTATTTTGTTTTTACAGTTTTCCTGGATGCTTCGTGTCTGCAAATTGAATGTGTGAGCTTGGGGAAATAAATCTATATTTTTTATAGTGTGGAAGGAAATATGTGAATACATAAATTTGTTGCAAGGCTTTATTCTATAGTTTATGGGAAACATTTATATTTCTGGGATTGTTGAGTCTTCTGGTGTCTTTCCGAGCTTATGTCATGAATGGAGTTTCAATTGAATGTTGGATTTTAAGTGTTTATTATTTATTTCATTTATGCCCTTTAAGTCTATTTTTCTGGGTGACTCTGTGTTTATATTTTTCAAAGCTTAATGTTTTAAGTTTGATTTTTAATCTCTACCGAAAGTTCTGTGTTTTTTTGGTCCTTTTATGCAAAAGCATTGATTCTTCATTTGCGCTGTCCTTTGATGTATATGCACTGTCCTTTGTGTAAAAGCGTTGTCTTTAACTGCACAGGTGCTAAACTATTAATACAAGTGCTAATATGCAATGCAAAAGTGCTAAAATTCAATGCGAAAGCGCTGTAGTTTGATGCGATTTTATGTTTTATATGTTGAAACATTTTGGCTTATTTATTGTTGAAGATTTGAGTCTGTTCTTATATTGAGATGTTGCAATGGAAAATGGTATTGCTGTGGAGATAGCAAGATGATATTGCTGTGGAGACAATGATATGATATTGTTGTGGAGACAATAGAATTGATATGTTTTATTGATGGAATATTCCTTGTATGATATCCTATGGATTTCCACTTTGAGACTCATTTTGCATTGTAATGGATTTTAGCCCTTTGTGCTCTTTAGCTATGGTTTTCCTTGTATGTTTTATTTGTTGTTGGGCTGCATGATGAAGTTATGGATTTGTTCTCGAAATTTGAATTGGAGCCTCTTTTCTATTGTTGTTTTGGAGCATGGTAGGGGGAGTGGGCTTCCATGTGACGACTGGAGTCGTGAGAGATATGATTTCATAAGGATTCCTAGTAAGGATGCATGAAGTCTAGACTGCTAGGGCACATGGGGGTTTTCCTTTGTTTTAAAAAAGTGATAACATTAATAATGAATTAATTGGAATGGGTAATTAGATCTCATTTAAATAAGATAATTAATAGTTTGAGCCTCATGGCTGATTCCTAGGGAGGATGTTTTAGGTTAAGCATGAGAAGGCCGTGAAGACAATAAACCAAATCTCCCTTGATTCTCTCATGGGTAGAAATGGCTCCGCATGTCTATCGGGGTTATGCCCTGTAGAGTTGTGTTTTGGCATTATTATGGGGGAGGATAGCATGTGATGACACTCCGCTCCTACATGTGTCCTTTTCTTGAGATGTATTTATGCCTTGATGATTTGTGCACCTCTGGGAGTTTTCTATTTGTGCTACCTTATGATTGGTTCTTGCTTGAGTGTCCTTGTATTGGTTAGTCTCTTTGGTTTTAAGTGTCACCCTAGATGTAGAGTGTGTTTTGGGACCCTATGTCATCTCCTAGCATGGGGGGTGGTTCCTTTGGTTCCACATGGTCGGGTGGTTGGTTCTTTTAAACCATTGGGATGTTCCTATCTTTGGATTCTTCTTGCGTGGATGAGGATGCTTCTTCATATTGTTCATGGATAATAGTTGCAGAAAGAATGTAAATGATGATGTGATTTATGTAATGAAATTCTTATGTAATGGTTGTAAAAGAAATCATGCTTATGAGAAATGATTATGTTGTTCTAGTTATAGTGATAGCTTTTGGTTATGGTATGTGATTGTAATGATGAACCTTGAGTTGTATTGTAACATATTTATATTAAATGAAATGGATGCATGAGATGTGAATAAGTATTATGGATTGGAATTAAATGATGCATTTTGTATTCTTGATGAGACATGCTAAAAGGAAATGGTGTAAATGTTATGATAATGGTATTAGTCTTGAAATGATATCTTTAACTAATGCTTGAATAGAAGAAATGCTATGCCTTGGTAGGATGTATGAGTATGAGTATTATTGGAAGATATCTTAGGACATGTTTATGTGTTGTGATTAAAGAATTTGAACTTATAGTATCATACTTCGTAGTCAGTGATCTAATGGTAGGATTGAAATCTTATAATGCTTGGGATGTAATTGAATGGTCCTTATGAAAAATATTGTATGGATGTTCTTGGTGAATGAATTACTAATCTTATTAATGGGAATTACTAATCAGTGTATGGGTAGACGGTAAAATGAATGCTTGTCTTGTAGGAAAGGATTAGAGTGTAATTTGTGTTACGATTTAAGATTATATCTCCATTTGGTGGATGCTATTAGTTGTTATGGAATTAAGATATTGTATCTTAGTTTGTGTTGAGATGAATTCGTGTAGTTACTTAATCTGTAATAAGATGATTGTTGGTTAATTAATATAGTGTAAGAGATTTTAGGAGTATTAAATGAGCTATGGGTTAAATGTTTAGGAAGACTTTCTGATTATTGCCTTATGTACTTTGGGAATCATGATGAAGTAATAAGCATGCTAGGAGCATAGAATCATAAATGATTATGTGGAAGTTAATCGCAAATGGAAATTATGTTAATGTAATATAAGGGTTAATCTTGGTATGTGTATGGTGATGTTTATAGTCGGGTTGGTTAATGGTGATAGGAACATTTGGACTTGGTGTATAAAATGAACCTAAGAGAAAAAGGGGAAATAGCTATGCATTGAAAGATAGAATCTCATATTAAATGAAAGATTAAGTGAGTTGCATATCATGAGTGTTAGGCATTGCTATGTTGCACCTATGTGTGCATAATGATTCAGATTATGAGGTATTGATTTGGAAGAAAGTAAATGCTTATTTCTTATGTAGGTATATTAAGTAATGGCGTTGAGATACCCTAGGGAGTTAGTAGTAATGATTTATTGTATTCCGCTTGCATAATTGATTGAATATCTTGAGTGAATTATTCTATGTTCATAACACTTAAATGTTGTTTGTGTGCTCGTTGTATTGCTTAAGTGATGTTATGTGTTGTATTGTTAAATAAAAAATAAAAATAAAAATTAAAATTAAATTAGTGTGTATTTAGCTATTTTTTCTTTGGGGTATTTTGGCAGGCATTACAATAATAACCACTATTTATAAATCAAAGCCCAATAAAATAAATCAAATACAATATAAATAAAAACTCCAATTAAATATAAAATCACAAATAATATAAATAAATAAACAAACGATGAAATATAATATCCTCACTATCACAACTCCCAAGAGGGCCAATCATAACAAGGGGTAGGTAAATAAGTAATAACAAAAAAATAATGAGTAAATGAAACAACAAGGAAAATAAATAAATAAATAAACTAAAACAATAAATAATTAGATAAACAATAAATAACCCAACAATAAATAAATAAATAAATGATAAAGAAGATAAATAAATAAACAATAGACAAATAAGAAAAATGGATAATAAATAAGTACATGTATGGACAAGCATAAATACTCAACTAGTAATTAAACAATAAATAAATAAATTATAATCTAATAAATCAAAAGCTTAAATAATAAATATTCAATTAAACATTAGACCATAAGATAATAATAATTGTAATATAAAATCATCAATTAAATAATAAATCTCCAACTGTAATAATTCACACATTAATATCAAATATTAATGCCATCCATTAATTTAATTTAATACTAAATAAACTATATAAATTGATTAATTATTAATTAATAGATATTAAACCTCAATAATTAATTATGAAAAGTCCAAGGGGTTGAGCTTAACTGGTTAAAACACTGGGTTCTCACCGTGGAGACCCAAGTTCAATTCCCAATAGGGACATCTAAAGTGGAATTCTAAGTTGTGACTCTTGACTTTCCATAGGATGGGGAAGGTCTTGGGGTCAATCTAATCAAACATAATAATAATAATAATAATAATAATAATAGTAATAATAATAATAATAATAATCAAACATATTAATAATAATAATTCAAAGATATGTAATGGGGATGGGGCCCCCTATCAAATATTAATTAATCACGTAATTAAATACTCACCACACCTCAAGGCAACTTGACATGGGGTTGAACATCACAACACAAGACTTTAACCACCGACTCAAGCCACGATACTAACTGACAAAGATAACAACTTAAGCCTAGAGTGCATAGAGTGAACTCATGTCATCTCCAACAACTTGCCTTTGGGATAAAGACACACTCAAACCTGTGAGACCAGGTGGAGTCGATGTCTGATACTTGCAATGTTGCAACCACCAATAACCACAAAGCAACATATACCATAATATGTGTGTGCACCAAGATGGTGTGCAAAAAAGTGGACACACCCCCAAAAAAACTTGAAAAAACACAAAATGCGCATGAGCTATTTCAACTTTGAAAAAACTTGTACGTGTTTAGGCTTCTTTTACCGAGCCTAAATGAAGCTAAACCGCGTACAGGGTTTAAATTATACTAAACACGTATGTGGTTTAGTTTTTAAAACCCCGCACACGGTTTTAGTTTCTAAACCGTGTACGGATTTGTTTGTGAATAATTTTTTTTTCACAGTGGCTGACTGGGTCATTTCAACTCGTGGCCACGAGTGAAGATAAGGGTTTGTAAAACACAAAAATGCGCACGGGCTCCAAAAAATCACACAAAAATGCCATGAAAAGAGGTAAGAAATGTATTTTATTTATTTATTTTATGCATTTGATTAATTTTATTTGTAATTTAAATTCAAAATCATTGGTTTTGATTAGTTTTTTAAATTTTTTGTTATGAATATCAGATTATAAAAATCCAGCCCCCTAGCAAGACACACTTGAAACTTAGGGCAAAACCCATAAGAGAACCCACAACCAAACCCTCATGATACACCTCCAACTCCTCCTATAGACCATTCACAAGCTACACAAGAGGATTTGATAAACTAGTTAGCACAAAACACTGCCAAAATATCTAGAATAGTGAATAGACTGAAAACATCAGAGCATGAAAATCATGCATCCCTTGCCACAACCCTAAAATCATTGGCTAGTAGTGCCAATGAAGTTTCCAATCAAATTACAAAATGGGGAAGCTATAGGGATTGATGTCGTGCTTTTTATGCTGATGGATTATCATATAATAAAGTGAAAAAGAAAAACATAAGTAAAGCACAAATATGTTCTCTTTTTGTTGATCCTAAAATGGGTGAGACCTTACCTCTTAATTCAAAGAGGTTTCCTCTACATTGGAGTAGCCATTTGCTGCTGGAAAATGCTTTTTGGGATAGGTGGTGGATGGTCTTTGACCGACCACCTTGTAATAATTTTGAGGTTCCATTATATTTTTTGAGGAAACTATATTATGAGTTTATCCTCAATGAGTTGTCGAACTATTTTGATATGAGAGAGTTCTAGGGTAGAGGTGGCGGCTCTGCCCAAGATAGACCTGGAGCTCGGAGGGTACTAGACCCACAAATTCGCATCCTCCTAGCACCCAAAACCATGCACATGTGATGATCCCAGTAGCCCTGAAAGAGTCGATGGAGCTATAGACTCTTCAGGTGGCCACAACATTGACTGATGTCATCATTTAGCATGGGACACATTTATCACACCCTCTTGGCCTAGATGATGATCTAATAGTTAAGTCACTTGGCCTTGGTCAGCCCATTCAGCATGTGTGTCCCAGTAGTTTAGGTATATGCTCTGGGATGGATGTCTATGCCAGTGAAGATAGTTCCACATCCCATCTATGTATGATTTGCAGGAGTAGATGTCACACTAGCACTGCAAAGGATGTGGTGTTGATTGATGATTTGATGGATATGGTGTTTGCTAGTCAGATGCAAACATAGGTGTGTTGATTTGAATTGATAACATTTTATTTATCAATCACTTAAAATTTGTAATTGTAAATGAATTTTAATTTATAGATTGATTTAAATTGATACAAACAATATGCATTTCAGGTTGCAGTAGTGGGTGTTAATACACCATCTAATATTCCTCCCGCACTTTGCAGTTGCAGCTTCGACGCCTGAGGTATAAATTTGGTAACATGTTAAAATAGAATAGTACTTTGATTTAAAATTTTTTTAATAAGATCTATGAACTCTCTTTAATGCATATTTATTTTGTGTTCTGTAGGTGTTGTTAGAGGGTCAAATGTCCCAGATTGATAATGTCATGCTCTCGGCAATCAAATTTGGCCTAGAAAGCTATGCGGTGTCATATTTTTCACACCTCATTTTATGTATTCTTTTGATTGAATATGCCATTCATTTAATGTTAGATTTGTTAAATTATGTTTAATATTATCTACTAATATCTCTTGTGTTAATTTTGTTTGTTTTAGGGTACCCCACGCGTGTCTAAGATACCTCCTTGGTGAAAGAAATCCTCAAGGACGCCTAAACGTCAAAAGGTAATTCAACACATTTTTAATTGAAACAATTGTTTGAAAAGGTTGAATCTGTCTTAATTGGAACTTTTATATTGATTAGTGTTTTTTGTCTATTTTATATACAACGCTAATTAGGATTTGTAGAATTGTTGAATGCACCTGATACACCAGAGGACCAAGAGAGGGAAGAGGCATGTATCTCTACTTTATTTTCTTGATTTGATGATTATATGCATGTGTACATGTGAAATTTAGATAAATTATAGTCTCATCATTTTTCATACAGGAAATAGCCATAGCTGCTTCATCAATGGTGAGCTCTCGTAAGTCTACTGGAGAAATATCTTAGGCTCTGGTACACTTTTGTTCTATATATTGTAGATTTTTAGTGTTTTTGATCTATATACATTATTACCTTATATTAATTGTATTTAACCTACAATAATATCATTATATTAATTGTATTTAATCTTATCATTTTTCATACAGAAAATAACCACAACTGCTCCATCAATGGCAAGCCCTCCCGAGTCTATTGGAGAAGCATCTCAAGCTCCGATAAACTTTTGATCTAACTTCTATATATTGTAGTTTTTTATTTTTTTTTATCTATATATGTTAGTACCTTATATTAATTGTATTTAATCAATAATAGGCTCCTTTGTGGTTCGACCATAACGTGGATCTTTTGAAGTGCCATTTTAAGAAGACTCCTAAGTCTGACAAGGAAAAGAGAAAAAAGAAAGTAGATCCCAGATTAGTAGATGAAGTAATCTACAATTAAATTGCAAAGAAATTATAATTAAATGCATAGTTATGTTGATAATTGTGAACTATTTTATACAAAAGGATTCTAACTTGGCTTTTGAATTGTGGCTGTGCAACCATCTACAGAGCCACATACTGTACCAAAGAGGCTCGATTTTGATGATCCACCACAACTATAGGATAATATAGTGTTAGTTGTGGTCATTGAATGACTAATACATCTAGATATATTCTATATTTTTATTGTATATCGATCTGGACATGGCATATGCCACCTTTTTGTAAAACTTGTATTGTCTTGGCATATATGCCTTTTTTGTATACATACACAATCATTGTGCATTTTGATATATATAAATGTTGATATTCAATCCAATAAATGTGTATTGTGTTCATTATTGTGCATTTTGTTGATATTGATATGCATATTCGATACATACACAATTTGTTCATTGTGTTCATTATTGTGCATTTTGATATATATAAATGTTGATTTATAATTATACAGTTATTTTTTGTTCAAAGAAAGATATACAATATATTGTAGAATTTTAGTTTTTTTAATCTATATATGTTAGCACCTTGTATTAATTGTATTTAATCAACAATAGGCTCCTTCGCAGTTCAACCATAACTTGGATCCTTTTAAGTTCCATTTTAAGAACACTCCTAAGTCTGACAAGGTAAAGAGAAAAAAGACAATAGATCCCAGATTTGCAGATGAATGTAATCTACAATTCAACTGCAAAGAAATTATAGTTAAATGCATAGTTATGTTGATAATTGTGAACTATTTAATACAAAAGGATTCTAACTTGGCTTTTGAATTGTGGTTGTGTAGCCATCTACAGAGCCGCATACTGCATCAAAGAGGCTCAATTTTGATGATCCACCACAACTATATGATTATATAGTGTTAGCTATGGTCATTGAATGACCAATACATCTAGATATATTCTACATTTTTATTGTATATCGATTTGGACATGGCATCTACCACATTTTTGTAAAACATGTATTGACTTGGCATATAGCCTTTTTTTATACATACACAATCAATGTGCATTTTGTTGATATTGATAGGCATATTCGATACATACACAGTTTGTTCATTGTGTTCGTTATTGTGCATTTTGATATATATAAGTGTTGATTTATAATTGATACAGTTATTTTTTGTTCAAACAAAGATATGAAATTCATTATGTGAGAAATATATTTAGAGTGCTCAATGAAATAATTCTGAATGATAAAAAATAAGCTTACATAATTGTAATAAAAGAGCCTCCAAAAGATAAACCATTAAATTTTTTCTCTACCTAAAATAGTAGTTGCAAGCTAGGTATTGCCAAAAGTAGTGGCTTGCTAATCAATTACTTCAGCTACACAAATACCTTTTATTGAATTCCACTCCATAGACTTGGCTAATCTTTGATCTTAGACTTAGTCAACTATTCAGTGTATTTGGTGACTGCCCTTTTATAAAGTTAAATGAATATTAGGCTATGTAATCATCAATATGAATATAAACAAAAAAAATCTATGATGTAAAGTATTGCAATTGTGGAATATGATTTGATAAGATTTCTAAAATATTGAATTAACCCTACAAAACTCCTTGCTTCAATCAAAATGAAATTCAATGCTAATGGCCAGGTTCGATCCATGGTAATGATCACTGGATGCTTTTGATTCCTTTCCTTTATATTTGTCAATGTGAGTGGTGCGAGAGCATTCTCATGCTCAAAATGGTCAAATATGGGTTTTTGTCTTGTTTTCCATTTTTTCATCTAAATAAGGTGATTTGGGACTATTAATTATCATTTGGAGTCATTTGTGAAAGTTTAGGGTCATTTGGATAAAAGATGTTAAAGTTGCTCTGTTGTTGTCAAAGTTGCAAGATAGGCTAGATTTGATTTCATTCATTGTGGGCACAAACTAGAAACACAAGTGTGTCTAGGTGGGTAGTTTTATGAGAGGCATGCTCCTATTATTCCTCCCAATGAGCTAGAATGTCAAGAGCCATACCCTACTGACGTGATCCCTCAAGTGCTTTGAGTCTAAAAAATTGTAAAACTTTGATGAACTATTTATCACAATCTAGGATGCATATGATTGATCTGTTTGAACCTATAGGGTCATGTGAGGCTCCTCTACAATGACCTATCTCTATTTTTGAAGACTCAAAGCCATTTTCAAATGGTAGCATTTTTTCACTTGGTTCAAAAACTGTCAGTTGCATGCAATGGAAGGTTGCAAGATAGGCTAGATTTAATTCCATTCGTCATGAGAACAAACCAATATCACAAGCATGTCTAGGTGGGTAGGTTTATGGTAGGCATTCTCCTTTTGTGCCTCCCAAAGAGCTAGAACATCGAGAGCCATACCCTACCAGCGCAATCCCTTAAGTGCCCTAAGTCCAAAAAATTGTCAAACTTTGATGGACTATTTCTCGCAATCCAAGATGTATATTATTGATATGTTTGAACATATAGAGACATGTGAAGCTCATCTACAATGACCTATCTTAGTTTTTGAAGACTCAAAGCCATTTTCAAATGGTAGCATTTTTCACTTGGTGCAAAAACTATTAGTTGCATGCAATGCAAGGTTGCAAGATAGGCTAGATTTATTCTGATCATTGTGGGAACAAACGAACATAATGAGCACATCTGGGTGGGAAGGTTTATGGTAGAAATTCTCTTGTTGTGCCTCCCAATGAGCCAGAATGTCAAGAGCCATATCCTACCGACTGGATCCCTCAAGTGCCTTGACTCCAAAAAATTGTCAAACTTTGACAGATTATTTCTCACAATACATGATGCATATGATTGATCTATTTGAAGCTATAGGGTCATTTGAGGCTCTTTTACAATGACCTATCTCAATTTTTGAAGACTAGAAGCCATTTTCAAATGGTAGCATTTTTTCACTTGGTACAAAAACCGTTAGTTGCATGCAATGCAAGGTTGCAAGATAGGCTAGATTTGATTCCATTCATCATGGGAATAAAATAAAATAATGAGAACATCTAGGTGGGTAGGTTTATGATAGGAATGCTCCTATTGTGCCTCCTAATGAGCCGGAACATTGAGAGACATACCCTACCAATGCGATCCCTCAAGTGCCCTGAGTCCAAAAAATTGTCAAACTTTGATGAACTATTTCTCACAATCCAAGAGCCTTATGATTAATCTGTTTGAACCTATAGGGTCACATGAGGCTCATCTACAATTACTTATCTTGGTTTTTGAAGAATCAAAGCCATTTTCAAATGGTAGCATTTTTTCACTTGGTGCAAAAACCATTAATTGCATGCAATGCAAGGTTGCAAGATAGGATAGATTTGATTCCATTCATCGTGGGCACAAACCAACCTCACGAGTGTGTCTGCATGGGTAGGTTTATGGTAGGCATGCTCCTATTGTTCCTCCCAATGAGCTAGATTGTCGAGAGCCATAGCCTATCAGCGTAATCCCCCAAGTGCCCCAAGTCCAAAAAAATGTCAAACTTTGATGGACTATTTCTCACAATCTTGGATGCATATGATTGATCTATTTGAACCCATAGGGTCATGTGAGGCTCATCTACAATGACCTATCTTGGTTTTTGAAAAATCAAAGCTATTTTCAAATGACAACATTTTTTCACTTGGTGCAAAAAATGTCAGGTGCATTCAATGCAAGGTTTCAAGGTAGGCTATATTTTATTATGCTCATTGTGGGCACAAACCAACATCATGAGTGCATTCAAGTGGGTAGGTTTAAGAGAGGCATGCTCCTGTTGTGCCTCCCAGCTTGCTAGAACATCCAGAGCCATACGGTAGGCATACACATGTACTCATAAATAGTCATACAAAATTTCAAGTATAATCCAAAATAAAAAATGCATCACAAAATTCCATTTATGCACAAATTTACATATACAAAAATTAACATATATTTAAAAATTTGCCTCTAAAAATGGACAAATATGCTCTTGGCTATTTATATATACAACAAAATTCTGTACAAATCAGCTCATGGGAATTTATATATAATTTGGCATTTTAATATGCAAAATCCAACTTATGGTCATCTAAATATACAAAATTTGGCATTTAAATATGTACAAATCAACTCATGGCCATTTAAATATACAAAATTTTGCCTCTAAATATCAACAAATTAGTTCATGGGCATTTATATATACAAATAACAAATATAGAACAATACACTGACGATATATACAAAATTCTCAAAGTCATTCTACCCTGAACTGTGGAATCATTGTAATGCTCCAACAATTGAACACTTGTAGATGACCCAAAATCAATCAAGTGAGCCTTATGGATCGTCTCTAACCTGTATTATGTCAATTATTGTCTCGTGGTCAGATTCACAAACTTTCCATAAATTCTTGTTATGAGGTCTACTAGGATGCTTAATCAATTGAATATTTGTTGCAACAAGAAGGTTGGAGAAATGAAGAATATGTCTTTCTATTTGAAAGTCCTTGAAAAACCAAACATCAGAATTATTGATAGGTTATCTCCTAAGCCATGTTCCTGTCATGACAATAGATCCTACTGGGTACTCAATACCCTCTCCATCAATGATTGTGGTTGTCAATTTTCTCTTAGGCTCAATACAAAGACACATAAAGTAATTCATTCCTTCTTCATTGTTATTTTCTGCAACAACTTCATACACATGACCTGCATTTTATAGAATGATAATTAATACCAAAAATAATGTTTGATGTAACAAAATGAGCCAAAAAAAGTTTCTGTAATTAAATTAACCAAAACAATCACCTAGTTCCACTAGGTCAGATACATGGTTGAAATCAACTGATGCTTCCATCTGGTTCAACTACAGTGCTTTGGGAATTTGATAGGTATCAATGGGAACCAATGGTCTACAAGACCATTTGTCAACCCACTCTTGTGATTCACATTCTTCCCACAAAAAATACATACATGAAGAGAAAAAACATACAATCTATCTAGTATAAATTACTAGTGAACTTGCATTTGAACTTCTAAATGAGTGCATGTCACTCGATCTTGCAACTTTACAAAAATATTGATAGTTTTCAATGTCAGATTCACTGATCAACCAAAAATATCTATGAACCATTGATGTACCTGTGTTACTTGGTCCCATTGTAGAGTTACACCATCGCACAATTGTTGCTGCATCTATCAACTCAGCACCACCATTGTACTTAAATTCTTCTCTAGCTAGGGCTCTTTTTACGCATGCTCCTGCACCATCATTCTCTCCCTTTCCATTTCTAGCCTTAGTGAAATTCCAAAACTGTTGTACATCACTTGTCACATGCATCCTAGTCAACCAATAGAATATCCTTGCATTCTTGAATTGTGAGGTGCAATTATCTAACTATATTATGTGTTGATTGTATCGTATGTTCCTTTCCCTTAAATTATCATAGAAAACTTTAAAGAATCCTTGCACAAACTTTGATGAATGAGTATGATTGTCACTTAAGTAGAAGTGATACTCTCTAACAACCTTTTTGTCCCCCTTTGTTCTATCATCTGTATGCATGAATGCTATGTGTACAAAAATACAAACTTGTATAGAATGGTAATACATAGATTGCACTTTATTTTGAGGTTGTAGTGTATAATTCTCAGAAAAATCAATGATAGAGACAATGTTACCAAGAGGAAATGTGTCCTTACATAACTTGAACTACTCCTCTAACCATCTAGCTCTATGTGTATGCAATATGTACTCATAAACTATTTTCTCTTGAAACATTCTCATAAATTTAGCTACACATAAATCATTTTTCACACTCACATCTCTTCAATTCTTTTCCATATTTAACCCCATATGTGACTGTCTTGTACTTTCCAAAAGAAACTAGTTTCTTACCAATTTCATGTGTGCTATCCAAATATAGACATCCTAGCAAATGTTGCAAACCACCACATGTATCATAAGAATATTTTTAAACACATCATCTTATAATAAATGCAACCATCATCTCTTTTACATAGCACACTTGAAATAAATTCTCTTGATGACTTAGGAGGTGCTTGTATATTGCATTCCTACAAAACATCATTGAGTGTGCAAAGTACAACATATATGATGATAAATCTCATAGTGCATGGAAGATTCAATATGCATCCTACAACAACACGTGGTGTGCACATGATTAATCTTAACATAAAAAAGGTTGCCATTTCAAAAAATCTTTGACTAATTCTTATTTGAGGAAACTTTTGAAGGAATCTTTCATAAAATTTTGTTTGAGTCATATCCAAATATTGTTTGGCATGTGGCTCATGATTTCTAGATCCAATTTGCCTTCTAAAAACATCTCTTGGGTTAGGCAAAACCCATGTGTTGTCATGCCAAAAATTTTCAATTAATGTTCTTAGTGCATCAACAACAACCTTTTCTTTGCGTGGTAGTATACTCGAGAATGCCCAAAGAGAATTATTGTTAGTGTAGCATAGAAGATTAGGAATCATCAAAAGCAATAGAAACAAAACACAAGACATGATAACTCAATTATGAGAACACTCATTGAAATGAACCTAATTCTAAGCACACTCAATAGAGATATGAAAACAAAGCATTCAAAGATGAAAAATTATGCAAACCAAATGCAGAATTGAATGCTCCTTCCATGCGGCTCCATTGTTGTTCTTTCCTCTTCAATGGGTTTGTGGATCTCACCTACAAGTGCTCACACAATTGAAAGCAAGATTGATGAAAAGCTCAAGAGTACTAGAAGCATAAGTTCAATAGTCGGATAGGAATTCGGATTCGGGATCAAGGGTCTGATTTGATTGAAAATCATCCAATTTATAGAGAAATTGGAGAAATGAGCAAATTAGCATGAAAGAGATTCGAATAGAAATTCAAATCAAGAATAGCAAAATTATGACATATCTATGACAAATTGCTATGCAAGGCTTATGACAATTCATGACAAATTTCTATGTCAAGAATTTATGACAATTTATGACATTTTATGACAAATTCTATGACACATTTCTATGTCAAGAATTTTATGACAATTTATGACAAATTCTATGACAAATTTCTATGTCATTGCCATAAATTTAGGAGAGAAATAGGAGGAAATTGAATTTAAGAATTAAGAAATTAGAAAAATTAGAAAAAGAGGAATTAAGAAATTCGAAATTAGGAAATTGATGAAAATTAGAAATTAGGTAAATTAATTAATAATTTGTCATTTATTAATTAATTTAGAAGGAGGAATAATTAGCCAATTAAATGAACATTTAATTGTAATGAGAAGACTTAGGATAAATAAGTAATTTATTAATCCTAAAGGAGAAAATGATAAGCAAGGTTAAATGATGAAATCACGAAGCCCTAAAGAGATGAATTAGCAATGAGAATGACAATTAGGTCTTGACAAAGGATAGTTGATATCGATTCGATCATGATTTTGAATTGATAAATGATTTGATTGAGATTGGTTGACAAAAACCAATGACAAATTGACCAAATTGACATGATTGGAAAGGACAAGGATCGATGACGAATCGATCGCAATATGACAAGATTGACAAGGACAAAGATTGAGAAGGACAAAAATCGACCAAAATCATGACTAAAGGTTGTTGTCGACAAGACCAAATTCGAAGGCGAGATGATAGAAGAATGACTCGATGCCTTCAAATGATAGAAACCAAGTGCGTGACATAGGAGAAATGTTAATGCGACGCAAAAAACTAAAATGAGGCAATGCGCAAATGTTAAAGTATGATCTTGCAAGCGTTGACCATTTTTGGGTGTCTACATTTTGCCCCTCTTTGAGACAATGCGATTCTGAGCGTTGTTTCAAAGAACAATAACGAAAATGCCCCAGACAACGATAATGACATATGCATGCCCCCTCGAGGAATTGGCCGGAAACATCCAGAAAAGAGGCCAATTGATCGATAAGAATGATAGAAAATGATAGGAGCAAACAGATTAAATGGACTGACGGAAGAAATGTGAGATAGCGGATAGTTAGAGACGAAGAAAAACTTGCTTTCAGTAATGCACTTTGTAGGTGAGAACCTTTATTTTTATGTAGCAAAATGGACGCGTAGCATCATGGCATTGAAGGACAGAGCTGAAATGCAACCCTTTTTGCAAATGACAATCACAATCAAAAAAGAAAAGGATCATGAACCATCCCGGTCACTCTAAATCACTCGGTGACATCATCGAGCAACATAGGAACATGATCGAAGCCAAAGATAAATCAATTAAAAAGATAAGATGCACAAATTCCAACAAATCAAACAAACATCTTGATCTTCATTGTCAAAAGTTGAAAGTGCTGATAGGATGATCATGCTGTCTGGTTTCAGGAAATGCAGTACCCCGTCTAAGACAGGACACAGTCTGGTTTCGAGTATACCACACCCTGTATAAGACCCATGATAATGTGACAAGGACAAATGATATCGATGCTGATGTTCGATTGAGATGACAATTGTGATCAGTTTGAATGTCTGATTTGGATTGAAAAAGTTCATCTAGTTAAAGCATGATTTCATTAAAGCACAACATTGGATTGATTGTCGTTGGATGTATGCTCAGCGATTTGTCTATGCACAAAGGAGTTATTTATTGACAAAGTGCTTGTTTTTTGGATTTTAATGTTTTGAAATGTTTTTCTTCATTTTTTTCAAGACTTTTTTTGATTTTTAGGAATTTTTTCAAGACCTTATTTCAATTTTTTTGACTTTTTTCAGGACATTTTTCAATTTTTATGAATTTTTTTAGGACATTATTTGATTTTTATGATTTATTCAGGATATTTTGCAATTTTTAGGAATTTTTTTTTTTTCAAGTCATTATTCAATTTTTATGATTTATTTAGGATCATTTTTCAATTTTTATGATCTTTCTTCAGGACATTTTTAAATTTTTAAGAGATTTTGCCCCCAGTGTCTAGCAAGGAAAGGAATATGATAGGTGAATAAATAGGCTTGCTGAAATGTTGGTGGATAGAAGGAAGATAAAGGCCTTTTATTATGGAGACAACGCGGATGCAATTTGCAAGGGCTATTGCATGATGGGACAAGAGATTGGGTATGACAATGTAAAGCAGGAACATGGCCTGAGGGACATGTCAAGAGGTGTTTTAAAACCATGTTTAAATTTTGTGTCCTTATGTCAGATCAAGATCAAGGGATGAAAAAGATATGGATAGGATAAGCAAGACCAAGAATGGATAAAGGACATGGACTAAAGGTCGGGATTGGCTAAGGGATAGTGGCAGAAAGTTGCGATAAGCCAGGGAATATGGATGAAAGGTTATAATAAGCAAATGGATAAAGACCAAAAGCTATGATGGACTAAAAGCTGCAAACTAGATGCATGATACTCATGACGATCCTCAGCCTTGTCAAGATCAAAGGTGGAAAGAGGAAATGGACAATAGGATATGAAGGGTAATGACAGGGGTTCGATAGGATAATGAAGGGCAATAGGATATGAAGGAGGAAATCTGCCCCCAAGTTTGGTGTGCAAGAAGTTCATAAATTACAAATGACGCCTGTTTGCCAGGTTTTCATCATGGTACTTGCCCAAGGTTCCTGTTTGCCAGGTTTTCACCAGTGGACGAATTATTTTTCTTTACTTTTTTTCTTTTCTTTTTTTTTTTCACTTTTTTTTTCATTTTGACTTTTTCAATAGAAGATGGACACATGATAGGGGATGGAAGAAGGACTCAAGCATCTTTTTTTTGGATAGTAGCCTTGAAAAGAATGGACTATGACCTTTAAAAGTATGCTCAAAGACGTTGGTAGGATAAGGACATGGACAAAGAGATGAAACTAAGGCAAGGATTTATGTAAAGGATTGGATCAAAGGGATCGAAGGATGGAAAATATGCATTGGATAATGGATAGGGTATTGGAAGAACTGGGCTTGAGTGGATAGAAATGTTGGCAAGATTGACATTGGCACACACCTTGAGGGGTGATGGATTGATGGAGGAAAGACGTATTTTGGATATTGAGATTTTGACGAAGGAAATGCTATGGATTTCGGGACATAAGGGCCCAAAATGGATAAAGAAGGTGATGGAGGAACAAATTTGAGAGGTTTAGATGGAGGAATAGCAATTTTAGATGCCAATCTGGGTTGTTCTTTTTGTGCTTCAAGGAGCTTCTTGGCGATCCACATGGTTTTTGATTTTTCATGCTTTTGTGGTTCCTTGGAGTGCATTGCTTGCACAAGGGATTTAGGAACCCATATATATTTTGAATTTTGTTTTTGAACAATGGGCCTTTGTGGCCTTTTGGATATTTCTTTTTCTTTATAGATCATATTGTTCTTTGTTTTGACATGTCGATTATATTGGACATGTTGATCCTTGAATACATGTGGATTTTTAGACTTATGATGTTTATGCTTGGCATCCAAATTGCTTGGAGGGAGAAAGGAATGCATGGATGGATATGAATGAAATGGACTTCTTTTGGATGGATGGAATTTACTCAAGGATGTGTGCCTTTGTTGATGTTGCATAGAGGATGAAGGAATATAAGGACCTAAGATGGATGGAAGGTATGATGGGGAAGGCGGACATTTGGATTTTGACTTTGAAGGGATACTAGCGCCTTGAGTGTGAGCTCTGTAGCCATGACCATTAGTATATTCTTTGATATGAAGGGGTTCTTTCTGATGAAGGTCTACTCCTTTGCCTTTATGAATATCTTGACTTGTAGGATACTCTTTTCTTTGGGAAGAAGACGCGAGTCCATTATGAGGTGGATATGATATGAGAGAAATAATGAGATCTTGAAGTGGATCGGATTTCACCAAAGTGGAAGAACCCAATATGCATGTCGAGGGTTCATGAACATCTTGCACTGACACATTAGAATCATGAAGGGGATCAGGATCATGAGGGTGACTAGGATTGTGTTTTGGACATGGTTCAATGATAGGCTCTTCAAGAGATGGAATGGGAGAAACAATGGGATCATCAAAAGAAATGCGATCTTGGAGTGAATATGTTGGATTAGGACCAGGAGATGGAGGAACAAGTGGATCTTGTGGAGGATCTGAAGGAATGATTTGATCTTGACAAGGAGGAAGATCATTGGAATCCTCTTTAAAGGTGCTTTGCTCTGGAATTTTAATGGGATCATCGGAAAGGATGGAAGGGATATCTAGAATGTCAATGGGATTTGAAAGGACATTTTGCTCATGAAATGGAATGGGATCATTTGGGATTGGATGGACTGGGATATCTTGATCTTGCTCAGGGAATGGAGTGTCAATAGGACTTTGGATAGGATGGACAAGAATATGGGAATCATCGTGAGTATCTGGGGAAATGGGATCTTGGTCAACAATTGGATGGGATGATAAGGTTTCAGGATCTTGATCTTGATTTTCCTTAAGACACATTTCTTCATGCTCTAAATTATCCTCTTGACATGAGGTTGGACTTTGGATATGTATGGGGGATTCTGACAAGGGATCAATGATTTGGCATGAAGGGGATGTACTTTGAACATTTGTAAGATCAGACATTCCAATCGTAAAGCTTTCTTGCATCTTAGATTTGGATCCACTTTTTGGTATTCGAGGAATCACTTCTTGTTGAGGCACACCTGTCATCAACATTTGTGTGGCCTTCATTTGATCTGGTGTTAAAGGTGTTGCATTAAACAATGGATTGTTTATTATTTTGAATGTGGACTTTTGAGGAATAGTCACTGTCAATGCCTTTTAAGCACGTTTACTCATCAAGGTGGGTTGGGTTTCTTGTTGCACATGTTCTTCATTTGGATGCGGAGAGAAACTTAACAACTCACCGCCTTGTTGTTTTTGCACATTAATTTGCTTACTCGAGGAGGTCACATTACTCATCATGTCAAGATATTTTTGTGGGAACCTCTTAAAGACCTTATTCAAGAATTTATCCATCTTTTTTGTCAACTTTGGATCCTTAAGGAACATAACAACATCATTAGAGACATCGAAATCTGATGAAGAATCTGGTAAAATATTTGGATTTGTTTCTTGCTGAACGCCTTGATCTGAACCAAATCCTTGTGAGAGGGTTTGTTCTTCATATAATGTTTGAGTTTGAATGCCCTATTGCAAATTTGGTTGGTTCCAATTGAAAGGCGCACTTCCTCTTGGAGTTGGTGGAACACTCCCATGTCCTGGTTTCATAGGTACAAACAATGGTTCATATAATGGAGGTGGTCCAAGTTGAACCGTTCCATATGGTGGTAGGGATGAACCTTCAATTTGTATTGTTTGACTGGTTTGAAACTGCGAATTTGCTGTGTTGTCCATGGGTTGATACATTGGTTCACTCATCTTCTTAGATCTTGATCTTGTCTCAACAGGCATGTCACTTATGCAAATGCAAAATTTTTTGGAATTTTCAAGGATAATGTATGATATGCAACTAAATGCAAACTAAATATATGAAAATGCAATCTATGTTTTTGGTTGTTTTTGAAGATCTTGACAAACTTATGAATGCAAATCTAAAAGAGACCCTTAGGAAATTGAAATGATATCTAGACCTCAAAGGACAAAAGGACTTAATTGACAAAGGACAAGATGACAATGTCTCCCCTATATGCTTGGATACTAAGCTAGGTTTGACAAAATGATATTGATGACAAAAAGGACAAAAGACTTGATAAGGTCTAGACTTCTTAACAATGACTTAGGGTTTATCAAAGATTTGGATTGCTCAAGTATGACAAGACCTAGGTTTGATACTATATGCAAAAGGACAATTAATATGAAAATGATCTTAATATGATATGACAATGACTTAGGCTTAATGAAGAGACTTGGGATATGCAAATGCAAATGTATGACAATGTCAATCTAAGATGAAACCTAAAGTTTAATTACGAAATGATATTACTCTTATGCAAGAGGACATATGCAAATGGATGACTTCTATTGATATGTAAAAGAAGTATGACTTAGGTGAAACCTAACCTTGATACTTGATAATGACTTTTAAAAATGCAACCTAGGATGAACCTAAATGTAAGTGACATAAGAGTTGAGACAAGTTTTTGAACAATGTTGGATAACCATGCTTGAAGGTGTTTTGAAATTTGTTGGATGAAATGCTCTTATGTTTAACCTTGTTTTGAATCAATTTGTTTTGCTTTTGAAATGATATGCAATTCAACTTTTGACAAGCAAAGAATACAAGATATTGCAACTTAGACTCAAGACACTCATGCTCATTTTCACATTTCTTATGGTAGGCAAAGACATTAGGTACTTGAGAGGTAGACTCATTATGGGATTCAAGGAGAATACATAGATGCTTGACCCCACGGGCTCCCCTCCATGGCACTCACTTCTCAGGACAGCCAAGCATCAGTTCCCATGGAATCTCCCCATGGCGAACTTAGTATCTCTTCCAAGTATTCGAATTTGTCCTTCTCAAGCAACTAGAAAGGTTTTTGGCCTCTAAAAACAAGGTATGTAGTAAGGATTTCTGTTAAGCATTACTCCTTGATGTCATGCAGGCATGATTGAGACATTAAGCCCATCAAGATACCAAACAAATGTAGTCGCGCAAGCACGATTTAGACCAAGAGGCCCTACTTAGATGTTGATATGAGAAAGAGTTCAAGGGTCATCACTTCCCAAGTAACTGCAATTCCCACGTAACACTTCCTTCAAAGCTTTCGCTCATCAAGTATTTTTTTATAGTGAGTTAGAATGCCAAGGAATTCTAGCCGTACTCACTTTGGGTCATTCCCTTCTCACGATTATCACTTGCTTGCAAAAGAAAAGTGGTCGGGAAGGCAGGCCCTCTAATGGAGACACTCAATCAACAACACAAGCATGGTATCGAAGATCTGGATTTCTGATCACCCTAAGAAGGATGAGAGCATACTCTCCTACTCCAATGTCACACTTAACAATCAAAGCAAACAAATGTTCATTCCAATCCTATTTAAAAAATCACTAAGTGCCTAATTAAAAATCTCAAACACACAATTTGGCTGTTTCTCCAAGGCAACCTGCAAAACACATGTCAAAAGTTTGATTTGTTGTCTTTGACCATCGAATCTGCATAACACATGTTAGTAGTTTGATTCGTAGTCTTTGTCATGCGTATGCCAAGATCCTGCACAGATAATTAGTACCAAAATCCAAAGCACAGATGATCTGATTTATGAAAACCAGATTACAATTTCAATCCACTTTGAGAAGGCATAACTTTCTCATCCTAGCTCCGAATTACAAACCGTTTGATGCATTGGAAAGGTATTCAAATAATCTAGAACCAAATTTTGGAAACATCAATAATGTCTCATCATGTTTCCGCACCATATTTGTCCAGAAATGAACCAAAGACCCTCAAAATTGCAATTTACTAAAACATATAAAATTTTTCAAGTAAAAACTGCATTTTTCACCTCTGATCTGGACTTTACACAGGCACAGAAGTCATGACACAGGTGCAAGATGTCTGACACAAGCGCATAATGTCTCAACATAGGTGCAAGATGTTTCAACACAGGCGCAGAATGCTTCACACAAGCGCAGAAGTGTCCAGAATGCACTGCACGGCCCTGTTTTTGGGTTTTTGACCTGCAAATCAGCTTAGAAGCACTCCAAAACACAGTAAGATGGTTAGAAGGTTAGTATTCACGTCGGGTTCACCAATTAATGTAGCATAGAAGATTAGGAATCATCAAAAGCAATAGAAACAAAACACAAGACATGATAACTCAATTATGAGAACACTCATTGAAATGAACCTAATTCTAAGCACACTCAATAGAGATATGAAAACAAAGCATTCAAAGATGAAAAATTATGCAAACCAAATGTAGAATTGAATGCTCCTTCCATGCGGCTCCATTGTTGTTCTTTCCTCTTCAATGGGTTTGTGGATCTCACCTACAAGTGCTCACACAATTGAAAGCAAGATTGATGAAAAGCTCAAGAGTACTAGAAGCATAAGTTCAATAGTCGGATAGGAATTCGGATTCGGGATCAAGGGTCTAATTTGATTGAAAATCATCCAATTTATAGAGAAATTGGAGAAATGAGCAAATTAGCATGAAAGAGATTCGAATAGAAATTCAAATCAAGAATAGCAAAATTATGACATATCTATGACAAATTGCTATGCAAGGCTTATGACAATTCATGACATATTTCTATGTCAAGAATTTATGACAATTTATGACATTTTATGACAAATTCTATGACACATTTCTATGTCAAGAATTTTATGATAATTTATGACAAATTCTATGACAAATTTCTATGTCATTGCCATAAATTTAGGAGAGAAATAGGAGGAAATTGAATTTAAGAATTAAGAAATTAGAAAAATTAGAAAAAGAGGAATTAAGAAATTAGAAATTAGGAAATTGATGAAAATTAGAAATTAGGTAAATTAATTAATAATTTGTCATTTATTAATTAATTTAGAAGGAGGAATAATTAGCCAATTAAATGAACATTTAATTGTAATGAGAAGACTTAGGATAAATAAGTAATTTATTAATCCTAAAGGAGAAAATGATAAGCAAGGTTAAATGATGAAATCACGAAGCCCTAAAGAGATGAATTAGCAATGAGAATGACAATTAGGTCTTGACAAAGGATAGTTGATATCGATTCGATCATGATTTTGAATTGATAAATGATTTGATTGAGATTGGTTGACAAAAACCAATGACAAATTGACCAAATTGACATGATTGGAAAGGACAAGGATCGATGACGAATCGATCGCAATATAACAAGATTGACAAGGACAAAGATCGACCAAAATCATGACTGAAGGTTGTTGTCGACAAGACCAAATTCGAAGGCGAGATGATAGAAGAATGACTCGATGCTCGCAAATGATAAAAACCAAGTGCGTGACATAAGAGAAATGTTAATGCGACGCAAAAAACTAAAATGAGGCAATGCGCAAATGTTAAAGTATGATCCCGCAAGCGTTGACCATTTTTGGGTGTCTACAGTTAGGATCCTCTATTTTCTCCTACCTCTCTAATGCTTTACGTAATGTTGTTCTACTTATGTTTAATGAATTACTTGTTTTTCTTATCAAATGATCTTTTTTATTTTCTTTCTCATTATGATTGATGTAATAACACATCAAGTAACATCAGAATCTTTAGTACATGATTTTGAACCAATAGCTTGATATGCATCAAATAGATTTCTCACAACAGTACTTTCATTATTACTTTTAGATGATCTTAGGCCCAAAATTTTCACTGTCTCTTTAAAATTCAAAATTTTAATCATTTCAACAATTAATTGGCATCTATGCCCCCAATAATAAGGTTTCTAGAAGGAGATTTTGGGTGATGCTTTCCTCTTTTTGAAGAAACCATTCTGATCTTCTTTGTCTTATCATGGGAGACTTCAATACTCCATTGCAAGAGTCTGTGGGCGATCCCAAATCCAACTAGATAGCAAACATGATTTGGCTGACTTTATTATGTTGGCATTATATTGTCATTGATGTGAACCGATATGGATGTCTACTGGTATGAGAGATGTATGTGCAACACTGTCATGAAGGAGTACAAAATGAGATATCTTTGATATCACCTTGTGTTGCAGGACACCAGTAAGGTAAGTAAGAGAATTTCATTCAGATGGATGACCACTAGAGTCACCAGTACACAAGTTAGTGCCTGACTTATGTCGATGAGATGGATAGGTTACCGGTATAGTGTATTACTGGTAAGGAAAGGATGTCATTTGGTAAGTGATATGTTGACATGGTGAAGACAAATCAACCAAGTAAGTGGTTGTCAATCGACAATATTATGACTAGTGAAAAAGTAGAGTGAGCAAGGTGTTTGAGCTATTGTTTGTGATGAAGAGGCAAAATGTTACCTAAATCACATCAACACAGGAGGAGAAGGATGATTAGGTCACCGGTATGTTGTGTGGTTGCAGAATAGCAGGACTTTGATCGAATGAAGATGCAATCACCTTGTGAAGAGATGACTGATAGTGAATGTGCCCACACCTGATAACATGTGTGTATTTGAAGATGCGCTACACAAATAAGGAAGTCACATGAGTGCACTGCAAGATGCAGATGGCATAGATGTCACTCCACCGGTAAGTGGAGCTTATCTCCTATTATGCATAATGTGCATTACAGTTCTGTGAGATAAGGAAGAAGAGGTAAAGGCAAGTGTTTAAAGGATCACACTGGATCTACTGGTGAAACAAAAGGGATGCCTTGAGTACATGAAATCAGGATTATGCACTGGATTGAAAGAGAAGGAATGTTGGGATGCTGGTACAGATGAAGAGTGATGGGTTTGTCATCATGACAAATCGACTGAGATGATATTTGGTCTAATGATGAAGAAGGAAAATTGTAGCATATGGAAATAGAGAATGAAACCAACATGCAGATGCCTTAGATGGAATCCATTGAAGGTTGATGACATGATGTCATCAGGATGACTATAGGTAAGCATGAGAATCGGCAAGGAAGCAAAGAGGCTAAGAGTCGTGAATCCCATATGATGGAGATGAACATGTTATGGATAGACATATCTGGTAAACCAGTTGACAAGTTCCACTGGCAGTTCAGCAAGAGAAGACATGAGGAGTTAACCATTTGAGTGTAAGATACCGGGAGGGTTAGTAAACCAGTAGAAGAGAAGATCCGGTTGAGTGTTTGGTCGGTGATTCCTAAACTGACACACCAATCCAGTAGAGGTGGAGGTCAACATGGATTCCACATAGAGTTGAGGTGGCAAGCTCACAAGAGGTCAGTGAAATGTAATGTAGGGATAGGTGTTTCTATAGGTGTGCATTTAATATGGATCTCATGATTTGTGGATCAGACCAGAGGAGTGTGGCTCAAGGAAGAATGAATGATAGAGAAAAATTAGGGAGTTGTTGGCGCTTGGATCAAGGGAAGGAAATAATATTGTGAGAATACCTCGAGAAGGAAATATCATAGATATTAATGGCATTTTGATAGATGTAGGTTGAGATACAGGGTCATGCTTTCTATATTTGAAAAACATGTTTTGGAAGGCGCGTTAATGGCGGTGATGAGAAAACTATTTTCTGGGTGATTAGATCAGATAAGATATGATTGATTTGGTCTACCTTGAGGTTGATGAGGAAACCCTAACTGCCCATGATTTTGAATTGGCTTTTGGCAGGAAAACTAGGTTATAAATAAGGAAGCCAAAATCATTGATGCTAGCTACTGAATGGAAGAGGATAGAGTTGCTACGAAGTGTTTTTAGTATTGTTGAACAGAAGAAGATAGGGCTACTACATATGAGAGTAGATCAGTCAAGTGCTCATCAAGGAGATAGAGAAGAAATTGAGTGTGAGGGAGAACGAGGTTGAAGTGTTCAACCGGTAGAAGTGTAGAACTAGTAGTGTCCATATCGGCAAAGTAGAAGAAAAGGTAACTGTAGAGAAGGCAGACATAGAACCAGTTGAGTGTAGTACCAGTGAAGAGTAGCATAGCAGCTAAAATAAGTGAGAACCAACAAAGAGAGAGGTGAACCAGTAAAGCAGAAGTAGTAGAGGGAGAGGTGTACCGATGTAACAAAGAAGGTATCTCACTGATAGAGTAAGGTATATGAAATGGTTACAAGATTCACTTGTAATAGAATAACTACTTTTGTATTTGATGCTATCATTGTATTCACCGAGTTGTAGCTCGGTGCAGGGGTTGTAGCTCCTTTGGGTTGTATCCCATAAACAAGTTAGGGGTTGGTGCCCTAAATTAGGGGTTGTAGCTCCTTGGGTTGTTGCCCTAAACATTGTAACATATTTCATTCTGAGGCTGGATTGGAGCAGTACACTGCAACAATATTGCTCACTGAGGTTTTTCCCATCTTGGGTTTTCCTCATACATATTGGTGTTATGTGATGTCCCTATGTGTGAATGCATTTTTGTTTAGTCTCCTCACTAACTGGTAAGTTTGCATTCATCTAGATCTATTAATCAATATACTTTCATAGGGATAGTTAAAGGAAAAAGTTTGAGAACCACTGATTCACCCCCCTCTAAGTGGTGCATTGTGTCTAACATATTAATGATCAGTGCCTTATAGATTTGGACCTTTCGGGTGCCAACTATACTTGGACCAATAGAAGGGTAGGTGGTGAGCTTATTCAAGTTAGGATGGAGAGGTCCCTCATTTCTACTAGCTGGCTACTTCATTATCTTTGTTCGCTGAAGGTGATACATAGAGTTGGATCTGATCACTATCCCATTAGTTTCTTGGCAGAACCTAAAGTTGGGAGGAGGAGATTCCCTTTTAGATTTGAAAAGATGTGTCTTTCTCACCCAATTTTGTATGATTGCATAAAGAATTAGTGGAATGTTGAGATTGATGGTACTGCGTTGTTTTGTATTGCTAAAAAACTTAGAATTATTAAGGAGAAGACCAAAAAGTGTAATAAGGACAGCTTTGGTGGCATCTTTATGATGGAATCAGCTATCTAATCTAAGCTGAGCCTTATCTAGGAGAAAATTCAAAAGGAAGGATATATTGGGAATCACTTCTCTCTGGAAAGTGACATTTTGTCTAGATATCATAATATCATTTCTAGAGAGGAGTTATTTTGGAAGCAGTGCTCCAGGTCTCTTTGGTTAAATGTTAGGGATAAAAATACTATTATTTTTCCTATTAATACTTTGAATCATAGAGTGACCAATAGAATTGACCATATTTGAAGCAGTCACTGGTGAGGAGTGACCTCAAAGAGATCAATCTGGACTGGTCAGCAAGAGTAACACAATAGAAACACAAAGATATGATGGAGGCAATGCAGAACATATTGTATTATAACATGAAAATTGATTACAACCAACCGGTAACAACCGGGTTACAACATAACCGACTCACAAGCATGCTAGAACATGCTCAAAGTACAAAAGAGGTCACAACCGGGACCTTCAATCTTAAGATCTATCTTCTACGCTCAGTCTAACTACTTGATTCTTCTATTCATTATATTCTAATGTGTAATTGATTATATATACAATCCAAAGGATCCAGTGAGCCAAAACTAGGGCACATAGAAAGAAAAGATGAAACTGCAAACTGAAAGCAAAACAAAAAGAAAATGTTTTTGGTTGATGCAAGATTTATATGAATCGGGGATGCTCCTGCATCAGACATCTGAGGTTATTGAAAAAGTGAGCCTCTCACTTTGCTGGGGTCAGAGGAAAACCAAGGTGGTCCACCTCTTCCTGAGAAATCCAAGATGAATCTTCAACTGGTTTGTCCCTTGAAGCAGTCACCGACGAGGAGGGACCTAAAAAAGATCAATCCAGATTGGTCAGCAAGAGTAACATAACAAAAGCACAAAGATATGATGGAGGTAATGCAAAACATATTGTATTCTAACATGAAAATTGATTACAACCAATCGGTAACAATTGGGTTACAACATAACCGCCTCACAAGCCTACTAGAACATGCTCAAAGTACATAATAGGTCACAACTGGGACCTTCAATATTAATATCTATCTTCTACGTTCAGTCTAGGTACTTGATTCTTCTATTCATTACATGCTAATGCGCAATTATAATTATATATACGATCCAAAGGATTTGGTGAGCCAAAAATGGGATACACAAAAAGAAAAACTGAAACTACAAATAGAAAGAAAATGTTTTTGGTTAATGCAAGATTGCTATGAACCGGGGATGCTCTTGCATCAGACATCCATGGTTATTGAAAAATTGAGCCTCTTACTTTGCTAGGGTCAAAGGAAAACTAAGGCAGTCTACGTCTGCTTGAGAAATCCAAGATGAATCTTCAACTGGTATGTCCTTCCACTTCACAAGATACTCCTTATACTGACTGCTCCGGGTACTACACCCAATCCTACTATTCAAAATTTCTTCAATCTGATCCAATTCCATGTCTTAATCTTCTCTTTACCCCTTCTTTATCTATCAACTTGCAAATGTTCCCACCAAAGAGATGCATGACCTTTCAACCGGGTACAGACATATTTCACCTTCCTTTCTTCTATAGTGTTTTCAAAATCAAAATACTTCTCCATCTCTGAGATCCAATCCATCAATTCATCTGAATCCAACTTCCCATCATATTCCGGTGGGGTAAAATGAGGTTTAGTATTCACCCTACTCAAAACCCACAAAAACCTTTCCTCATCTGGATCAACCGCTGGTGGGTTTACTTGTTTTGTCGAGGCTTCTTCTCCTTCATCTTCACTTACATCTTCAATATGTCAACCTCTTCTCTAGGCTATCTCCATGACTTCCAACTGGGCTGCTATACCTTGCAAAATTTCCATCACAACAGGGTCTGCATTCCCACGTGCTCCACCATTCCTAGCTCCTCTTCATGCAATTGTTCACACCAGTCCTCTGCACTTGCAGGTCGGATCCACAATCTGTCACCCTACAACAAAAATTTTAGTACACACAACCTCTGTAATGAAACTTCGCTCTGATGCTACTTGAAGTAGTCATCGATGAGGAGGGACCTCAAAGAGATCAATTTGGACCGGTCAACAAGAATTACACAACGAAAACACAAAGATATGATGGAGGCAATGGAGAAAAAATTGTATTATAACATGAAAATTGATTACAACCAATCGACAACAACTGGGTTACAACATAACCAGCTCATAGGCCTGCTAGAACATGCTGAAAGTACATAATAGGTCACAACCGAGACCTTTAATCTTAAGATCTATCTTCTACGCTTAGTCTAGCTACTTGATTCTTATATTCATTACATGCTAATGTACAATTACAATTATATATACGATCCAAAGGATCCGATGATCCCAAATCATAAAAAAGAAAAGATGAAACTGCAAACATAAAGAAAAATATATAAAGAAAATGTTTTTGGTTTATGCAAGATTGCTATGAACTGGGGATTCTCCTATACCAATATTCTTAAATATGGGGCCAAACTTGAGCATGATGAAGATATTAGTAAAGAAACTATTGAGTATTTTGATAACCTTTTAAAGGTTGATCCTGTGATGGACTTGGAGGCTCAGTATAGTCTTGCTGACTCTATCCCAAACATTTTGAATGCTGATCAGAATAATATGTTGGCTTCTATTTCGTCTAATGAAGAGATTAAGAAGGATTTTTTCTCCTTTGATGGCAACAAGGCTCCTAGACTAGATGGTTTTCCCACGTTCTTCTTCCAGAGCTTTTGGAATATTGTGGAGAATGATGTTTCTAGTGTTGTCAAGGATTTTTTTGGGGCTCAGTCCTTGCTTAAGGAACTTAATTCTACCTTTATTGTTCTTGTTCCTAAAAAGCAGGGAGCCAACTCTCTAGATGTTTTTCGCCCTATTAGCTTGTGTAGTTCTGTCTACAAGATCATCTCTAAGGTTTTGACTACTAGATTACTTGGGATTCTACCACTTTTGATTTCTCCTCAACATAATGGTTTTGTGTCTGGTAGATAGATCCTAGACTCCATCATCACTGTCTATGAGAATATTCACTCTTTGAATGTTTCTAAATCTCAAGGTTGTTTTTTGAATCTTGATATTGCTAAGGCTTATGATTGGGTTGACTGGGGATTCCTTTTGAAAGTTCTTGTGGCTTTTGGTTTCTCTATTAGGGTCATTAGGCTCATATGGAAGCTTATTTCTACTGTCTCCATGACTGTTATTGTCAATGGGTCACCCTCCCATTTTTTCAAAGCTTCTCATGGTTTAAGATAAGATGACCCTATCTCTCTGATCTTGTTCACTATCATGGCGGAGAGCTTGGGAAGATTTATTCGGAAATAGGTGGGTAATAGATCCTTAAAGGGTTTGAAACCTTCTTCTGCAGGTCTGATTTGTTCCCATAAATAATTTTTTGAGGACAATATTTTAATAGGGAGCTTGACAGTTGGTGAAGCTAGAAGTATTAAGTCCACCCTAAATCTCTATGAATGTGCTTTGGGTCAGATTGGTTAATAGAACTAAAAGATCCATATTTTTTTATCAATACCTCAAAGGCTAGATAGAAAAAGATTGCTGATATCCTTGGTTGTCGGGTTGGCTCCCTTAGACCTACTTGGGTTTACCTTTGGGGCATAAGCCTCCTAATTCCTTTTGGCTCTCTCTGATTGACAAGTTCAATAGGAAGTTGGCAAGCTAGAAAGGGGCTTTGTTGAGCCAAGCTGGGAAAGTTCAACTTCTTAAGTCCACTCTTCAAAAATTTCCGGTGTATGCTTTGAGTTTATTCAAGATTCCTCCTTATTATGCTGATATTATTGAGAAAATCCAAAAATTCTTCTTGTGGTCTAGGGTGGAGGAACAAAAAAGAATTCCTTTGGTGGCTTGGGAGAATGTGTGTAAACTTAGGAGATTTGGAGGTTTGGGGCTCAGGAGCATTAAACCTTTCAATGTTGTTCTTCTAGCTAAACAAGTCTGGAGGACTTTTGAACATAGAAGAGAATGGAAAACTCTGTGGCATAATAAATACCTTTTCGATTGTCAGAATTTTTAGATTTTTCTCAACTCCCCAAACCTTTTTGATTGTCTACAATGATTATGATCTTAAGGTTGTTAAGGTGTGGGAGGTGTAGTTTGATATCTCTTTGACTTTTAAGACTAATCCTAAGAAAAGGATCATTCAAGATTGGAGGAGGCCCCCATGGAGTTGTGTCAAAATTAACTTTGATGAGGCAACTATGGGTAACCCTGGGCCAGTTGGATGTGGGGGAGTGTTGAGAGATCATAATGGCATGCTTATTTCAGGGTGACACTCCCCTTGGGAACTCAATATAACTACCTAGATGAAGCCATTGGAGCTTTTCAAGGCTTGAATATTTCCAAGCAACATAATTTCAAGAATGTATGGATTAAGGGTGATTTTAAAAATATAATACAATATCTTAAAGGTATATCTAAGCCCTCTTGGAATGTGGAATTATGGATAAATAAAGTGAGGGATATTATTTTCTCTTTCAATAATTGCATTATATCCCATATCTATAGGGAGTGTAATGTTGTTGCTGACTACCTTTCTAACAAAGGGGTTAGTAGTGAATGCCATGTCATGTGGACCAATGAGGACATGGTGGAGATTGAACTCTACATTCTAATTCTTCATGACAAAACTTGAGGTAGTAAGGATAGTGAGTAAGAATGCTTTCATTACTTGTAGTGATTATGGAAAGATAGACTTTGTTATCATTATGAGTTGTGTTGGTCATAGGTGATGTAATTACGGTGCTATTATTCTACATGCTTTGTGGGTGGTTTTCCCTTCTGCTGATTATTTTTCCTACGAGGTTATCATAGCGCTTTATGTTTTGTCTTTAAACATCATGGGGGGAGCTAGGAAGCGGGTTCAGCCTCCAAGATACAAGAAGTTAAAGAAGAACCATATGATATGGAGGCTGCTAGTGAAAGGGAATGTCACCTCTTACATTGACAGGTTGCAGGGGGTTAACAAGGATGTCACTTCTTATTTCAATAAGTACTCAAAGGATGGTACCATTGTTTTACGTGGGCAATGTTATTGTGAGGATACCGTTATTACTAAGAGGGGGGGCGGGGTGAATCAGTAATAGCAATAAACTAAAATCTTTTATCAATCTGAAAAATACTTCTCAAAAATAGTTCATTACTAGTACCAGTAACTACTCAATCAATCACTTAAAATAGATTTACCAAACTACTAATTCATGTGTTCATCAACATGCAAGAAATGTAATGATATCAAATCCACACATAAACAAACCACCCACCATATATACATAAATATTTTTCACGTGGAAACCCAAATGGGAAAAACCACAGTTGGAATTGGTACCAACAAAATTTGCACTCTTTCGAAATTCACCCTGTTAAAGGCCTAGCCTGGTTAGGAGCTTTACAATAATGCCCGGTTAAGAGCAGACCCTATTAGGAGTCACCTGGTGAAGGGATTTTAACCTCATCTCTATTAGGGCTATACCCTATTAGGAGTAACCTTGCTAAAGGATTTAAAATCAAGTTAATGAGCTACCCGGTGAAGGGATTTACAATATCAGGCCTGTTAGGACCTACTCGGTTAAGGGATTTTAATACAGTTGTAACTGTTAGGGAACAAAAGGTAAATGACCTAATCATAACACTCTCTTCTTGCTAGTGCAAATCCATTTCAGCTCCAATATGCTTCTCACATGCCAACATCTCAATCTGGTTTGACACACTCTCCTTCTCTTTCATCGACACAAAATCTCTTCTCAAACCCGACCTAAATACTATTTTCAAATATGTTGGTTACATAAACCTAAGTAACAATGAATTTACATCATAGATCATATCAGATCATTACAAATCATCATTACAAATCATTACAACAAATTTCAAGACAATTACGACCATTGAATGATCACAACACATCACCGCACATCGATCTGATAAGGTGTCAAACCCTTAACACATTCTGCTAAGAACTTCATTATTTCCCAATAAATTTGCTCTTTGATCATGCTCAAACAACATCTTATCAATTCACATGGATTTTGACACATCACCACTAAGTTAAGATCATGAAAAGATTTGCCGCCAAACCATAAAACATCACCGGTTAAAGATCTTGTCACTGGTTCTCAAACCCTACAAATAATATACAATAGTCAATTACAAACATAACTTATGGTTCTTCAAACATGATGTGGTACCTATCATAAACTCATTATAATATCATAACCATACATTCGAAACCACAACACCTAACTTAACACGGATCTCTACTACAACCATCTTCTTCTCTGTTCCTGCTTACCAGTTGACTGCAACTTAGCAGTTTTGCTGTCCAACTCAATTCATTACCGGTTAGGCTAAAATAGTAGACTTAGATAACTTAGATAACATACCAAACATAAACAAACATGATTTCCATCAATGAAAACATAAATAACTAATCATAAAAAGACACAAATGGCAGAGGCGGAAGCGGGAGCGGGAGCTCAAATTTCAAATTCTTAGCAAGGTGGGAACCTTGGTTCCAATGGTGAGATCGGGCAGATCAATGGCACTGGTCCTATTGGTGATAAGGAAAAGCCCCCGGAATTCCCAATTGCTATTGCTGACTCATAGTCTGATGGTACTCTATTTGCAGTGATAGTGGATTCATCTGGGCATTTGGGGGAAGGGTCCAATGGGGGGCCCATTCCACGAGATGACCCCATGGATAGGGGGAGGGAGGGAAAAAAATGGTCTTCCCTTTTTGGAACTAGACCAACTGGTAAATCCTCTCTTCCTCCTGTTAAGAACATTTCTGACCCTTCCGGTGGTAAGTTTGCTATCTCCATCCCTGACCAGGTTCTAGACCATAATATCAATAGTATGTTGAACTCCTTGGTAGGGAAATTTATGGGTTCGCGCCCCAACATTGAAGTTGTTAGGGCCTTTGTCAAATGAAAATGGGCTCTTAAAGGAAATGTTGAGGTCTCTGCACTACCCAAGGGTCTTCTATCTTTTTCCTTTTCGTGTGAAGAAGATAAGGTTAAGATCTTGTGTGGGAGTCCCTGGATGGTAGGAAAGACAGCTCTGGTTCTACGAAAATGGCATCCGAAACTTAACATGAATGACTCTCTTCTATCCCAAGTTCCAGTTTGGATAAAGCTTCCAAGATTGCCTCTTGAATATGGGTAGAAAGTATCTTCTCTGGAATAGCAAGTTCTTTTGGTGAGCTTCTCTCTATAGACCCAGTCACTGCTTCAAAAAGAAGATTAACCCATGCAAGGTTCTGTGTTGGAGTAGCCCCTGAGGTAGATATGCTAGAACAGATAGACCTAGTTTCAAAATTGGGAACCTGGAAGCAACATATAGAATATTAAACTATTCCTTTTGCGTGCTTCCACTGTAAAAAAGTTGGTCACTAGGCAAAATCCTGCCCAAAAAAGCAAAAGGCGGAGCCCAAGCAGCTCAAACCTCAAACTAAAAGTCAAAATATGCTAGAGAAACGGGTGTGGCAAGTTAAAAATACAAAAAATAAGGAAGAAAATTCCAATCACTTTTCTCCTTTGGGGGAACAGAAGGAAGCCACAAACTCTATCTTCAGTCCCACTACTCAGGAAGTAGAGAGAAATGAAATGACCAAAGCTAGTCCCATAAGAACAACTCAAAAAAAGGAATTGAATGATCAGAGCGATCCTCCAAATGTGATAGCTGAAGTGGTTGATGACACATATGAAAACAAGGTAGTGGAAGCAAGAGATTACTAACCTGAGGAAGGAGAGATCCCTGATCCCCAAGTTGAAAGGACTGACTCTTCTGTAGCCATACCTAGTTTTGAAATTCAAGAAGCCCAAAATTGTGCAATTTTGGGTATGAATCTTTTGGATTCGGATTAGAATTCAAGAACAACAAAAAATGTTTCAACTGATTCCAAAGCTCTTAAATGGGGTAATGAAGAAGAAATTTCCAAAATCCTCATCAATCTGGAAGCGGCTCCTATGACAGAAACAGAATGGAAGCAGCCTAAACACAGGAACAAGAAAGCAACAACTCCCTCGACATCTCTGATAAGGAAATCCATTAGAATAGCTCAAGTTGATGTGGGATACATCTCCTCTTCCCCAGGATGGCCCTCTAACCACAAAGTAAGAGACATGGAGGCCAACAAGAACATAGTAGATGGAACTCAAAAAACTCTCAAGGAGTTGGGAATTGGTAAGTAGCTATGAAGATAATTTCTTGGAACATAAGGGGACTAAATAATCCCCATAAACATGATATTATTAGGAATATGATAAGAGACAACAATCCTGACATTTTTGTTATTCAAGAAACCAAAATGAGTAGGGAAAAAGTTAAATCTTTGAAGTTATTCAAAAATGACAATGTTAGTGGGGGTAGTTCTGAGGGTGCTTCTAGAGGCATTGCTACCATCTGGAATCTTAGCATTGTTAAAGGCTAGGTCATTATTCAGGAAAGTAATTTTTCTTGTATCAAATTTGAGCATCTTAAAGATGGTTCTTCATGGGTTCTCACAAACATTTATGCTCCTAATACCTTAAAGGCTAGAAACTCTTTTTGGAAAAAGATCAGACAGGCTAGGGACAACTTCAAAAATCTTAGTTGGATGGTTATGGGGGATTTCAATACGCCTTTGAAAGAGGAGGAAAAATTTGGAGGCAGTCCTTCTTAGTTGGAAAGTAGGATGGCCCTCATGGATTTTATTAATTCCCAAGCTCTTAATGACTTGGAGATATAGGGTTGCAATTTCACTTGGACAAATAAGAGAAATGGTAATGACCTTATTCAAGTGCGTCTTGACCGAACTCTCATTTTTGATGACTGGTATAGTCAGTACTTCTGTTCTTTGTCTACACATATTCAGGTTGGTTCCGATCACTTTCCAATCACCTTCAATGCTGATCTGATCAATAGAAGGAGAAAATATCCCTTTAGATTTGAAAAAATGTGGACCCTTCACCCAGACATTAAAAAAAAAATTCAAAAATGGTGGAGTATCCAAGTTGAGGGAACGACAATGTTCAAAGTTGTTAAGAAGCTCAAAAGTGTGAAGGACAACATTTGACTCTGGAATAAGAACAGCTTTGGGAATATATTTGAGGCTAAGAGTAAAATTCAGGAAAACCTTAAAGAAATACAGGACCAGATCCAAAAGGATGGTTTCAGTACTGTGTCTATTGTTGATGAAAATGAGATCCTTAAGAAATACCATGACATTATTGCTAAAGAGGAAATGTTTTGGAAGTAGAGATCGAGATGCATTTGGCTCAAGGAAGGGGACAGGAATACAAGATTCTTCCATATGTCAACTATCAAGCATAAAGCAGCCAACTGGATTAACAAGTTAGTTGTGGAAAGTGGGGAGCTGGTCAAGGAGGATGAAATAAGGAATGAAGCTAAGAGGTATTTCTCGGACCTCCTAAAGAGGGATCATAGTCTGGAGCTGAAACTCTGTCCTCTTTTCTTCAGAACATCCCTTGTCTCATTAATGCCCAAAATAATGCCTTCCTCTCTTCCATTCCATCTTTCTTAGAAATTAAAAATGCTGTTTTCTCCTTTGATGGAAACAAAGCACTTGGACCTGATGGTTTCCCAATGCTCTTTTTTCAAGAGTTTTGGGACATTATTGGGATTGATGTAGCCAATGGGGTTAAGGAATTCTTCGGGGCTAGAAAACTCTTGAAAGAAATCAATGGTACTTTTATTGCCCTCATCCCCAAGATTCAAGGTGCTGACTCTTTGGACAAGTTCAGACCTATTAGCCTCTGCAACTCCTTTTACAAGATCATATCTAAGGTCCTGACTTCCAGACTTTTGTCTATCCTCCCCGCCTTAATTAAACACTAGCAGAATGGGTTTGTTCCTGGAAGACAAATTCTTGATTCCATTGTTACAGTTCATGAGAATATTCACTCTCTTGTGAGAGAAAAGAAGTAGGGTCTCATCCTTAAGCTTGACCTCTCCAAAGCCTATGATAGGGTTGACTGGTCTCTTCTTCAGAAAGTTCTTACTTCTTTTGGGTTTGCCCCTAGAGTTGTGGATCTTTTCTCCCAACTTATCACATCTGTGTCCTTTGCTTTCCTTGTCAATGGTTCTCCTTCAACTTTTTTCCAAGCATCGAGAGGTCTTAGGCAAGGAGATCCTATCTCCCCAATCCTTTTCATTATTATGGCAGAATGGTTTGGTCGGACCATGGAAAATTTGGTGCAGCACGGATCCTTTAAGGGCCTCCAACCTTCTTCTACTGACCTTATTTGTTCACACCAGCAGTTTGTTGATGATACAATAATTATGGGGGAATCAAGAATCTCAGAAGCCAAAGTACTGAAGAGTACTTTGTGCAAATTTGCATCTGCAATGGGGCAACTTATTAACTGGGCCAAAAGTGATGTCTTTTTCATTAATACTCCTGAGAGAAGACAATAGAGGATTAGCAGAATTCTGGAGTGTAAGATTGCTGACCTTCTTGCTACCTACCTTGGACTCCCCATGGAGATTGCCCCTCCTAACTCCTTTTGGAGTTCTCTAGTTGATAAATTTCACAAAAAACTTGTAGGTTGGAAAGGGTCCCTCTTAAGTCAAGCTGGTAAGCTCCTTCTCCTTAAGGCTACTCTTCAAAGTATCCCTATTTATGCTCTTAGCCTATTCAGAATTCCAGTTAAGTATGCTGAAGCTATTGAGAAAATTCAAAGAAGATTCCTATGGTCTGGGGTTGAGGAAAAGAAAAGAATGTCCTTGGTGGCACGGGATCAGGTCTGTAGGCCAAAAAGCAAAGGTGGTCTGGGGCTCGGGAGGATTCACACTTTAAATGAATCTCTCTTGTCCAAACAAGCTTGGAGATGGTTTCACTCTGATTCTGAATGGTGAAAAATTTAGAGAAGTAAGTATTCTCTTCTATCTTCTTCTCTCTCTTCTTTTCTTAATTCGGATTTCAGCATAAATGGATCCCATATTTGGAACCATGTTTCCAAATATAAAGATGTGATTGCTAAAGGAGTGATATGGAAACTTGGAAATGGCAAAAAAGTTAGATTTTGGGAGGATCCCTGGCTTTTTGATAAACCCCTTTTGGATTCCCATGAGTGGGCCTCCCATGCCCCTTCCTGTATTGGCTCTTTTGGTTCCTTGGTGGCAAATTACTGGAATGGGAACAATTGGCAGAACATTGATAGTATTCACCCTAGCCTTTCTAAGCTCAAAACCCAACTGTCTTCTATTTGGCTGAATAAGGAAGAGGACTCTCTGATTTGAAAACATGATCCCAAAGGCATTTTAACTATGTCTTCGATGTATTGTATCCTATCCCCCCCTCCTATAAATCCTTTCTGGTCTAAAGCTTGGTTAAAAGGTCTCACTCCCAAAATCAATTTTTTCTTTTGGACTATCCTCCAAAATAAGATTCTTACTGTTGACAACCTTAAATGCAGAGGTTTTGCCCTTCCAAACAGGTGTGTGTTGTGCTTTCAAGAGGAAAAGTCAGTGGACCATCTTGCCCTCCACTGTTCCTTCTCAGCCTCTGTTTGGGAAATTTTCCTCAAGAGCTTTAGTTTATCTTGGGTGTTTCCCAGTAACATTAGAGATTTGTTCTCCTCCTGACAAATTCAATGGACTAACTCTTTTCTAAGATGTATGTGGTAGCTCTCTCTCCCTCACATTTTGTGGGGTCTTTGGAAAGAAAGAAACAACCGAATATTTAGGGATGTGTCCCTAAAACAAGACATTATTTTTCAAAAAATTCAAAGGGCTATCTAGGAAAATATGGGAATCATGGAGGTCTCTTGTTACTCAAATAACTCCCTAGAGTCAAATATCTTAAGAGTGTGGAATATGAAGATTACTGATGGTCCTAATCTCAGCTACAATAAAAGGCTTGAAGCTAAATGGAAGACTCCTCCCCAAGGCTGGCTCAAAATCAATTTCAATGGTGCAGCCAAAGGAAACCCAGGTCCTTCAGGCTATGGAGCTATTCTCAGAGATTATAGAGGCATTTGCAAAGGTATGATTGTTGTCCCTATTGGTACTCAAACCAATCATAAAGCGGAAGCTATGGCAGCCCTTCAAGGCATTATCCTAGCGAAAAAATGGGACTGCCCCTATCCTTGGATAGAAGGGGACTCTAATAATATAATAAAGTGCCTCAATGGGACTTCAAAGCCCTCTTGGTCTATTCACAATATAATTACTTCTGCTATCGACATCATTAGAACCTTTAAAAAATGCCATATATCCCATATCTATCGGGAGGCCAACTGTTTTTTTTGATTGGGCTGCAAATGTGGTGGTTAAGAATGAGACTATTACCACGTGGATGGGTGAGAGCGGTCTCCCTGAAGATGTCAGACAAATCATAATTGATGAAAGATATTGAAGTACCCCAAAGACTCTTGATTGATAGGGTAATTATGAAAAGTACTGAAGTAAGCACCTTGAGTTACTTCTATAATGAGAAAATCACTCATTATAACATCAAAGCCAGCAAAACATGTTTTATAATCTATCAAATCATTAAGGCTACACACGCTTTCTGGGTTTTTGTTTTAGTTTCAAAAAACTCTTTGTTTTACCAGTTCTGTAAACTTCAAAATTTGGTTGTGAGAAACGACACCATGGGCAGAAATAGGAGACGATATGAGCCAAGTAGTTGCAAGGAGTGGAAATAGAAAGAAGAGGTGTGGGAAATTTTGCAAAAGGGTTGTCTTTCGAGCTTCATAGAGAAACTCCACGATCATGATGGAAAGGTAACTAGCCTCTTTTGCAAAAATTGGAAGAAGGGCATGCTAAAAATGGGTGACCAAATGGTGGAAATTGATGAAGAATTAATAGCTAAAGCTACAAGCCTCAACAAGGAGGGCTGCAACTTCTACAGAGACAAGAAGGTTAGCAGGGAAGCCATCAAAAGGTACCCAGTTACAGAGAAAGAGAAAAAAAAACTGGTAAAGTTGAGCAAAACCTATTACCCGCCTAGGGCTTTTGCAAAACCTTGGTGGGAAATTCTCTTTGTTTTAATGCAGTATATAACTCTAGATGGTAGGTTTACGAAAGTCTATGGGTATCACTTTGGTCTATTAAACCATTTTAGGCATAATGATAAGGTAAATTTTCCTTACTTCTTGCTCTACTCAATGAATACCTCCCTAAAATCCTACAAAGAAAATCCTCAGGGTGATACTGCAATGCACCAAGGTCTTATGGTCCTCATTTATGACCATTTAAAGGCCAGTCAAATCAACCAAAAGTAGCTCTTTGTGGACTCTGAGGAAGATATGTCTGATTTTGATTTTTCAGAGGAAGAGGAATCAGACAATGATTCCTCAACTGATAATGAGGATAGCTCTGATGATTTAGGGTATGAGAGTAGTAAGAAGAGGAAATCAAGACCCTCTTCTTCTAAGAGCAAAAAACATCAAAGCAAACCCTTGATCAGTATCTCTTTAGAAGAAGAGTACTCTGATTTCTCTGAAGAGAAGAAGAACCCTAAGGGGTTGTTGAAGAAGAAAAGTAAAAACCAAGCCTAGACCCAAAAAAAGCATAAGAAAATAGAGGAGACTGGCAAGGAACCAGAAGATGACAAGCAAACTAGGACCCTCGAAGCCCAGCATAGCTTGGAAATGGAGACAATGGAGGAGACTCTCAGGGCTGCTGACAGTATTTCCACCCTCCATATTCCTAAAAACGAACAAGTAACCCCTGGAAAAGTGACTCCCTCCTTTGGCCCTCCTCCCGAGGCCTTGAATAGTTTTATGAAAACTATTGAATGGCTTATTGATGGGTATAAGAAAGCAACGGATGAGTATAAAAAACTTTGCAACAGAGCCCTGATTCTGGAGACCATTAACATTGGTGAGGGGAATACAATGGCCGATTATATCGAGGATCTAAAAAACACTATTGCTAAAGTGAAAGACATTAGAGATGCTTTTAACCCCAGGTTTGAGAAGATTGAAAAGGAGATGCTGGATAGAAAAACTCTGGCGGAAACTAGTGAAAAAATGCTCTCGGACACAGTCATCAAAGTGGAAAAGATTGAGGAGTTCCTTAAGAATATTGTGGAGTAGAGCCTCAGCATTCTGAAAATATCGGCCAACAATACCCATACCCTCATTAGTAAGCTTGATGATGACAAGGAAATCTAGGAAATTGACCTGGATGTTGAAGGAACAGGGGAAGCCCAATGTCCCAGAACCTGCACCAAAGGCAAGAGGAAGGAAAAGAAAGTGAATAAGGATCTAGAGGAGCTGAAAGTAGTTGGGGTGACCTATGATGAGATGGTGATAAAGGCAGAGGATCTGCTAAAGAAAATTTCTATGTAGTGTCTCCTTGGTCTCTTTGCTGTGTTTTGTTGGTTCACTGTTCTTTCTATTCGCTGGTCTTTTGGCTAGTCATTTTGTATGTGGACTTTTATTCCTTTTGCTGCTTTCTATCTTTCAATGATGTAATGGTTTCAGGTCCTTAAAACCTATTTTTCAATCAATCAGAACTAATCATAAAGCATCATATCATAATTATATCATCACCAATAGTCCATCAATATATCAACATCATCCTTTACCAGTATATCATCATCTCTATCAGTTATGCCAACATCCCAACATTCTCCTCCTTTGGCATTGATGGAAACACTAAAATAATGCAACACCAAAATAATCAACTGATGAAAACTACCAGGAACTCATCATGCTATGCTGTACTAATCTGTGCTTCACTTGTTCTTCTCCTCCTTTGTATTACTTCTCCCTGTCATCGTTCTTCTCCCCCTTTGACAACAATGCCAAAGGTGCAAAGCCATCTTCTATCATCATTTCTACTCCTACTATCTCCATCATCTTTGGCTGCCTCATCTTAGTTGCTCTCCCTGAGGAGTAGCCCACTTCTCATCAATCCACAATGAAAGATATTCAAGAAATCCACTGGATTGATTCATCACTAGCATCCTAGTTGATCTTGTGTAGGGGTATAATGCCTAGCTTGCCTCTGAGATATTTAAAGGTTTCCTTTGGTAATGGCTTAGTGAATATATCAACAAACTGCTCCTTACTTGACACATGTTCCATCCTAAGTTTCTTTTCTTGCACCCTTTCTCCAAAAAAATGATAATTCAATTCAATATGTTTAGTCCTAGAATGCAGTGTTGGGTTCTAGTGTTATCACAAGATATTACCACCAGTTCTGTCATTGTCTCCTTGAATCCTTCCAAGACATGTCTCATACATATAGCTTGTGTACAATTCATGGATGCAGCTACATACTCTTCTTCTGCTATATATTGAGACATACAACCTTGTTTCTTACTGGTCCAAGATACCAGTCTACCACCTAGAAAGAATGCTCCACCTATTGTGCGTTTCTGGTGATCCACATTTCCTACCCAGTCTACATTAGTGAATACCTACAAAGAAAATTTTCCTCTGTATGGATACCATAATCCTTAATCAATTGTCCCTCTAAGATATCTAAATATTCTCTTCACTACTGTCATATGTGTCTCCTTTAGTGCTCTTCTAAAATCATGCTACTAAACCAACTGCATGGGCAATATCCAATCTACTATGAACAACATAATGAAGTTTCCCAATCATATACTTGTATTCCTTCTCATCCACCAAGGGTGAATCATCTTCTTTTGACAATCTGTAGCCTATAACCATAGGTTTTCCAACTAGTTTATAGTCTTCCATTCCAAAGGTCTTTAACACTTCCTTCACATACTTGGACCGACTGATAAAAATTCCACCTTCTAGCTGTTGGACCTGCAAACCAATAATTTTTTTTTTATCTCACCTATTAGAGATATCTCAAACTCCTTTTTCATCTCATATACAAAATTCATACACATATCATCATCTCCTCCAAATATGATGTCATCAACAAATACTTCTGCAATCAACATCTTGTCTCCTTCAGTCTTCAAATAAATATTAATATCATCAATGGTTCTCTAAAATCCAATCTTTATCAGATGTGAATGAAGCCTTTCAAACCATGCCCTTAGTGCTTGCTTTAACCCATATAATCCTTCATGTAGTTTGCATACCATATCCTTGTCTTCTGACAATGCAAACCCATCTGGTTGTTCAATATACACCTCTTCTTCAAGAATACCATTCAAAAATATTGACTTTATATGCGTTTGGTAAACTTTAAAACCTTGAAATGCTGTAAATGCAAGTAGCATTCTAACTCCTTGAAGTCTAGCAACCGGTGCAAAGGTCTCTCCATAATCTTCACCTTTTTCTTGTGTATACCCACTACAAACTAGTCTTGCCTTGTTTGTAAGAACTTCTCTTCTTCATTCAACTTATTTCTAAATACCCACTTTGTACCAATCACATTTTTATCATTAGGTCTAGGAACAAGTGACCAAGTGTTGTTTTTCTCAGTCTGATCAAGATATTCATTCATTGCCTTTATCCAATCATCCTTAAGAGCTTCTCTCACTATCTTTGGTTCAACTGTGGAAATCAGACAAGCACTTTCTCTGATATTTCTTCTTGTTTGAACTCCAGCATTCCTGTCTCTAATTATCTGATCTGCTGAGTGATTCAACTTTACATATCTAGGTATAATTGGTTCTGGTATTGAAGTTTCTTCTTGTTCATCATCTTCATATTCTTCATCTACCAGTTGAGCAACATCCTCCACATTGTTTTGTTTAGCATCAGTCTGAATCTCCAGTTCAATAATCACCATCTTCTTTTCATCTACAACATCAGACTTGCTAGTAAGATCAGATTTCTTTGCAACTAGTGTTTCCAGTGAGAATTCTCTTCCACAATCTTCACAATCAACTATCAATCTCGCCAAAGTAGTAATCAAAAGTTCTTCTATGTTCTTGTTTCTCTCGAGATGTGCTCTCAAAAATGCTAAGTGAAAAATGAAACTGTAAAACAACTTTTATTTGCCTTTTATCATACCAGTTGAACATACCCTAATAATTGTTGAACTATAAAGCTTGATACCGACACATATATCACATTCAATTTATTGGTTTGAGATGTAGCAGGTTCAAAATAACTATTTAACATCATATTTCATCAATACATGTAGATTTGACTTACTACACACCATTCAGGGGGTCTAGAAATGGATCTGACAATAAGTTCCCCCTAAGCTTCATCATAGCTTGGTTTATTGGTGAAGGATTCTCCACACCAGGTGAAGAATTAGAGTCCTTAGATAGTATCTCCTCACTTTTCTTCTTCAATATCTTATTCATCTCACTTATGGTTTCTTCCACATCTACCTGCTTCTTTCCTTTGTGGTCAACAAACTAATTAGCCACTTTGTTCATTCTAGCTCTACAAAACTTTGCAAGGTGTCTCGATTTATGACAATGAAAACATGCCATTCTAGATGCGCTCGAGGGTCCAACATTGCCTCTACTAGTTATTCTTAGTAATTCATAGCTACATGACCTTAGTTGTGATAGATTGAACATGTCACATTCCGTCTATTCTCCATTTCATATGGACTAGACTAGTTCACATAAGGTCTTTGCCAAGTAGGGTTTCTCCGGTCATTGTAAGATCTTGGTCAAGTAGGGTTTCGCCTATTATTGTAAGATCTTTGTCATTCACCATAGACCTCTAGTTCATCTAAGATCTCTGATTGTTCACTCTTGACTTGCACTCAACAACTCTATGCCCATACTTGTTGCAATTGAAGCAATATCCATTAAAATTACTAGGCTTATATCCTTCATATGCATTAGATCTATATCCATAAAAAGTACTAGATCTACTTATACAAACATTACCAGTATGACCTACCTTATTACAGTTAAAACATACTGATTTGTAGGTTCTCTTACTGGTGTTCTTCTTTTTGGTCTTTGGTGCAGATTTGGCTTCATGCATGGTCTTCTTTGTACTAGATGGCTCTCCTTGTTCAAAGGTTGTGAATCCCAAGCCATGTGTACCTCCATTCTGCCTTTGTGACTAAATCTTCTCATCAAGCATAGCAGTGCTCTTGTTGAATTTAGCTAGTAACTCATTTGCATCAGCCAACTCCTTGGTAAGTTCCTCATTCTTCTTTGTAAGACTTTCTCTAAGAGACATCACCATGTCTAAATCAACTTGTATTTCCTCTTTTTCTTCATGAAGTTGTGAATGCAAGGTACCAATCCCCCAGTTCAACTTTAAGATCTCATGATCCTTATCTCTTATTGTGTCTTCCACTGTCCTTTTGGCTTCTAGCTCTTGACTCATCCTGATTGTAAGGGATTTTAGCTATCTCCTAAGATTTTTCTTATCATCATTCAACTTTTCCACCTCATTAACCAAGGCATCAATGTTTTCTTCCTTAGATGAACTATTTTCATTGAGTTCCCACAACTATTCAGCCAACTCTTTTCTCTTAGCCAATGAAGCTTTGTATATGACTTTTAGTTCATCATAGGCTTCTTTAGATTCTACAAGCTTTTATGAAAGCTATTGTTTACTCATTGAACCTTCCCCCATGTTAGCCTTAAGGATCTTTACCTTAAGTGGTTAAGCTTTTGCATAAAGAGGACCTAGTGCTTTGATACCAATTGTTATTGTGAGGATCCAATTATTATTGAGGGGGGGTGAATTAGTAATACCAATAAACTGAAATATTTTATCAATCTGAAAATACTTCTCAAAAATAGTTCATAACTTGTATCAGCAACTACTGAATCAATCACTTAAAGAAGATTTACCAAACTACTCATTCATGTGTTCATCAACATGTAAGAAATTTAATCATATCAAATCCACACATAAACAAATCAACCACCATATAAACACATATTTTTCATGTGGAAACCCAAATGGGAAAAACCACAGTGGGAATTGGTACCCACAAAATTTGCACTCTTTCAGAATGCGCCCTATTAAAGGCGTACCCCGGTTGGGGGCTTTACAATAATGTCCAATTAAGAGCAGACCCTATTAGGAGTCATCTGGTGAAGGGATTTTAACCTCAGCTATGTTAGGAGCTCTACCCTTTTAGGAGTAAACTTGCTAAAGGATTTAAACTCAAGTTAATAAGCCACTCAGTGAAGGGATTTACAATATCAGGCCTGTTAGGACCTACCTGGTTAAGGTATTTTAATACTGCTATAACTATTAGGGAACAATAGGTAAATGACCTGATCACAACACTCTCTACTTGCTAGTACAAATCTATTTTAGCTCCAATCTTCTTCTCACATGCAAACATCTCAATCTGGTTTGGCACAGTCTCCTTCTCTGATCATCGACACAAAATCTCTTCTCAAAACTCTACCTAAATACTCTTTTCAACTATGTCGGTTACATAACCCTAACTAATAATGAATTTATATCATTGATTATATTAGATCATTATATCATAGATTATATCAGATCATTATATCATAGATTATATCAGATCATTATAATCAATTCAAGATAATTATACTCATTGAATAATCATAACACATCACTGCACATCGATCTGATAAGCTATCAAACCCTTAACACATTTTGCTAAGCACTTCGATGTTTCCCAAGAAATTTTCTCCTTGATCATGCTCAAACAATATCTTATCACTTCACATGGATTTTGACATGTCACCACTAAGGTAGGATCATGCAAAAAGATTCACCGCCAAACCATAAAACATCATTGGTTCTAAAAAACCCTACACTGAATATACAACAGTGAATTATGAATATAACTTCCGGTTTTTCAAACATGATGTGGCTCTTGCCATAGACTCATTATATTGTCATAAGAATACATTCCAAACCACAACACCTAACTCAACATAGATCTCTACCGCAACCATCTTCTTCTTTGTTCCTGCTTACCAGTTGATTGCAACTTAGCAGTTTTGCCATCCAACTCAATTCATTACCAGTTAGGATAAACTAGTAGAATTAGATAGCTTAGACGACATACCAAACATAAACTAACATGGTTTCCATCATTGACAACACAAATAACTGATCATAAATCATTATATCACAATTATACCATCACCAACAGTCCATCAATATATCAACATCATCCTTTACCGGTACATCATCATCTCTATTAGTTATGTCAACATGCCAACAAGAGGAAAATCATTGTGGATGATAATTTTATTGCTGAGGTCACTGGTCTTTTCTCTGATGGCATGAAATATTACAGAGACATGACTTATACTGACATTGCAAAGCAGAATTTCCCAAAATCAAATAAGGAGAAGGGTAAGTTGGTGAAGAAGATGACCAATTATTATGACATTAGCATTCTCAAGGATATTTCGGCCCAACTCCTTAAGGTAATTATAGATTACTTTACTCTTGATGGGCTTTTTGCTAGGGTTTATGACCACCATTTTCTATTTCTAAATCACTTCTGCCATAATGTTAGGGTTTCTCTTTCATTTTTCTTGATGTCTTCCCTTCGGGCTAGCTTCAGAGATCATAGGAAGAACTCTGTTAAATACTCTATTCTTCATGAAGGGTTGTTGGTGTTAATTGATAAGTATGCTCGGTCCCTTCCTACCCCTTCTTCCTATATCCCTACTCTATCTAATGATATTATCACTACTGAGGAGTTTGAGTATGGGGACTCCTCCATGGAAATAGAGGATGAGACTTTCTCTCCTCCCAAAAAAGCTAAGACTGAGTTTCCACCTAAAGATAAATCTGTTAAAGGGTAAGGGCAAGAAGTGTTTGAAACAAGTTGTTATTTCCTCCTCCTCTACCTTTGCTAGTAATGATGCCTCTTCTTTTGATGGTCATAGAGGGAATTCTGAGGATAATAATGAAAAACAGAGAGTCATCCCGGAGCCTGGTAGCCAGAAGTTTGAAATTCCCCCCTCATTTCATAATTTGGAGGCTAATACAAGGAATTTTCTTAGAAGGACCTTCATCCTAAGAGCACTGAGCTGAGTGATAAGAGGGAGGACTATTGGAATATCCTGGGCTTGGCTAGAGATCATGCTATTGACTCTTTTAGCCTTTTCAAGTGGCTCTTCCATGAACTCAAAGAGGTCTAACTTAACCAAAGGGATTTGGGGAGAAAGCTAGAAGCTATGCCTATTCCTACCTATCAAGATAAACAACATGGTGATGGTCAATGGACTAAAGAAGAGAAGAAATCTATGGTGGACTATGTTAACAGAGTTGTTACTGGCATTGATCACATGAAAAAATGGTTTGAGGATCGATTCTCCATTATTGAGGAGAATTACAAGAAAATCTAGGTTACTCTTAGAGCCATTATGGCCAACAATCACAGAATTTTCAAGTAGACTGTGGATTCCATGAACATAATGGTCAATAGTCTTGATGGTCAGGATAAGGTGCTAATCAGTATGGATGAGGACATAGATAATACATGGGTGGAGTTTGGTCCTTACAAGCGAACTAGAGGGAACCTGAAGAAGAAAGATGCTACTCAAACTCTGTACTACAAAGAACTTAGGCCTGTTGTTGACGATATGAGTCTTCTAGAGGCTAAGGTCATTGAGACCCTTAAGAGCCTCATGTAATTCTTTTTTTTTACTCATCTATGGGTCTCTACTGGTTTTTTGTAGTTAGTTTGGCTTTTTGCTGGCTCTTTGGCTGCTTTATGTATTGCTTTATCCTTTGCAGCCTGTTTGGTTTTCATTTCAGTTTGGTTGTGTTGATTCTAAATATTTAAGAATCTTCATTGCAAAGGGTTTGAGGGTCCTTCAAAACTTGTTTTTACCTTAATCCAAAACAATTAAGTGCCATCTTGTAGTTTGATTTAAGTTTTCAAAATAGCGTTGCCATATTATTTTAACCATTCTTTTACAAGTTCATTTGTTTATTTTATCGAGCATTGGCTTCAAAATATTCTCATCAATGTTAATTAGATACTTTGGTTTCCTATGAATAATTCTAGGTGTTAACATTGGTGCATTATGTGCATTAGGTACATTCATCAGATCAAATTGAATAGGTGTATGTTCATCATTTGATTGATTATTCATTGTGGTCTCTTCTTTAATTGCATTAGGTTCATTTGGTAAATCAAATGTTGTTGGTGCATCTTCATTGTTTGTTTGATTATTGATTGTGATTTCTTCTTCAATTGCATTAGGTTCATTTGGTACATCAAATTGAGATGTTGTGGATGACGTACCTTCATGTCCCATTGTTCTTAGGTCACGTAATTTCTTCACATGCTACCTTTGTCTTTCCTTTTCAGCCTCTCGTTGTTCCATTATTCCTCGCTTGTTCTTTCCCATCGTTAATAACGGTTGTCCTAAATAGAATCATTTTCCATATATATGTAAAGAAAAACTTAAAAAATCAAATAACCATAAAAATGAGTATTATCATTATTTTTAAAAATCAATAGTATTTAACAATCACAATAAGATTGACCAAACTAATTAGAAGAACAATCCAATCATTTGAAATCATACGAAACAAGATTTTCACTTACTTTCACATATAAAACTATCACAGGATTGCAGAATCAGTTGCAGTGGGGCCTTCAATGACTTCAAAAACTCCTTTTGAGGTCATTGAGGCCGTTGGGCAACTGAAAATATATGCTTGAAACACGTATTGGTTATGTTTAGTTAACTCGTATGCGTTATTAGTCCCTAGAAATGCCCAGCAGGCCAACGTTCATATTTCAAATACCCCGTACATGGTTTTACATATTAAAAACCCATAGTAAAGAAAGGGAAAAAGGGTGGAGAGAGAGAAAGGCAGAGGGAAAGAGAGTTTGGGAGGGAGGGAGAGAGAGAGAGAGAGAGAGAGAGAGAGAGAGAGAGAGAGAGAGAGAGAGAGAGAGAGAGAGGAAGGGAGAGAGAGGGAGGGAGGGTGAGAGAGAGAGGGAGAGAGGGAGACAGAGGGATTGGAAAGGGAGAGAGAGAGAGAGAGAGAGAGAGAGAGAGAGAGAGAGAGAGAGAGAGAGAGAGAGAGAGAGAGAGAGAGAGAGAGAGAGAGAGAGAGAGAGAAGAGAGAGAGAGAGAGAGAGAGAGAGAGAGATGAGGGAGATGAATAGAGAGAGGATGGGAAAGGAAGGGAGATAGAGGGGGGAGGGAAAGAGAAGAATGGGGAGGGAGGGAGGGAGAGAGATAGTGAGATGGAGGGAGAGGGAGAGGGAGAGGGAGAGGGAGAGGATGGGAAACCAAGGGAGGGATATGGGGGGAGAGATAGGGAGTGGATGGGAAATGAAGGGAGATAGAGTGGGGAGGGAGAGAAAAAGAGTGGGGAGGGAGAGAAGAAGAGAGGGATGGAGGGATGGGGTATGGAGGAAGGGAGAGAGGGAGAACATACTGGTTTATTATTTTCATCCTTGAACCTCATGCTCATTGGGATGATCTGAACTTATTTTATAAGAAGTATTGGCACTACTTTTTATATTGTAATAATGGTTCATCTTGCCACCTTAGGACACCATATGACCCCTTAGGACACCATACGTCCCCTTAGGATATCATATGGTCTTACTTGGGGTTGTATGATGTGCTAAGGGGTCATATGGTTTCATTAGGGGTCATGTCAGGTCTTAAGGGGTCGTATGCTGTGCTAAGGCCTTGAGTGATTTGAACTTATTTTTGTTAGTATTGGAACTACTTTTTATATTGTAATAATGGTTCACATTGCCCCCTTAGGAAACCATATGACCTCTTAGGACACTATATGACTCCTTAAGACATGGTATGATGCCTTAGGACATCATATGGTTCTAAGTAGTCATGCAATGCACTAAGGGGTCCTATGGTGTTGTTAGGGGCCATAGAATCCTAGTGGTGCCACACATATATATTACAAAACCATTTGACTGATTAGGAAACCATATGACCTCTTAGGACATCATATTCTCCCAAAGGATCATGTGGTGTGCTAAGGGGTCACATAATGTCATTAGGAGTCATGTGGGGTCTTAATTGAGCCATATATGTGTTACAACACCATATGACCCATTAGGATATCATACATGGTCCGAAGGGGTCATATGGCATCATTAGGAATCATGTGGGTTCCTAATGGGGCCTCACATGTGTTGGAACATCATATGACCCCTTAGGACATTATATGGTCTTAAGGGGTCATATGTGTGCTATGGGACCTTACATGATGTCATTAGGTGTTATGTGGGCTCCTGAGAGAGAGAGAGAGAGAGAGAGAGAGAGAGAGAGAGAGAGAGAGAGAGAGGAGAGAGAGAGAGAGAGAGAGAGAGAGAGAGAGAGAGAGGAGTACAATGTAATAAGATATCAAAAGATAATATATATGCATATATTTTATATACATATATGTATACATACATATACACATTTTATATGTGCATATACATACATATTATATATATTATACATGTACATAATATAAACATACATATACGTATACATACATGCATACACATATTATATACATATAAATACATATTATTTATATATTATATATACATATATACGTAAAATATATACATATATACATATTATACATATATATATATGTATGCATACACATACAAATTTTAAACATACATTTGTATTTATTTGTGCTAGGATGTCATTATGTTAACATAACCTGTACGTGTTTAGTTTACTTAGGCTTGTGAATAGGCTTGGATGACAAAGCTGAGGGTTGGAAGTTTGATTTCCCTCCTTTTTGACATGTTTTGTTTTATCAACTTGGTTTCTCGACTTTGTCATCATCAGGTTTGTTCAACCCAACAATAAGAATAATAACTCTAGTTGAAGTCTCAACCCGAAGTTTGGACATTCACTTGGTAAAGTCACTATTTCCATAGCTAGTGTTCATTTGATTGTCAACCTAGGGACGTAATACTTGAAATGGGTCTGCACTATATATGCACTAAGTTCCTGCAACAACTATTCTGCATTACTGCAACAACTAACATTATGCGGAAAGGATAAGCAAGAATTGAAACTAATGAAAGGCTATAGGAAAACTTTTGCATAAATTCATAAAATAATATTGGCTAAGTTCAATTCTAATAAACAATAATTACTCTGTTTTGTTTTGGCTGCAGGAGAAAACAGTGGATCTATTTCTAGTGGCTACAGGAACAGTCAATACAAGAACGTTTACTGCAACAAATCTTAACAACTAAAAAAGAACACTCACCAAGTGGGCCCCCTTGGGTGAGTGATTCCAGGCTTCCCAAAAACAACTCTAAATGCTTAGAATAATATATTTTTATTCATCATTCTTTGGAAGTCATTACATGATTCAATAGGAAAAGAAACTCAAAAACACATGCAAAATCTTCTGCTCTATTTCTTTTTCTCTCATCTTCTATCTAATCTTTGAGAAGATAAAGAGCTTATTATTAAAAAGAAATCATCTACTTCAGGCAACACAAATCACGCCAAAAAGAAGAGGTGAATAACTGATCGAGAAAGGAGACAGCTGGAGTTATGCTATAGGAAATGTGGATCTAAACTGAACCACAGTCATAACATACTATGGCGGTATTTACAACTTCAATGTCCACCTAAGTTAAACATTGGTATTATCACTTGATTTCTCCTCTTATGCTGTTCCTTACACTTCTCAACATTTCTAATGTTTAATCTTTCAGTCATCTTCATGAGTATCTCTTCCTGCAACTGGCATGATAGGCTAGCTTCCACCGCAACATCATTTATTCACTGCATTTCAAAAAGAAATAACATACAAGAACATACATATGTATTTTATTTAATTAGGACATCTATTAATTTCACATATGATATTGCCCTAAACAATCCGCATGGCAACAAGAATAAATGACATGGCTGCAGGAATAAACTTGGCAAAGAGAAAACATACTTTTAACAGGTTCAGACTAACATCTGAAATACATATAGTAAACTTCTGAAACATCATTACTACTATGTAAATCAAAATATGACAAAAAATAAAGAGTTCTAAGGATAAAAATATGACAATGTCTCAACTCATCATGCCCCCCAACTTTAAGATCTTTTTTATCCTCCAGCAAGAGGAAAATTTCTAATTCTTGCACTAACTCTTAGGTTGCCAATGGTTCCTTGACCTGCTCCTCATGAAGCTAAATTATAGTAAAATCCTTTCATCTTTTCCAACCTGGACCATTTGGCTTCTTTTGTAACTGCTTCATAGGGCTTATCTGTAGTCTTAAATCCCAATAGTGGCCACATAAGAATAGGAGGCTGAAAGATCAATGGTAGCTAGTTATTGGTCTTCTCTCTGCCCAGTTGTATATATTTGGGGGCTCTTTGCATAGCTGCCTAGAAATTTGGCAGTGAATAAGGTTCTCCCTGCTTCAATTCTTCTGGCAAGTTATTCGAGCGCTGAGTTAAACCATCCATTATAGCTGCACTGTCAGTTTGAACTAAATGCTCATATGCCTGGTATATTTCTTCCCTCATCGGCAACACTAGATTCCTAACATCATTTCTTACCAGTAATTTCTGTCATTCATAATAAAGAACTCTTGGCTCTTTTTCTTCCTTCCTCAATTGCAATGGACAATCAAATTCAAAATCCTTGTATGCTCTGGCTTGTGCCCCCATGCTGATCTCATTTTGAATCCATGGCATTAAAGCTTTTATATGGATATCACCAATATATAGCATAGGCTTCCACTCATTATCTGAAGCTACAACATAGTTATGTAAATAAAATTCACATAACAAGTTTTTCACAGCTACTGGAGAAGTTAGGTAAGCATCATAAAATTCCTCAAGGGTTTCTAAAGAGGGGCTAAGGTCCCTAATAATGCAGTTCAATTTGAAATTCAAATACGACTCCCTTAAATGCATAGAATAAACCCTTGGTGGTGCTCTACATTGCATCAATTTGGGGACCATACCAGTGATTGTATCAATTTTAGCCTCTAATTCTTCAATTTTGTTATCCCTCTTTTCAATTTCTCTTTGTTGTTTGTCAATAACCCCTTGCAGCCTAGCCCTCTCTAAATTCCATTGTCTATAAAATGTTAATGCAATAGATAAACTTCTTAGGGATGATGGAGGTATAATAGGTGTTACCTTAGGCCATGGAATTTATTCAACAGGCTCCTCAAGATGCTCTACCACATATGCAAGATTTGATAGTCTATCTACATCATCTTCCTTCTAAATTTCAACATCTATAGGGCTCCCTTCTTCTAATGTTTCCACTGAAATAACCTTTACAGAATCACCTGTTGGATGATCCTTCTAGGTCCTACTATGAGTTCTTCTAACATAAACCTTTGGAGTGGCTGTAGGAATGGTTTCTACCCGTGGCTTTGTTATAGGAGTTTTTCTTTTTGACCTATGCCTTTTGGCCGAAGGAGAAACTTGAGTTGCATATGGCTGAACCATAGGTTCTTTATCTACATCGATTATTTCCTTTTCCTTCCCTTTTCTTTTAGAAGACGGAGATTCTCTTTGAAGAGAAGTGGAGGGTTGCTCCACATTTTCCTCAACCATCTCTTCTTCCATAATAACCATAGCTCCATCAGCGATGAGCAAGTCCTTCTCTGCAAACACTATAGGAGAAGAGGGTTCTTCAATAATTTCTTCTTCCTCTAGTGGGTTATCTGTAACAACAACATTTTCAACCCTAAACTGGGATATATATTCAAATACCCCCCATTCCATCTATGAAACATCTCTAAGAGAATGTTCTACAAGCAATTTAATCAAACTGTGATGGATGATAGAATAATTTTCATTTTTTCGTGTTTCTTTGGCACTTATGGAAATGAGGTGGTATAGAAAATTAGGGACATTCACTCTTCGAACATGCCATAAATGACTAAGCAATTTGAAATGTGGTGAATGTGAATTTGAATACCTCCCTTCGCAAGTAATGTATTTCATTACTTATAAAGCCACCTGGGGCTACTCTACTGGTATGGAAACCTTCCTGGTTCCTTGCTTGTCCACCATTAGAGGTCCATCTACGGGAAGTGTAAACTCTGCTCTGGCGCTTCTGGCAGTCTTTTGATTCTGGAAACAATTCTCCTTCTTGCAGCAACCCTATAACTTCAACTATCCATTGCTCTGTAGCAATGACCCTTAATCCTTTAACAACAACCTCTCCTTCGTTGAATGAATGCATAAACTCTGTGACAATTTCTTCATTATAATCCCTAATTTTCAGAAAGTAAACAATCCATCCATGTTGCCTAAAATAATGCTCACAAAGAGCATCCTGCAGCAATGCATCATGGACTGTTGGTTCATGGCGGATTGGCTCTCCACCCATTCCTTACTCTATTAGTATAGCACACTCTACAGTTGAGAAACAGAGAACCAAAATATCCAACAGACTGAAAATTGAAAATTCCATATGTAGACGTATAAAAATGACCACATTCCTAAATGAATATTTTATGTTCATTTCTCTATTTGATTAAATCCAATTATCCACATTCTTCTATTTAATTAAATAAATTATTCAATTTATTTTCACTATACCATTTAAATGAATAAATCATTTTATTCAATTAAATCCCCCTATCCACTTTTAATTAAATTCAAATTTAATTAAATAGTTATCCTAAATTGAATAAATCTAATTTATTTAATTTCTCCAAATTGCAACCAAATTGAATAAGATCATTAAATTCAATTAAATCCTATTATCCCCCCATCCACTTGCAAAATCCCAAACCCCTTCCTAATCCCTTCTAGAATCTTCTAAACGCTTCTAATTAACCTAACCCTCTAAATTTTGTCACATCCCTAAGCAAAGGGAAGTCACTTCTCAAAAACCTTAAAGTCTTTGATAACCATTGAAGGTTTTCAACCTTCAACCACTAAAACCCTTAAAGTCTTTGAAAACCATTAAAGGCTTCCAACCTTCAACCACTTAATCCCCAAAGTCTCCAATAACCATTAATGGTTAATTCAAATCTTCCCACATGGTTAAAACATTTGTTTTGACTCAACCTCTATCCAACCCAAGGGTCTCATCAGGCCATTAATGCTTTGACCATGATTATCTCTTAATCATTTGCACAAAGGTTTATCCTTGGATTAACTCTTAATCCAGTGGGTAAGCCTAACTTAGACTTGACCCTTAGCCTTTAGATAACCATGAGGTCTTCTCAGGCCTTTAATGCCTCCAACCTCTTTTCTCAACCCAATCCTATGTTGACACTTGTCACCATTTTATTGGTGCCAATTGTGCACATGGATCCCCAACTTTCAAACCTGGCCCTTGATTAAACCATTCAATCTTGACCATCCATTGCCCTATTTGTGCTATAAATAGAGCCCCCATTCCTCCATTCTTAACAATCATCTTTCAAATTTGAAGCATTACACTTATGCTCAAATTCTTTCAAGCTTTCATATCATTTTTATGCTCTTCATTTAGCCTCTTTTAGATCATAAATTAGACTAATATGCATGCTTAGATTAATTTCTTTATCATTTTAGTTCAATCATAGACTAAATATAGTATGCTAGGATAGTATCCATACTAATATTGTCATCTTATCATTTAGATTATTGCATTTTAGCATCATACATAGCTTACAACACATCTCATACTAAATTTAGCAAAAGCATCTCTCGTTCTCATATTTGCCATCCCTAAACCATTTTGCTCAATGATCTGAGAGCAAAAACGTTGGTTTGAGGGACATTGTGAGATAGAGAACCATGGGACCCTCCTTGGGAAGCTGAGTAACACTACGTTACTCCATAGCTTGCATCAAGAAGTCCTGTGTGTGTGTGTGGACTAGTTTTCTATAATATTTTCACATATTAAGTTTTATTCGCCCACTTTTCCCGCATACACCATACATATCTCCAAATTTGGCGGCAAAGTTTATTACTCCCTTGTGTGAAAGAATATCTTGTTAAAAAGAATGATAGCAAGCAATCAATTCAAGGTACCAAAAAGGATGAATAATTACCAATTTTGGAAACTGAACCATAAAACAACCCCCCCCCCCCCAACTTAACATAGCATGTTTCCACACAAGCTTAAAAGATTTAGGGGAGTGTACATGGATTTAGGAAAGGCAAAAATCATAATGAAATCATAAATGCATAATTAAAATAAAATACAATATGTACATATCTGCAATCATACGAAAAGAAGGCGAAATGAAATGAAATGACAGATAAGAAAATGAGATGGCATGTCATGGATGGAAATTTTATTTATGAAGAAGAATATTTCCATAAGACATGGAAATATTTTTGTGAAATGACGCGAGAAGAATTATGAAGCGGCCAACATGTTCACTACAGTGGCTACAGGAACCTTACCTCTGTTACTTTGGCCAATTGTTGTTGGAACTAGATTAGTGGCTGCAAGAACCTGTTCAGTTGCTACAAGAACCTGCATTTGATCCTTCTTAGCGAATTGCCACAGGAACTCTTCTTTATTGGTTGGCTTATGATAAAGACACAATCGGTGACCATTCACCAAAAGCTTAAACTGAACTGGGTCAATTGTAGTCAAACTAACATCTCCATTATGGAAAACTTCCTCAATCTCATATGGACCTAACCATCTAGTTTGCAATTTTCCCATACTATCTTTATATCTGGAGTCATACAATAGTGCCTAGTCACCAGCTTTGAACTTTTTCTCTTTGATATATTTATCATACCACTTTGCTCTTTGATTTTGTATCAGTTCTGTCTGCTGGACAACCATTTTTCTCATTTCATCCAAAGCATTCAATTGTTGAATGCATTCCTTTTGTGCTTCAAAAAGTGTCCTATTTAATTGCAAAGTTGTCCTCAAAGTTTTATGCTAAAATTCAATAGGCATCATTGCTACTTTACCATAAACCATCTCAAAAGGTGTAATGCCAATTGGTGTTTTCCAAGTTGTTTTGTATGCCCAGATTGCTTCTGAAAGCCTATGAAACTAGTCTTTTTTATGAACAGATACTAATTTGGTAAGAATAGCCTCAAACTCTCTATTTGTAACCTCTACCTGTCCATTAGCTTATGGATGATATGGAGTAGATTTTCTATGTCTTATATTGTATTCATTGACCAAGGCTGCAATCAATGTTGAAGTAAATTGTGGGCCTTGGTCTGATATAATTTCCCTTGGTACTCCATATCTTGTAAATATCTCCTCATAAAGAAACTCAGCTACCTTATTATCTCTTGCATGAGTCATGGCACAAGCTTCCACCCATTTTGTTACATAATCTGTACATACCAAAATGTAGGATTTGCCATTAGAAGGAGGATCAATTGGGCCAACAAAATCTAATCCCCACTTATCAAATGATGCAACTAATATTTGTGGATATAATGGCATCTCATCAAATTTAGTAGGTCTCACCATGCGCTAGTCTCTATCACATTTTCTTGTATATTGTGTTGCATCCTTATATAATGTGGGCCAATCATATCCTATATTTAGGATTTTGAGTGTTGTTCTTTTAGCAGTAAAATGTCCTCCACACAGCTCATCATGACATGCATGCAGGATATCATATGTTTCATCTTCTCTTACACATCTTCTCATGACTTGGTCAGGCCCAGTATAAAACAAATAGTCAGCAATCCATGAGAAGTTAAAGATTTTTTCTACCAACAACCTTCTTTCGTTAGGAGAGAAATGAAGTGGCATTTTAGCAGCAGCTAAATAGTTGGCAATATCAGCATACTAGGGAGTGTGGGCTTGTATAAGGAATAGATGTTCATCTGGAAAAGCATCATCTATTGCTATAGAATCTTCTTGTAACTAAAGTCTTGAAAGATAATTTGCAAGCACATTGGACTTCCCTAGTTTATCTACAACTATAATATCAAATTCCTACATCAACAGTAACCAGCGAGCTAGTCTACCGATAATTGAAGGCTTATTCATGAGATATCTGATTGCAGTATGATTAGTATGCACAAATATGGGGTATCTTGTGATATAGTGCCTAAATTTGTTGAGTGCATATATAACGGCTAACATTTCATTTTCAGTGACCGTGTAATTCAACTCAGGCCCCTCCAAGTTCGTGCTTATATAATATATTGCACTTTCCAAGATATCAATCTTCTATCTTAACACTACTCCTATTGCATAATCAAATGCATCTATATGAATTTGAAATAGTAAAGACCAATTTGGACCTTTAAGAACTGGTGCTTGGGTCAAAGCATGCTTAAGCTTCAAGAAAGCTTCATTTCATGAAGAGGTCCATTTAAATTCCATATCCTTGGTAAGTAGTGAATATAAGGGACTTGAAATTTTGTTGAAATCTTTAATAAATATTCTATAGTATCCAACATGACCATGGAAACTTCTCACATCTTTTTGCTTCATTAGTTCATTGATATGCTGAATGACTTCAATCTTTGTTGGGTCAACATGTATTCCTTCTATAAAAATATGATGACCAAGGACTATTCCTTCTTGCATCATGATGAAGCATTTCTCACTGTTTAATGACAAACTATAGTCCTCACATCTCTGTAATTTTTTTTTCAGGTTCCCCAATGCTTGTTCAAATCCAGAGCCATAAGTTGTAAAGTCATCCATATAGATTTCCATAATGTCCTGATAAATATTTGAAAAGATACTGATTACTGCTCTTTGAAAAGTGGCTGGTGCATTACACAATCCAAAAGGAAGAACAAAATATGCATATGTTCCCTAAGGACAAGTAAATATTGTCTTTTCTTGGTCCTCCGGGGCTATCTAAATCTGATTGTAACTACTGAATCCATCAAGAAATGAAAAATATCTTTTCCCAGCCAAAGAGTACAACACTTGATCCACAAATGGCAATGGAAAATGATCTTTTCTTGTAGATAAATTCAAAGCTCTATAATCAACACATACCCTTCATTTTCCTCCTTTCTTAGGAACTATAACCAAAGGTGATACCCATTGGCTATCAGAGATAGGATAGATAAATCCAGCCTTTAACAACTTCTGCAATTCTTCTTTTACTATTTCTTTTAATGCAAGATTAATTCTTCTTTGTGGTTGTCTAAGTGGGCAACTTTCCTCTTTTATGTAGATATGGTGGGTGCAAATTGTTGGATCTATTCCATGCATATCCTTGTAATCCCATGCAAAGGCATTTTTATGACATTTCAACAAGTTCACAAGTGCCTCCTTTTGAGTATCTGAAAGATCAATATTGATATTCAAATATTTATTCAAATCAAGTTCTATTTTAATAGTAAGATCAATCTGGGATATATAAGAAAAATGAGAAGTACAGACTTCCTGTGGCAACAGAGTATGCAAAATATCACTGGCTGCAGGAAAGTCTGAATTTACAACATTTGGTACCAACTCCTGAAATTGTTGTTCTTGTATCAACTGATTTGTCAGAATTTTATAAAGAATTGAATCTTCATGATGTAATTGCATGAACCACCCTTGGTTAATCATCATAAGGTGATTAATAGAGTTATCTCCCTCAGATTCTTCTCCGAAAGTAGGTCAAATGACTTGTTGTTGATCAAATAGGGGCTGTGTAGGAGAATACAAAGTTATTTTTTTGTAGAGTTCTCATCTGAAATAGTCATATCTCTTGATCTACATCCAATATATGCATCAGCCATGACAAGCCAAGGTCTTCCCAAAATCACCGGATATCCTCCCAGTGTTGCCTTTGGAGACAGAATCATAAAGTCTACAGGGTATTCCTAGGAATCCAAAATAACCACCACATCTTCAGTCATACCATCAGGTCTCATTGTAGAGATATCAACAAGCTGTAGAACCATGGGTGTAGGTCTTAGACTATTGATTTCAAGTTGTTTCATTACTTCTTTGGTCATCACATTAATGGCTGCCCCTAAATCAATTAAAACATTCCTTATCTGGCTGCCATTAATGACTATACTTACAATAGGACTACTTGGATCAAAATATTTTGGAATTGAAACTTTGCCTAACATAATATCTGCCAGTTGACCCATAACATGCACTGTTTGCGGATCCTTCTTCTTCATACCAGGTTTTTTTAGACATGCTTCTCTAAGTGCCTTACTATATATGGGAACATCTTTTATTGCCTGCAACAATGGAATTTTAACATAGACATGTTTCAATTGATATATAATATCAAATCCTTGATCTTGTTTTGTGAGAACTTCCATTTCTTGCAATCTCTGAGGAAATGGTGGTAATCTTTGGTTCTAAGGGATTGTGTCTATTGGATTAGAAATTTCTTGTTCTTCTTGTACCTCTGTAATAATTGGAGGATATGGAGTAGGTAGAGTTGTCTCAGATTGACGGTGAATATCACTTATGGATAAAGAATAGGTTGGGTATTGATTAAGATCAGCTGAATAAGCTTGTTGTTGTTGCTGAGATTTAATATTAGGATTTGGCATTGGCTGAGTGGGCAACTGCGTTGGTTTAGGTGGGATAATAGTGGCTGCAGGTGGAGGTATTATTGCAGGCTGTTGTGGCTCCTGAATAGAATGTTGATAACCAGTAGACTGAGTAGTCCATGGTTGACTCTCCCTCCACTGAGGAGTAGGTTGCCAATTCCCTTGAAACTAGCTCCCTTGGCCCTGAGGTGGATACCAATTTCCTTGTGGCTGCTGCCACTATGGCATTTGATTAGCAAAATGTTGTCCTTGGCCTTGAGAACCATACCAGTTTTAATAATTACCAAAACTTTGAGCATATGGTGATTGCCATTGATTATTTGGTACATAAGAATTTCCATTATAACCAGAAAAAGAAAGTGGATCTGGAGGCATACCTTGTCTTTGGAGATGTGGCCTTCTTTGAGCGACATAGAAAACTTGCTCATCATCACCTTGTATTGGATTGAAGTCAGGAACCTCAACATTTGCAATCATTTTACATCTGTAGTCCTTTTTTTGTTGTCTACAATGAGGATAAAATTATGCAAGAAATGCATCAGCTTCTTCATGTTTCTTCTTAGCTGAGAGTGTATCCAATTGAGTAGCCATATTGTTTATAATGTCCTCCTTAAAGTCTTTCAACAAATGACTAAATTCCATTCTAGAAACTCCAGTACCAGATGCTAATGAAGGTGCTCTTGGCTTGAAACACCTATTCTTTTTAGAAGAAGATCTGGAATACTTCTTACAAATTTGTCCTATTTCAATCCAAGTGGATTGTGTAATGTCACCTCCTCCCATAAGATCTAAGGAATCAGTGCATTCATCACCGATTCCCCTCAAAAATATCAATTTGAGGGAATCTTCATTTAGAGTATTGTGCTTATACTTCTTGACACTAAACAAAAACCTCTCCAGATAATCTTCAAGGCTTTCATCTTCTCTCTGTGTCATTCTAAAGATATCATCCCCATGACAATCAATGCATCTACAATGCTCTTTACATTTTGCAAGAAACAATCATTTCATCTCATCCCATGTATTGATTGTGCTACTACCCAAGCTCATGAACCATCTTAAAGATGATTCTTTCAAAGTGGTAGGAAATATTTTGAGCCTATGGGCATCTGTAGTATAATAAAAAATCCTACAAAGAACATCAAATTCAAACAGAAATGTGTTGGGATCCTCTATCACCAATCCATAGAATTTAGGGAGGGAAGAAGTTGGAATGTTCTTGAGATTAGCATTATCATGCTGATCAGATATGGGGAACTCAAACGTTGGGTCCAAAGGTGGTGGTGGATTATTTCCACCAAGATGTGGGTTTCCTTGCATTGGACTTGTGGGGGGGGGGGGGGTTGCTATTTGAAATTCCTCTTCTGGGGGTCCAAAGAGGAAGTGAAGACTACCTTCTAGAAATTTAGATTCAAGGTGGTTCAAATTTTCCAGGGTTTGATAAAGTTCGGCAAAAGGATTTAGATCTGAAGAATTAATTCCTGCATGATTAGGATGACTAGGCAGAAATCTACCTAGAACATCTCTTCTTCGCCTATGCATGCAGATTGATGAAATTTTTCAAACAATTAGGAATCCAAAAAAATAATTAACTAAAAACTTTAAAACACAATAACCATAACAGGTTCTTAGTTTGACACCATCCCCGATAACGATGCCAAAAATGTTAAACCCAACAATAAGAATAATAACTCTAGTTGAAGTCTCAACCCGAAGTTTGGACATTCACTTGGTAAAGTCACTATTTCCATAGCTAGTATTCATTTGATTGTCAACCCAGGGACGTAATACTTGAAATGGGTTTGCACTATATATGCACTAAGTTCCTGCAACAACTATTCTGCATTACTGCAACAAGTAACATTATGCAAAAAGGACAAGCAAGCATTGAAACTAATGAAAGTCTATAGGAAAACTTCTGCATAAATTCATAAAACAATACTAGCTAAGTTCAATGCTAATAAACAAGAATTACTCTATTTCATTTTGGCTGCAGGAACAGACAATGGATCTATTTCCAATGGCTGTAGGAGTAGTGAATACAAGAGCATTTACTGCAGCTAGGAAAAGAAAACTAATCTTGACAACTGCACAGGAACACTCACCAAGTGGCCCCCATTGGGTGAGTGATTCCACACTTCCCACAAACAACTCTAAATGCTTAGAATAACATATTTTTATTCATCATTCTTTGGAAGTCATTACATGATTCAATAGGAAAAGAAACTCAAAAACACATGCAAAATCTTCTGCTCTGCTTCTTTTTCTCTCCTCTTCTGTCTAACCTCTAAGAAGATAAAGAGCTTATTATTAAAAATAAATCATCTACTACAAACAACATAAATCACACCGAAAAGAAGAGGCAGATAACTGATCAAGAAAGGAGATAGTTGGAGTTATGCTATAGGAAATGCGGATCTAAACCAAACCACAGTCATAACATACTGTGGTGGTATTTACAACTTCAATGTCCACCTAATTTAAACATCGATAGTATCACTTGATTTCTCCTCTTATGTCATTCCTTACGCTTCTCAGCATTTCTGTTGTTCAGTCTTTCAATCATCTTCATGAGTATCTCTTCCTACAACTAGCATGATAGGCTTGCTTCCACCACAACATCATTTATTCCTTGCATTTCAAAATGAAATAACATACAAGAGCATACATACACATTTTATTTAATTAGGGCATCTATTAATTTCACATATGATATTGCCCTAAACAATCCGCATGGCAATAGGAATAAATGACATGGCTACAGGAATAAATGACATGGCTGCAGGAATAAACTTGACAAAGACAAAACATGCTTTTAATAGGTTCAGACTAACATCTCAAATACACATAGTAAACTTTTGAAACATCATTACTACTATGTAAATCAAAATATGACAAAAACTCAAGAGTTCTAAGGATAAAAATATGACAATGTCTCAACTCATCAAGTTTTACACTTCATCAACTGGGTATTTCTAAAACTATGACCATATTTTCACCCATCCTCTAAGCTTTCTAACCATATAATTATTTTTTAATTTGAACAAAAATAATATATTATTCTTGAATTTCTTTTACTAGTGTCTCCATAGTTGTTAGAGACATATGTGTACCATTTTTTTAATAACTTTTGATCTACTTATCTAAATTTTAAAAACTTTATATATTATTGTAGTGGAATTGATTCGTTACACTTCAAAAAATAAAATTGCATTTTTGATAGTTTTGGTGCAAGTTATGCTTCGTGCGTGAACAGGTACCTAATTTTTTAGGATGTTCTCAATTTGAAAAATCATAAAAAAATATACTCAACAGAAAATTACAAAAAAATACGCAACTTCTAGTGCTCACTATTAACTATCTTTCTACCAAAGGATTTGTCAAAATACTAAATCTAACTATGACTTTTTTGATGCACATGTCACACACTGTTATATTTTTCAGAAAAAAAATAGGATCTATTTTTCATGCATGAAGGATTTGACCCTCTTAGTCTTATCCAATTTTGAAAAAAATTAGTAGTTTGGAAACTAGATTCAGAGTACTACAATATTTGTTCTTTGAGTATCTTCATATTTTGAGTTGACGACTCAACTTTCTCCTCCAAGTTTAGGTTTACTTGATTTTAGAAAAAAAATTGTCCACTTATACCCCCCTTTTGCACACCATCTCGGTGCACTTACCTTAATATATATATCATAAATGATTAGGAAAGTGAGAGAGAATCGCAATGCCATATCATGCTCATAGTGAGTGGTATGATATCGTATTCTGTAGGGGAAAAAGTGAGACTGTGTATGGAAACACTAATCCCACTCTCACACACACTCACATAATACAAAAGAGCCTCGAGAGGTGACACACTTTGGGTTACTTCTTGTGTGGAAGAGAGATCCGAGGATCACCTCTTGGGTTTTCTATTCCTTTGATGTAAATGAGAGAGAGGAATGATTCAAAAATGCAATCTAACCTAAGATGTAAGTAAGCAAGCAAACCCTAATATGGAAATGAAGGTCAAAGGACAACTGATATACTGCTGAAAAGTATAGATTAGGAGGAAAAATTAGAGGTGCACATGTGTCTAAAATTTGAGCAGAAAGGTCTGAGACTAGGGCACCATGCCACTCTCTTGATTTTGGAAGTGCAAAGCTGCAACTAACAAGATAGGTTTTGAAGCCTGCAAGAAACTATTCTGCCAAATCCCGCTGACAGAGGGTAGGACCAGGGTACCACGCCCCTATCTTAGGCAAGACTAGGGTACCACAACCTTGTCCTAGGCAAGACTAGGGCACCATGCCCATATCCTTAGGGTTTCTGATGAAATCTGCACCCAAAAATTGTCTCCGTGTGCTCCTCCGGTCTTGTAACTTCTAGCGACGCTCGGATCTGAACATGTATTTGAAGCCGCAAAATAGGGTTTTGGGTGGCTATATAGGGTTTTGCCTTAGTCAAACCCTTGTGTTGGTGATTTCCACCTCCACAAATAGCTGATAATGTACTAAAAAATGTGTGTGCAAGATCCTAAAATAAAAGCAAACAATCTAGAGCAACCCTAAAGAGTAAACCCTAATTGCTTATAATTATCAAAGTAAATGCTCTAAATATATGATGTGAAGTGATCTAAAGCATGAATATGAATCAAAATGAAGCTCCTACAAAGACATGGAAACAACATGAAACCATACCAAACCCCAAGGGAGAGGTACAACCCAATCTTTCGTTTGTGATCTCCTATTGTTCTCCTATATCTTCAAAAGCTCCCAATTGATGAAATGATGATTGATGAATGTTTGATGGATGAATGTTGAATGTTGTTGAAGAATTAAAAGATCTTCTCTTTCACTACAAAGAAGGCTCTTTATGCTCCAAAAACCCGCTCTTAGATTCTTAGCAGAAGACCCCTTCAAATGAAGAAAGAGAGCTCTTAAGTATGAAACCATAGATATTAATTTCATATTTTGGCCAACCTAGGATCTGAATTTCTTGCCAATCTTTTGGGGTTAAGAATTATTATATCATATGGTTATGCTCTCAAAATTTTAGGAAAAACATCAAGGACCATGTGCATTCCCGCCATGTTCCGACCAACATTTCACCTAATTTTTGAGGTCATTAGATATGATGATATTAGAGCGAATCTTGAAGTTGCAGCTGATTTCATGATGTTTTGATATGCAAAATTGAGCCTAAAAGATCAAAATAAGACATAATTAGGGTTTATGATTAAATGATTTACTAGAGGAATAAAATGGAAAGGGGCATGCTTAGGGTATAGGGCCCAACTTTATAACATGTAAAGTGATGAAACATGACTTTAGATTTAATTAAGTTAATTAATTAAACGCTTAAAGGGGAATTAGAAATATAAGATGCAAGACACACTAAGGCAAGTGCTAAACTAAGTGTGAAATTGTACCACCCTAGCAAGGGTGTACAATTTATGACACTACATTTAACCCCCACTTTAGCGGTCATATGACACTACGTGTATATGCAAGCTAAAGTACAGAAAAATAAGCATCATTTGAAAAAGGATATATTCATAATTTGTCAGATGAAGCCCCCAGTAGTATCTGCAAAACATAGTTAGGACCCGCACCCTACAAAACCACATGTTATATCACAAAATCAACTAATGCTTACTAAAGGAAGTGATGAAATTCATAGGTAGCTATATGCCCCCTGTTTTGGCTTGCTAATTAGTGAGATCACATAGGGTATCATGTTTACCACAACGAATTATGATAAAGATTTTGATGAAGCAAGTTCACAACAAGTCTTGATTTCTCATCCAAGCATATTATGGAACTAATATGGATTAAGAGGGAAAACTCACGATTCCAATGCCACTGACGGTGCGAGAATCGGAACTCCCTAGCTCAAGATACGAGATATTAAAGGAAAAGTGCAAAAATTAGGATTTTTAACTTAAAATCATAAAATGAAAAAAGGGCATAACTCATAAATATGAAAGTGACACCTTCATTTGTCACTTTTTGACTTTTCAGCACTATTCACTACAAAGAAGTCCACCTATTAGTTAGATTGCATCGATACCAGCCTGAGAGACTTACACAGATGGATATCATGCGTTAGTTCGTACTCGCCGGCTGACCACTCGATGAGATGATTTGACCTTCCATTGACTCCATTTTGACTTTTTTTTCATGCTTTTAGTGATTTCAAGATTGTGATGTCATCGCCAAAACTGGGTCTGTTCCCCTTGTTCAGACACCTTGGGGTCATAGGGCGCCCTGGTCCTCCTTGGGCACCTTGGTCTCAATGGGGTGCTCTTGTCCCACCTAGGTTCCCTGGTCCTAGTAGGGTGCCCTCATCTACTCAGGGCATCCTGGTCTCTGTTGGTGCCCAAAACCACAGATTGGAAAACCTAAAATTTTTCCAAATCCTCAAGCAATCCAATTAGCCTTGGCCAACAAACAGGGATAGTCAAAGACTAAATCCCTCTGCACTTTAGGCTCCATTGAACCTAGGTGGGTATACCTCCCCCTCTCAAGCACAACAAGAGTTATTTAAAGTGGATTTAAACTTTTCTAAGATAGTTCTTTGCAAGAATGACAATAATTTCTTGCTACTATTGAGTGCTTTTATTTGAATGCTTTTGAAATTGAAAACTGAATGTAAAGATAATTGTGTATAAAGATTGTTGTATTTTGGAAATAAAATGCTTTCAGGACATATAAGAAATATGCAATAGATTAGTTCAAAAGGCTTTAGAAGAATGTTTCTCTCTCAAGGACCTTATGCGTATCAAATCAGAATCTCAGAGAATGAATAATAGACTAGTGCCTCTATCCAAGAATATATATGATACTTTGTGGACAAATAACTTTATCAACTCAGGGGACAATATTAATCATCACTATAAAGGTTCAATATGTGTCACATAAACAATAAGAACCCAATCTCACATTTAATGTAACAACATGTGATTCACATTATAGCAAATCCTTAAACAGATTTATCAAGAGGAAAGGGAATATTTCATCAACACAAAAGTATACACTATATTTCAAGTAGAAACAAAGAACCTTGTATATTAATCTCTGAGAAATGACAACACACAAAAGCTACACTTGGAGATACTTCATTACAATTTGCTTGCACAAAATGATACTTCATCTTCCTACAGACTTCTTTAATATATATAGCCTATAGCCCTTACAGGCAATGATAGATTGTTCTCTCTCATACAAAAAAGGACTCCATATAAATATGTGAGCCAATAGACATGAATGAAAGGACACACCCTTTCATTTACAGAAGGAAGCTACATACAGTTGTTTTCCAAAGGATACACCCTTTGGTTTTAGAAATAATTACAAATGAAACCTAAAGTACATACTAAATAAAAGCTTTAATAATGTTCTTTTTAATCTTTCACTTTGATAAAAATCCACTTCTACTCTTGAACTCCTTGATATTCCTCGTCACCAAACTTCTATAAAATATCCTACACACAAACTAAACCAATCAAATTCATTGATTCAATTAATTACTCTCGATTTAGGTTTTGCTTATGAAAGATTAATAACTCCTTTCCCTAATGCAAGATTAATCCTTCTTAATCAAAGTATATTATCAAGAGGGTATTTAGCAAAGTGATATTTATACTTGGGACTTTAAAAACATTAATTCGTATAATAAAACAAAATATTTACCCTAGTATATATTTCCAAATAATAACAGAAGGTAAAATACTTTATACTAAATAATAATACTTGCCTTGGAAAATGACAACCATGGATACATATTCCACTTTGCAATACCTTTTCATCCTTTTGGGGCAACTTCATCTTTCTTGGGAATATTTTATCATATAGGATAAATACTTTGTAAAAATCAATCAAACATTAACTATATGATAAAGATAATTGACCCTAATGAACATATTCAATTAATTAACTTAGGGCAAATAATATGTAAATGAAATGATCACTTAAATAAATAAATGCTTTTCATCATTTTACTTGTGGTAAAAATACATTTTCTCCAAAATAATAATAATCATGCTTTGATCTTGCATAAAATCAACCCTAATATATACATGTTCCATTTTATTCACTTAGGGTGAAAAATATAAATAATAAAATGATAATATCAAAATGCTAAAATTTATTAGGTCATCAAATTAAAGAATTACCATGGTAAAAGAACTTACAAAATATAACTTCATTTGTGATAAAATATATCCCTTTATAACCTCTCAAAAGGTAATTTCAAAAGATAATATTGAAAACTATTTTTATCGTATCAAATGTTGTAAACAAGATTTATTTTACCAAGGTGAACCTGGAAATCATAAAATTATAATATCAAAATGTTAAATTAAATTTCTTGAGTAAGGGATACTTCCTATTAATATGCACCCAAGAAATATAATTTTTGCCTATAGTATCTTGCACGAAATATAATAAAATCAAATAGCTTGATAGGTCATTTGTTCCTATTTCATAGGGATATATCTAATAAAATCATTGACAATATCGATGACTTACTTATTTCTCTAGAATCATAAAACCATTAATAAAAATAATTTACCCTAAGAAATGTATTTTACCAAAACTCAACCTTTAGGGCAAAGCTATTTTTATTGCAATAAAACCCTCACAAAATTCTCCTAATCTTTAGGAGATTTTCAAGAATGATCTATAAAATGGAAATCACCTAAATTAAATTAAATTTCAAGATCAAGAAGACCCTATAATAATGCCTTTCGAGAAAAAATCATAATTACTTTACCTTATGAGATAAAAAACTTTTACCTCCCTTAACCAACTTTAAAGTATTTCATCATTTCATTTGATCAAACATAAAATCTTTTATTTCTTTTTTGTAATAATCCTACACAAAATACAAACTCAAAAATTTGTGTTAGTTAAAATATCTTTTTGGGACCTTATAACACAAATAATTTAAAAACTATAGTATTAATTGGAGGACAATTATAATATTCAAAATTAAATATTTCCAATTAATATTATACTTAGGTAAAATAATTATAAAATATAAATAAGACATCCTTTATGTGAAATACAATCATAGGGCTTCAAGACCTAATTCGTTCGCGTGACACTCCTTCAAAATGAGTTTAATAATACTCTACTAAAGCCATTTTGATAAAAAATTTAAAAAATTTGCACATAGTGTATTTCATTGGGATTTATTTTTAGAGGAAAAGCAAATGACATCAAATGATTTTTAAACTTGACATAATTATGCTCAGATAAAAAGAATTCTGGTTCAGAAGGGCGCACCTGAAAACTCACCTTTTGAATGCACATACATACCTTGCATCATAGGTTCCTAGAAGAACTCCTAGCAACTCACCATCTGCCTTAACAGTCCTATCAGGACTCGGCATAGCATGAAATTTCTTCTTTCAATGTCTCGATGAGTCCTCACTTAATGCTTACTTTATCGGTATAGCTTACACCGATATCCCTGCAGGTGCTTCTATCTTCATCAAGGGTCGGAATAGCCTTTTTCTATTCCTCCCAAAGTCCTGATGAGCTCCCGATGCACTTGTGTTTTATGATTCCCTGTCTTTTTATCGGTATAGGTGATGCCGATGGTTCCACCTTCCAATCATCCATGTCATTAGGGGTCGGTCTAACAATTTTTGCCTTATCCTGACGTGGTATTTTTCTCCGATGGGCCTACCTTTGGTTCCCCTTAGTCATCAGGTATCGGGATAGACTTTTCTCATTGCTTCTAATCTCTCGATACTATATGATGTGCATTGCCTTATCGTTACAAGTTACACCGATGGATTCCCAGGCTATTAGAATAACATTTTTTACATTTTGCCGATAAGTCGATGTATGCTGATAGGAACACAACCACCTTCTATTTCATCAGAACAAGTTATGCCGATGACATGACTCTCTCAAGAGTGCGTACCATGCTAAACATTTTGTAAGTGCTCCAAAGCATCCACATGTTGTTTCATCGGTATAAGATATGTCGATACTCGTTGTTTTGCTCACCAATGCTTTTTCATTAGGACTACTTATGCCGATGGTTGAAATTTTGCAATTTAGCACAAATGAGCCATCCATCCTGTAAATTTAAGATCCCAACTTTTCTCACAGGATCCAATACATTTAGAAAACAATCCTGGTTCATCCCATAATTTCTCTATTGATAAAATGCCTCCATAATGGATTCCTTGTGCAATCCATACTTAGTGCATGCCCTTAGTGTACCCAAGTGATGCCTTGATACTCCTGACACAACTGATCCCTTTTAGAGAAACTTTACTTGTGCTGATAAGCTCCTGCACATGCAAACCAACAATAAATGATCATATGATAAAAGAAAAAGGCCTCCATATAGAATAAAATATTTTGTAAAAATATGTGCTAATAGTCTCTGTCTAGGGCGACTAGTGGTGACACAGGATCAGACGATTGACTGTCAGAATAGACAAAATGAATGTTTGGATTAGAAGATGATGATGATCAATTATTGATGATAAAATGTTTCTCTTTTTGTAGACACTTCCATACATCCATGAGCATACTGGCAAGATCACCTTTTGAAGCCTTTAGAAACAGATCCCAAGGATGACACTGGGGGAGAGTGAGTTGCTGCGCACAGTGGGCTTGTGGTATGCAATGACTATGCGGACCATCAAATTCCATTCTGCGATGCTTATGGAACTGATGGAGAGGTGGAATGCAGACACCTCAATATTCCTATTGCCTGTGGGTGAGATGACGGTCATCGTCAAGGATGTATACTGCATCTTGTGCCTTCTCATCAGGGGGGAGACCATGAGATATTGTTCCGACTATACTAAGGAGGATTATACGAGAGAGAAAGTATATGATGTGGGGTGAGTGATGCTCAGTGAGATGAGGGGCCGTATCATGGTCAACTGGCTCCTACACCTGACCGACGAGGTTTCATTACTGAGGTGACTCATGATAGCTACCATCTCATTGGCCATGTTCCCTAATGGGAATGACATAGAGAGTGCAGAGAGCCTAGCGGGTCCAAGTCTCAAGTGGTCTCTGTCCACGATCCCTATTGGTGAGAAGGAGATCTAGGTAAGGTGTTTAATTTATGTATATTATTAGTTTAGATTTGATGATATAAAATGTTATTGATGAAAATCTCTCCCCTTTCCCTACAGTTACTTTCCAGGAGTGGCAGTCTCTTATTCAGAACCTAGTGACAAACCTCATCATGAGCGCACACATTCCTAGTTCCTTGTAGATAGCGCATAGATCATAGAGGAGTGTAGGATTCCATGAGGATCTATTCACCCATCTTTAGATGGCAATGGAGGTCCTACGAGAGAGATTATAGCGGATAGAGCGTGATCTAGTAGCGTCGTAGATAGAGGCAACCACATATAGCAGGGTTACGATGGAGAGGGATCCTAGGAGCTCCTCGCGGAGTCACTCGCGGTCTGTATTGTGACACACACCCATGGGCCCACCTCCATGAATAGATCAGGAGGGAACATGTAGCCACAATCCTCCAGCTACTAGTCCCAGAGATAGGTGATGATCTTACTATGTCATGAGACATTTTTATTGATGTATGTGTTATGACACTCATAGATATGATTGATTTATGCTCAAGTTATATCTCAAACATATTATTTTAATACTTAAACAATGTATGCATTGGTTAGATTAAAAGTAACACATTTGGTGATGAACAGGTATGTTTAATTTAATTTCCATGTGATTGATTTCTCAATGCTTCATGATTAAATTGATACATGTGTGATTTAATTAAATAACTAAGTATTTAATTAAATGGTACTTTGATTATGTAGAAGAGAAATGTGTTAAGCTTAAGAACTATATGACTAATGTGATTTAATTAACTCTAATTAAACACAACATGATATAATCCAATTTAACACACAAGAAATTTTATAATATGCTAGCACATATACAATGTAAATCTATTACAATTTACATAAATGAATCCTAGACAAACAATAAAGTAAAGAAACATGCTTGTCAAGAATGAAGTAATGTAGACTAAACCATATAACATCATTTAATCCTACCTACTTTAATGAAGATATGCTAGCATATTATCCAATTTTGAAGAAAGAGAAGAGACAGAGAGAGACAAAGACTAGAAAGATATAGAAAGAGAGGGAGAGAGAGAGAGAAGATCTAGTCATAGTATCTACAAAGGTGCATGGAATTTATAGGCTCCTTGAGAGGTGTACCTTCCACAATGATGTATGGTCCAAGATAATTAGGGCTGAATTTTCCTTTCTCCTTAGGTAAAGCATTCACGTTATGCTGATTCTCATAAAGCACTAGATCACCTACCGAGAAGGAACATTGAATAAATTTATCATTGTAGCTCATTTGCAAAGTTTTATGATATGCTTGAATATGCTCGAGAGCATTTATACGTCATTCATCAAGCATTTCAAGTTGTTGAAGTCTTTGTTCTCTATAAGTATCATCATCCATTATACCCCTAAGAGAAACTCTCAAAGAAGGAATTTTGAAATCCAAAGGCATAATTTCATCAACACCATAAACAAGATTATAATGAGTACAACCCGTAGCAACATGTACACTTTTCCAATAGACCCAAATAGCATAGGTTAATTGAGTATGCCAATCCTTACCATGCTTGTTCACCATCTTTCGAAGAATTTGTTCAATTATCCTCTTCGAAGACTCAACTTGACCATTTGATTGAGGGTAATAAGATGTAGAAAATTTATGTTGAATATGATATTTCTCAAGAAAATTCTTTACATCCTTATTTTTAAATGACGTTCCATTATCCGAAACTAAGGCAGAAGGTATTCCAAATCAGGAAATAATGTTTTTCAAAATGAATTGACAAATTACTTCAGCGGTAGTGGATCGAAGAGGAACAATTTCCACCCACTTTGTAAAGTAATCGGTTGCAGTTATGATGAAGGTATGTCCTTGAGATGAAGGAGGAGATATATTACCAATAAGATCCAAACCCCATGTAGAAAATGACCAAGATGATACTTGGGATCAAAGTTCGTGGACAGGGGCATGTATCAAATTGCTATCCTATTGAAATTGATGAAATTTCTTAACAAACATGAAGGAATCCTTTTCCATGGTCTGCCAATAATATCCCATTCGAAGCAACCTCTGAGCTAAGGATCTCCCCCCAAAATGCCACCTACATGCACTTGAATGTGCTTCCTGAAGGGCAATAGGGATTTTGGCTTTGTTGAGACAACATAGGAGAAGGCCATTATAACCCCCCTTATAAAGAACATTAGAAAGCATAATGTATCTAGTGGCCAAATTGTGAATCCTAGCCCTAGTATTCTTGTTCGAAGAGTCAAGAAAGGTACCATCACTCAAATATCTTATGATATCCGAGTACCATTCGTCAGAATCTATAATGCAACAAAATGCCACACACTAGGATTATCAACAATAACTGGGGTAGTGAGGTTGTGAATAGTGAATTTAAGATCTACCAAGGAATCCTCTAAAGATACAAGAGAGGCTACACATGTCATTGCATCAACATGTTGATTATATTTTTGAGGAACAGGCTCCATGGTATAAGAATCAAATTTATGTAACAAGGATATAGCTAGATCTCTATATTGTGATAATTTGTCCTCCTTAGCTTGATAAACTCCTGTCACTTGTCTTATGATTAGTTGATAATCTCCATTGATATGTATATGTTTTATATTTAATGCTAAGGCTTCTTTAATTCTAGCTATAAGAGTGTCATATTCAACAATATTTTTGGTACACAAGAAATTGAGATGATATGATAAAGGGATAGGCTTCTTTTTAGGAGAAATTAAGACCACCCCTTCCACCAATCCTGTATGACATCTAGAGCCATCAAAGTACAATTCCCAAGTCTCATCAACCTCTATAAGGAAAATCTATTCATCAGGAAAGGACTCCAGATTAGGTAGTGAGAAAGGTGAAGGAGCCTCAACTAAGTGGTCAGCCAACACTTGACCCTTTATTTCCTTATGTGAGACAAACTTAAGGTCAAACTCGGTCAACATCATAACCCACTTAGCTAAATGTCTAAAAGGTCAGTTTTAGAGAAAATATGCTTGAGGGGATCAAATTTAATGATAACATGGACTTCAACATTCAAAAGGTAATGCCTTAACTTTTGGGTTGTGAAGACCAAAGCAAGTCATTGCTTTTCTATCGCAGAATATCAGACTTCGTAATTGAGTAGAGTACAAGTTATATAATAAACTAGATATTCTCTACCATCCTTATCATGTTGTGCCAACAAGGCTTCAAGAGCATGAAGGGAAGCAACTGTGTATAGAAAAAAGGGTTTAGAAGGGTTAGCGGGTTGAAGAACAGGAGGATTGGCCAAATAAGTTTTTAGGTCTTCAAATGCTTGATGACAATCCTCATTCCATTGGGAAATTGTATTCTTTTTAAGTAATTGAGTAAAATGAAAGGTATGATCTGCAAGTTGAGAAACAAACCTATGAATTCTTTTTAAGCAATTGAGTAAAATGAAAGGTACGATCCACAAGTTGAGAAACAAACCTACGAATAGCTTGGATCTCTCACTACAAAATTTTTAGTTGGGAGACATTCTTAGGAGGTGGCATGTTAACAATAGCATCTATTTTCTTCATATCCACCTCAATGCCACAATGTGAAACTATGAACCCTAATAGTTTCCCACTATCCACACCAAACACACACTTTCGGGGATCTAAGCACATGTTATACTTAAGAATTCTCTCAAATATTTGGTGAAGGATCTTAACATGATCTATACGAAGAATGGATTTAGCTAAGATATCATCAATGTAGTCTTCTAAATTCTTATGCATATGGTCATGGAAGATGAGAGTCATACAACGCTCGTAGGTTGCACCTGTATTTTTCAATCCAAAAGGCATCATAACCCAACAAAATATGCCTTAAGGGGTGGTGAAATCAGTTTTGTATTGATCTTGAGGATTAATGAAGATTTGATTATATCCAGAGAAACCATCCATGGAGGATAATAAACCATGACCAGCTACAAAATCCACTATCATATCAATATTTGGTAGAGGGAATTCTTCTTTTAAAGAGGCTTTGTTTAGATCACGGAAGTCTATACACATCCTAATCTTGTTTTCAAACTTAGCCACAATCACAATGTTTGAAATCCATGTGGAATAGTCAATAGGATGAATGAATCCAGAATACAACAATTTCTAAATCTCAACCTTAACAAGTAATGCCACTTTAGAGTGAATCTTTCAAATCTTTTGCTTCACAGGTTTAGCATCAAGAGTTAGGACAATGTTATGAGTGACAATCTTAGGATCTATGCTAGGCATATTCGAGTAGATCCAGGCAAAGATTTCAGGGAGTTCATGCAATAACTTAGCATATTATTTTTTCTCTTCTTCGTCAAGACATTTCCCTATCTTGATGATTTTATCTTCAACATAAGGATCTATCCTGATATCAATAGTGTCATTTATTAGGAGATTTCTTTGTTGAGGAGCGTCTTTTAACTAAGGAAATTATTTAACTATCTCATCATTATTTGTTTCTTTCCCAAAGTAAGATTCCACATTTAGACAATAGGGAAAGCCATGATTATGGTGATAACGAGGAAGGTTGTCATAAGCTCCTAAGAATTCATCTTAGGAATCATCAGTAGGAAAAACATCCAAAGAGAGGACACTAGAATAGTCACAGTCAATATACTCTGGATATATTATTGAAAGAGAAGTAGAAATGACATTAACACTAATAAATGATCTCCTAGAGGATTTAGTACACTTAAAAGGATCACAACTAAGACCAAATGTCATATCACAGAAGTTATTTTCCAAGGGAACCATGATCCCCTATTCTTGAGCATCACATCTATTACCATTATATCCACATCTAGCTAGGATGTGAAAATCGGTACCAAAAAGATTAGCCATTTCTGTAGAAGGAGGATTTTCATAAAGTAAAGGGTCAAATTCCTCTAGGTAAAAAATGGGAGACAAAGTCTGAGAAGCCACCACAAAGTTATTACTCAATAGCCTAGACAATGCATATTGCACCTTAGGTTCTCTAGGGTGAATTTTGTATTCCCCTATGAAAGTAGGATTGAAATCAAGGGATCCCCAATCATCTTCTGCTAGAACCTTCTCAGGAGAAAATGTGTTCTCATTAGTAGAATCAAGATGAGAATATTCTCTCTCAAGAACCTTAGGTTCACTTGAGGAATTATTGGGAATCTATTTGGATGTAGGAGATAAGTTTGATGAAGTGGTCACATTAGAATGAGTAGAAGCTTTAGAGGAATTATCTAAGACAATTGGGAAGAACCAATTGAACAGGATTTAGAACTTGATGATTGTTGATAAGCCTGGAGAGTTGTGTCACCTAGCAAGGTATATGTTTTATTGTTGTATATGAATTTAATTTCACTATTCAATGTAGAGGGGACAACTTGCAAGCTATGAATCCAAGGTCACCCTAGCAAAAAGTTATACGTCAATTCTCTAGGCATGACATGGATAGGTGTGGGTAAAGTAACATGACCTACCTTAATAGGAAAGGTAATGATACCTAATAAATATTTAGCCACATTGTCAAATCCTCAGATAGTAAGAGAATCGGTCTTAATAAGAGATGTATCAACATTGATATTATGCAACAAGTTAACACTACAAACATTAAGGCCAGAACCGTTGTCCACTACTGTTCACTTTATTGCACTATCATTTATGATAAACACAATCATCAAAGAATCATATTATTGTTGAATTTCACTAGAGGGTATCTGATCTTGTGTAAATACAATTTGAGCCTTAGGTGTTGTGATAGAATTAATCAAGGAAGCCATATTATTAGATGACACTACAGGTGGGACATTTATTGTTTTCAATGCATCTTGTAGCATTACATGATGAGTTGAAGAAGTTTGAATCAAATCCTAGAGGGATATCTTGGCTGGAGTAGCTTTAAGCGGTTCAACTAGGTCATAGTCCTTACCAAGTGTTTCTGAAATGTGAGGCACTTGAGGAAGGATAGGCTGAGGATTGAGAGGAGAAGTTGGAATAACCAGAAGAGGATTAGGTTTCCTATTGTTTCTTGTATTATAGGTATGGGCGAGTGCATTATAAATCTCCTTAGTTAGTTGTTTAATGTAGCTATAAGGAATATTAGTGGGATTCCTTCCTTGAAACGTAATGATGGGTTTGTTTGGAGTACTAAAGGAATCAGGACTATACCCACCTTGAACCATGAAAAGAGGTTGATTAGGAAGAGGTGAAGTTGGAGAAGGACAAGAACCTTGGACTACAAAAAGAGGTTTGCTATGTTCATTCACACTGATCATATTGATTAACCTTTTAGATGCATTACTCTTGTTTGAAGGTTTAGGCAAATACATAAAGTCATCAAGGGAATTGTCCAATAAATCATGATCATAGTGATTGAAAGGCTTATCTTTGGACTCAAAAGGAGACATAACCTCATAAAGGGAATTTTGAAGGTCAACCAAGTCATTATATTTAGTGGAGGAGTTGATAGGAATGTACCCATGAGAGGAATCATTCAACTTATCTTTCTTATCACTATGAAATGGCATAGTAACAAGGTTGATTAGTTTTTGGAAAAATGAGGGTTTAGAAGGCTTAGGATTCAAAAAGCTCATCTAGAGCTTCATCTTATTCATCCTTACTAAACTCATAATCAACAAAATTGAATACATCATCAAAAGCATGGACATATTGCAAATATAAATCTGACATTTGGAAATGAGAATTGAAATAAAATTTAAACTCACAATGCAAGCAAATAAAGGGAATTTTTTTTTTTCTTTTTTGAATTTTTTTCATTGTTTTTTTTTTTGAATTTTATGTTTATAAAGAAAAATGAAAAGATACCAAATATAGATCTAACAATGCAATGTAATGAAAATAAAATTGGATTCACATCAGGTTCACCAAAGATGTGTAGGGGAAAAAGTGAGACTGAGTATGGAAACCCTAATATGACTCTCATACACACTCACAAAATACAAAAGAGCCTAGGGAGGTGACACACTTCAAGCTAATTGTTGTGTGGAAGAGAGAGTCAAGGATCATATCTTAGGTTTTCTATTCCTTTTCTATAAATGACAGAGATGAATGATTCAAAAATGCAATCTAACCTAGGATGCAAGTAAGCAAGCAAACCCTAATCTGGAAATGCAGATCAAAGGACAACTAATATACTGCTGAAAAATATAGATTATGAGGCAAAATCAGAGGTGCACTTGTGTCTAAAATATGAGAAAAACTTTCTACAACTAGGGTGCCATGCCACTATCCTAATTCTACAAGTCTGGAGCTACAATTGACAAGATAGCTTCTAAAGCCTGCAAGACACTGTTATGCCAAATAATCCTAACAGAGGGTAGGACCAAGGTGCCACACCCCTATCCTAGGTAGGACCAAGGCACCATGCTCTTGTCCTAGGTAGAATCAGGGTTCCATGCCCCTATCCTAGGTAGAACCAGGGTTCTACACCCTTGTCCTTAGGGTTTATGATGAAACTTGCACCCAAAAACTATCTTTGTGTGCTTCTCCAATCTCGCAACTTCCAATGATGCTTGGATCCAAACCTGTATCTGAAGGTACAAAATAGGGTTTTGGGTGGCTTTATAGGGTTTTTCCTTAGTCAAACCCCTATGTGTTGGCATTATACACTCAAATGAGAATAGTTGATGTTGTCTTTGATGGCAACCAACTTGTAACATGGTTAACAGGTTACACTGGCAATGACATCATTTACCGACACTGGCAGGCACTACAAGATTATTCTCACCAGCATCCAATATACACCGATAGAAGATCTTATCGAAACTCTGAGCCGACATGGAAATTATATTATTTTGTATTGTAATATTATTTGTATAGCCGACATGATGAATTGTAAAGACTCATATATGTATGAGATCTTATAGGTCATATTGTAAGCAAGAAAATGTAATTAGGAAATAAATGTAAGTGGTATATGAGAGTGAATAACTGTATATGCATTATGATCTAATTATTTTATGAGCAAATAAAAGAAGAAAAGAGCCAAGCAAGGTTTATGGCAGAGGTATCTGACATAGCTTAAACCGGTACTAAATCTAGCATTGCAGATGCTATTTTGAGCAGTACATTATCATTGGATTTAATCATCCAATAGTGTAGTCAGTGTGACTCCTTTTTGTGATTGAGCAGTGAGCTCTAGGCTATTGGCCTTCTTGCATGTAGAGGCCAATATTGTATAAGTAATATTTATTCATATTTTCCAGTGAGTAAATATTGTGGGTCACAAATCCCACCGAGGTTTTTACTGTATTGGGTTTCCTCGCCAAAAATATTTGTGTTATGATGTGCATTGATGGTTATACTTTTGTTTCTCTTTATTGCATTATTATTTTCTTATCAGTATATTAATTTGGGTTATAAAGTTGCAAACAAGTTTAAATATTTTGTTAACCGGTTAGACATTGATTCACCCCCCTTCTTAGTGTCTTTGGGACTGATCAAGTATCTAACAATTGGTATGAGATCCTAGTCCTCTATTTCTAGAAGCCTAATAGCTTGAGGAAGATTTCAAAACTGGTACTGATGGAAAGTTTGAGACAATAGTTAGAAGGAGCTCTTGAAGATTTTGATGTAGAAAAATTGAAGAATATCAAACTAGAAGATGAACTCAGAACTTCTCGGGAATTCATCAAAGCACTTCAAGATAACCTGGTTATAGCAAAGAATAAGAGAAAAGAATTACATGTGCAATTGCAAAATCAAGAAGATGAAGAAAAACAAACTCTCAGATATATTGCAGAGAAATTGAGACAAGAGAACAGTAACATGAAGAATGAGATGCAAGATTTAACCATGACATTACACAAGGATATTGAAGATAGAAAGAGGAATGAAGAAGATTTGGCCAGAAGACTTAATGAAAGCTTAGATGAATCTCAAAGGCTTGGTTATGAAAATGATATGCTTAAGACTGATTTGATTCACATGCAACATGACAAAGAGGAACTTTTGAGACAAGTTAGCACTTTGGAAAGTGAGTTGGTCACTGCAAATGAATACAAAGACAAATTCAACAAGAGTTCAGATAATCTTGATGATATGCTGAAAAGTCAGAAACATGATGGAGAAATAGCTGGACTTGGATTTGAACATGGAGAAAGTTTCGGGATTGAAAACAATCATGATCACAACAAACCAGTAAGGCAACCTAATGCTTATAAATTTAAAGGGAAATGTTTTAATTTCAACAAATTTGGTCATAGAGGAAATCAGTTCAGATTTAGGAATAATCAGAATACAAACTTACCCACTGGTCCATATTCCAAATGCAATAAAAATGGTCATAACTGAGACAATTGAAGAATGAATGTGAAATGCTATATTTGTGGTAGATTTGGACATTTATCTAATCAATGCAGAACTCAAACCGGTCAAGGCTATGGAAAGGCTATTTAGAGAAACAATGTAACTTGTAATGCATGTAACAAGATTGGGAATGTTACAAAATTTTGTAGAAGCAAGAATGTACTGGCAAATAATAAAGGATCTAATAACAAAGGCAAAGAAAAGGTGGCTGAAATCAAGCAAGAATTTTATAAATAATGGATTAGGAAGAGAGATCAGAGAAGTGATGAATCTATCACTGCACTAATAGAACAGGGTAATCCTGCACCGGCAGGAAATTCTTCATCTAACTAAGGAATAATCCTTAGGGGTAAGGCAACCAATTGAAAATCATGCATTTACCCTTGGTTGGTGGTAAGAAGTTACATTTCTTCTTTGTCGACAGATATGTGGAGTTTTCACTTCACTGATGAAGCATTTATTGCAGTTGTAAGTTAATTTTTGGTTATATAGGCTTGGTAACTTCAACTTACCAAACATCCAAACATTAGAAGAGAGAAAAATTGAGCAAGGCATTCTAAAGGTGAAGAAACAAAGGTCTTTTTAGGGCATTCAAGGATTTCTCAGTTAAAAGGTATTTATCTTTCGCAATGGCATCTTCGTCTTCTATTCCCAAATTTGCAGCAAACCCTACCATTGTGGAGAACATAAAACAACCTAGACCCATTTTCAAGATCATTCCTAAGATAGCAAAACTGGATGACTCTATTGGTGCATTTTCTAGAATCCCGAAGGGAGTCGCGTTTGCTAAAAACCCTAGGGCATGCATAGATTGTTACATAGAAACTTTAGATTCTAAAGAATTGATGAACATGTACATGAATGTAATCACTGACAAGAATGGGATAGTGAAACCAGAACATAAGGTAGTTGAGGATTTAGGTTTCATAGATATCCTCCATATGCCATTATTCTCAGATGAAGTCATCTGCTATGTCCTTAGTAGGGTTCATGATGAATTTATGTGGTTGGACTCAGTATTTAAAATTACCAAGGAAGCTATAAGGGATGTTACTGGTTTACCCTCCACCGATTCTATACCTGACAAGAAGAAGAAAATCCCTAACAAAGAGGTTATGAGCTTAACTGGAGCTACATATGACAACAGATCACTTAGGGTCAATGATATAAAGGATACAAATGTTAAAATTTCTAGCATGGTCATTGGATATAAAGTTGGTCATACAAATAGGTTGAATTCTGTATCTAGTTCATGCATTCATAGTGCTCATAAGATGATTATAAATAATGCTAAAATTGACATTTATGAATGGTTAAATGATGAATTGATAGAGAATTTGGATAAAATAAAAGGTGATAAGAAAGGAACCTTCAAATTTGGAAGTCTGTTAGTATATTTAATGCTTTACTTTTCAAAAGAGATCCCTAGTATAGGACACAAGGATTTTGCCTATGATATTTACGTTGGAAAATAGATAAAGGAGGCAAATACTGGTATGGGAGCTAATAGTGATGAGTTGGTAAAAGATTACTTCAAGCATTTTCAAACTAAAATGAAATAGAGAGAAAGGATTTCACAAAGCATCGTAGATAAATATGACAAACAAATATGCTTTGTATTAAAAAGAGATGAAATATGGATGGAGGCAATTAGACTCAAGATTGTCTGGATTACAAAGATGGGATATGAGGTGGATACTCACATCTTAGATTCATATACAAAAATCCTATTAGATGCCGCACTGAAATCTTCTGAAGAAATGTTTGGTAATGCTGAAACAATAGAGAAGGATGTAGACATGCTGAAACAAAGAAAGAAAAGAGAAAATCTAATGAGAGATGCTTCAAAAGTGGTTAAAGAAGTAATAGAAGGACTAATGAATATCAGTGGTATTGTTGCTGATGTAAAAAGGCAATCAGAACAGAAATCGGTAGCTCACATTTCCCCTGTGGCTACTTCATCTAATTTTGACGATGATAGGGCAGCTGAATTCAAGAGAGTGGATAGGAAGAAAAGAAAACCCTCACCGACACCTGCTCCATCTCCCAAGAAGACAAGAACACAAAGAAAGAAACAACAGGTTGTAAGAGAGCCCAGTGGTCCGAAGAAGAAAGTGTCTCCAAAGAAGAAACCTGAACCTAAGGCACCAAATACTCTTACATCGGAACAGTTGATCAATGAAATTACCCAAGAAGGTAACCTTAGTAATGTGAATAAACTTTATCATTCTTTCAAGGACTTAGATAAGGATACTATAGAGGAAAGCATTATTTTACATCTTGATATCTATAAGAAAGTTTTTATTGAAGTTGTAGATGATCTAACTAATGATTTATACTTAAGGTTAGAAGCTAAGAGAATGTCAGTCATGGAACTTTATAAGAAATTAAAAGTAGAGGATCTACTTGTTGTGCATCCTATTAACTCCAAGCAAGAAATTGATGACTTAATATTGGAGGCAAATAGAATAGTTTTTGTGAGTGTTCACCGACAGGTTATCCTTATAGAAGGCAAAGTCAAGGAAATTGCAGATGAGGTAGCAGATAAGTGGGACATATTTTTGTGGAAAGAGAGAAGAAAGAAGAGAAGGATAGACTGAAAATAGATAAATCTTTTGCTAAGGTATATTAGAAAGACAAAGGTAAAGGAAAAATTGGTAGTGTACCTGATATAATGGTCAAGGATAACCTTCCTCCACTGACACATGACACCCCTTCAATAATTGTAGAGGCACTGACACAACCTAATAGTCATCTAGAAGAGAAGAAAGAGGAAATGACAAGAGATGACACTAATCTGGAATCTGAAATTCTTTTTACCATGAATGTGGACATATAGGATTTCAACATTGTCATGGATAAGGAAACTGCAGAGGTAAAGACAGCTGAAGCAACAAATGTTGAGGTCTCTGAATCAGCGGTAAACACTATTGACTCTCAGTAGAATATTGAGATACTAGTTGAAGTTAAGAAAATAGATACCATCTCTGATGTTACTCAACATAACATTGAGAAACCGGTAGAAGTAGAAGTAGTGGCACAAACTGAAATCAGAACAAGACAAGAACATAGTATATCTGAACCGACAGTCAGTAAGGATGAAAATAAAGTTGAAAAATAGAGTGAGCATAAGGAAGAGGTTAATGATGGAAACAAGATAGCAGAAGTGGTTAAGGTTAATGTGCGGGAATCTAGAGATGAGAAGAAACCAACTGGAGAACCTCACACTCTGCCTAGCACTTCCACCATGGATTACAAACCTACAAATGCGATAGATGTACTTTTAGATTCAATACAGAGGATCACAAAATGCAACATGTTAGCATTTAAGGCCATTGATGACACTCTACCTATTTTGAAAATGATTGCACCAACATGTAAGATAGATCATATTGATGGATCTTTAGGTAAATTGGACACATTGTCCAAATTCATTGCTTCAAATATTCTAACTATGGATAAAATTAATGAAGAGACTATTAAGGAAAGGGTAAATAAGGAGAAATGTGAGTTCTTTGATAAGACTATTAAGGATTGTACTGAGCATATTGATTCTTTATTATCGACACTTAATTCCACAATTTTAGAATATAAAGAATTGTATAAGGAAGCATGCATGCCTCACCACTTAACAGAGGATATTGATGAGGAGATAAGGAAAAAAAAAAAGGAGATTGATGATATAGTAGATAACATGATAGTTTCTTCAGAACTTACTTTAGTTTTGGATCAAGAAATGGCAATTTTTGAAGAAAAGATTGATAAATTAGAAAAGGAAAAAGCAAGGATAAGAATGAAGGCCCGAGAGCTAAAAATAAACTTGGTCCTAAACTGGACAACCTTCTAACATAGCAGATTGAGCTGTCTAAAACAACAATTCAAGGAGAAAGATCACCGGAGCAAAAAATGCATTATCTGATTGGTATGATCCAACAAATTGAAACCATTATTTCTAACAACACTAAATTTATGCAGAGTCTTAATCTAATTTTAGCAGATATCTTTCAGATTGTAAATAACCGGTTATAGGCTTTGAGGTAGAATTTTAAATTCTTTGACTCTTTTTGACATCCTTTGTCATTGATGTCAAAGGGGGAGTAGTAGTGTGGGAGAAAAATGTACAGAAGGGATCATTTGCTCAGGGGGAGCACTCTTATTTTTGGATTAGTTTTTTTGGATATTAGCTTTTGGATTTTTCTCATGATTGTTGCCATCAATGCCAAAGGGGGAGATTGTTGGCATTATACACTCAGATGAGAATAATTGATGTTGTCATTGATGACAACCAACTAGTAACATGGTTCATAGGTTACATCGACAATGACATCATTTACCGGCACCGACAGACACTACAAGATTATTCTCGCCGACATCCAATCTACACTGATAGAAGATCTTACTGGCACTCTGAGCTGACATGGAAATTATATTGTTTTGTATTGTAATATTATTTGTATAGCCGACATGATGTATTGTAAAGAATCATATATGTATGAGATCTTATAGGTCATATTGTAAGCAAGAAAATGTAATTAGGATATAAATGTAAGCGGTATATGAGAGCGAATAACTGTATATGCATTATGATGTAATTATTTTATGATTGAATAAAAGTAGAGAAGAGTGGAGCAAGGTTATGGTAGAGGTATTTGACAGAGCTTAAACCGGTACTGAATCCAGCATTGCAGATGCTATTTTGAGCAGTACATTATCATTGGGTTTAATCATCCAATTGTGTAGTCAATGTGACTCCTTTTTTTGATTGAGTAGTGAGGTTTAGGCTGTTGGCATTCCTGCATGTGCAGGCCCCTATTGTATAAGTAATATTTATTCATATTGGCTAGTGAGTAAATATTGTGAGTCACAAATCCCACCAAGGTTTTTCCCCTACCGGGTTTCCTCGCCAAAAAGATCTGTGTTATGGTGTGCATTGATGGTTAGAATTTTGTTTCTCTTTACTGCATTATTATTTTCTTACCTATTTATTAATTTGGGTTATAAAGTTGCAAACAAGTTTAAATCTTCTTTTGTTATCGAGTTAGACACTGATTCACCCCCCCCCCCCCCACTTATTGTCTTTGGGACTGATCAAGTATCTAACACTGTTTTGGTGATTTCCACCTCCATAAATAGCCAATAATGTAATGAAAATGTGTGTGCAAGATCCTAAAATGAAAGCAAACAATCTAGAGCAACCCTAAAGAGTAAACCCTAATTGCTTATAATTGACAAAGTAAATGCTCTAAATCTATGATGCAAAGTGATCTAAAGCATTAATATAAATCAAAATGAAGCTTCTAAAAAGACATGGAAATAACATGAAACCATACCCAACCACATGGGAGAGGTACAAGACAATCTTCAGTTGGTGATCTCCCATTGTTCTCCTACATCTTCAAAATCCCCGAATTGATGAAATGATGATTGATGAATGTTTGATGGATGAATGTTGAATTTTGTTGAAGACTTCAAATATCTGATCTTTCACAACAAAGAAGGATCTTTATGCTCCAAAAACCTGCTCTTATGTTCTTAGCAGAAGACCCCTTCAAATGAAGAAAGAGAGCTCTTAAGTATGAAACCCTAGATCTTAATTTCATGTTTAGGCCGACCTAGGATTTGAATTCATTGCCAAGCTTTTGGGGTTAAGTATTATTATATCATAGGATTATGCTCCCAAAATTTTAGGAAGAAAGCCAAGGACCGTGTGCATTCCTGCCACGGTCCAACCAAATTTTTACCAAATTTTCAGGGCTATTAGATATGATGATGTTATAGCGTATCCCAAAGTTTCAGTTGATTTTGAGATGTTTTGATATTGGAAATCGGGCCTAAATGATCAAAATAAGACATAATTAGGGTTTATGATTAAATGATTTATTGGAGGAATAAAATGGAAAGGGCCACGCTTAGGGTAAAGGGCCCAACTTTATAACATGTAAAGTGATGAAACATGACTTTATATTTAATTAAGTTAATTAATTAAATTCTTAAAGGGGAATTAGAAATGCAAGATGCAAGACATACTAAGGTGGGTGCTAACCTAAGTGTGAAATTGTACCACCGTAGAAAGGGTATACAATTTACGACACTACACGTATCTATCACAAATACGATAGTAAGACATACTTAATCAGCAAAGTGTCATCTCGTCCATTATAGTAATAAAGTGGGGTTAACAATAATAAGATGTCATCATATCCTCATAAGCAATATAATCGATACATGAATAATGAGTGCATCTAGATGAATACACATAAGTCTGATCATCATGTTAGTCTGAGACATAATTTCATCCACACAAATCATAATGAATCCACTAATGTCAAAGAGACTATCAGTATATGAATGAGACAGAGATAACAAAACACACACATGCCTAAAATTGTTTATCACACCCTCTCAAAAGGATGAGTCAGGGAGGGTCACTACATTATTTTTTATATCTAGCCTCTTTTCTTCAAGGGTAAGGCTGTTGCAAGGTGTGTACCCTTGGTCTCCTTGTGTTGTGCAGAACAACGCTCAAGTTTGTGACATGACATAACTGCCTCTTGTGGATTCTATAAGTCTAGTGGTTGTATTGGGCATTAATAGGTCGATCTTTTGGTGTAACAACAACCACACTTGTAACAAGTGGTATCAAAGCTTGGTCATAGGTTCAAACCCCTTTCTTGCATTGGAGGGGGGTTGTTGCAAGGTATGTACCCTTGGACTCCTTGTGTTGTGCAACACAACACTTGGGTTTGTGACATGGCTTAACCCCCTTGCATGGATTCTATAAGTCTAGTGGTTGTATCGAGCATTAATAGGTTGATATTTTGGTGCAATGGCAACCACACTTGTAACAAAGGTCACTTTTCTATTTCATTCATCATTATAGGGTTTCCAAACTTGAAATTTGACCTAGGAAAACTCCTATTTGTTGGCAACAAGGTAGCAAACTGAGAGGGGGTGAATCAGTTTGCTCACAAAACATTCCATAACTCAAACAAAATTTCAGATTTGATAATTAACAATAAAAGCACAAATCAACACCACATCAATAACACACATGACACCAAGATTTTTGACGTGGAAAACTTGGTTAAGGGAAAAACCACAGTGGGAACCTACCCACAATGAGATGATACCCTATTAGAATTATATGAAATATTACAATGGGGAATGCACAATCATTCAGGCACACTGCCTAGAGCTCAATGCTAAAAAATAAGAAGGGTTACAACCGTTAGGAAGACTCACTGTCTCACAAAAATATTTGGATTACATCCAGAAGATCATGAACAAATAAAATAACATCTCCTCATGCTTGGTTATAGTTCCTCTTAAGCACACAATCTGATCTGCTCTACGACACTTCTTCACTCTTCTGAAAGATCAAAACCTTTGTTCGCACACTTATCCAATCACACACATTTGGATACACTCATAGATACCATGTAGATACACCTCTCATATGATTATTACATATATTTATGCAAATCATCAACCTTTTTGTTATTTTGGTGCATTTTGTATGACCGGTGAATAAAATGGTTGTCATTGTTGGCAACATCATCTTGTAAGTCTTCATAGTCCATCGGTAAAGAAGTAAAGGATAACCAGTAAAGAACAAGAGTTATTATTCCTATCAGCTGAGAGTATAGACTGGCTAAGCAGAGTATAGACCAGTTAAGCAATGTGTAGATAGGGTAAGTAGAGTGTAGACCAGCTAAGCAGTGAGTAGGCCAACACACAAGAGGTCAACCAACTAAGCAGTGAACAAATCGATACACAAGAGGATAATCGGCTAAGTAGATAACAGACCGGTATACAGGAGGTAACCAGAAAGGTAGAATTTGATTGGTACACCGACATAATAGGACTCTCAACTGACAGAATTGGAAATGTTCAGTTAACATCCAGTTGAACCAGTAGTCAACTGGTGGATTTATCGACATGAACGACTGTCTTAACTGATATTCCTGGAATGATTTCCGAAGAGTAATTTATGGCATGATAATAGATTTTTGAATCTGATGTTTCGAGGGAAAGTTGGCATCAAAACAATAGGCCAATATATTCACACAATTCATTATGACTAAGTTGTTGTCAATGTGAAAAATATTTGTGTGAAAGTAAATAGGGGGAGCAGAATAGAGTATAGCAGATACAGGTATGAATTGGTGAAGCCAACACCGATCAGTTGAATAGAGCATGCAAAGAAGATCTATGAGACAGAGGTAGTGCCATCAAATAGATCATTCATCTTTGTTGCCTTCTAACAATTGCAATATTGTAAATCCCTTAACAGGATGAACCTTAACCGGTTCTTTATGTAAAATCTCTTAACAGAGTCACTTCAAATATGAAGTTGTAAAATCCTCTAGCAAGGTGAACTTTAACAAGTTCTAAGGTATTCTTAGCCAGATACCAGTCACTTCTAACAGGGTGATGTTCTTAGAAAGAACATATTGTAAGATCTTAACAAGGCACTCTTTTTCACTGCAATAAGAGAGAATGTGGATTATCCCCACCGTGGTTTTCTCCTTCTAACCAAGGGTTTCCATGTATAATTACCTATGATATGTGATATTTATGTGTGTATGCAAATCTCTTTTCTATGATTTTATTTGCTTTCATGATTTACACAATATTTAAGACAATGCAAAGGATAATTGTAGACCGGTTAGTTTGATTAGTTGAAATATGTTTAAATTGCTTTGACTGATTCAACACCCCCTCTCAGTCACCAATTAAATACTAACAAACCTATATTTCAAGGTCGGCTCAAAACTCATAAAAAATTACAAATCTATAACTATTGTAATCTAATAACATTGAGAGGGGGGGTGAATCAGTATTATACCAGAATGATCAATTTTAGCCTTATTAAAACATGCATACACCAATAGGTATATAGGTACATACATAATTCAAAGAAGTAAAGCAAACAATAAGCCAATTACATAAATGAGAACCATAACACAAGAAATTATATGTGGAAAAACTCAAAGAGAAAAAACCACAGTGGGATTTGTGACCCACAATATTAATTCACTGGCCATATGAAGAGATATTACAAAATATAAGGAGCCCACACATGTAGGAAGGCTTATAGCCTAGAGCACACTGCTCAATCACAAAAAGGAGCCCCACTAACTACATATAAATCTAGACTACAATCTAGAGAAATGAGTGAACTACTAGAATAACATCTTCTATGCCAAAATATAGTTTCGGTTAAGCTCTGTTTGTTCTGGTCTGAAACCCTAAACCCTTTACCGGAATAACCCTTACATAGATATCCTCACATACATGATCTCTCTGATATATTCACATCTCCTTCTTAATACATATTCACATGATATCGCAATCACATATCCATTGCAATATTCTACTTCTATCAAAATGATCTAATCCAACGGACCTATATACTCTATACAACTTATCGTGCCTTATGTTTGCTTATAAAGATATTTACAATATCAATATACATGTCAGCTAGATAACATAAATACATGAATATCAAAATCAATTTCTGATGCCAGATCAAAGAGATGCTAGCCTCCAATACCGTTAACCATTTTCTAAACCATGTCAGCTTGCATTGCCGATAACCAAATAAATCCTTCTATCTTGCCGGTACTGATGCCAGTGAAGTGTCTATCGGTGAAGTCTCTATCGGTACACAACTGAACCAAAACATGAAGCCGAAACAAGATACCATGTTGCCATTAATGACAACATAATGAAACCAACCAATTGAGTGTCAATTGCCAACAATCTCCCCCTTTGGCATTGATGGCAACACTCATGTGAAAAATGGTCAAGGTTTCATCTGCTGGTTTCATCCTGCCTACTCTCCTTGAGTTGAATATTCATCAATACAAAATAATCCATACTCCCCCTAATGTATACAACTCCTTCTATTATTTTTCACATCTATATCTCTCCCCCTTTGACATCAATACTGTGAAAAATTCCAAAAAGAATGCCAAAGATCCAAACTATACAATGAGTATCCCAAAAATATCTTACCGAAGCTTAACAAATTTGAAAATTTCTGGATATGCCTTCTCCAATAGATCAAGATAAGTATCCCAACAAGTTTAGAAAGTGCCAGAAATAGATACAAGTCCATTTAGTATATGTGCAAATGACTCTCACTTAACTCTGTCGGTGTGGTGTTTCCAACCAAATCCATACACTCCTTATGTACAATGAGTGAATCCAATCGGGGACTCACCAAGCCTATAAGACTTCTGGCTCTTCTTATGATTTTGTCTTTTTTTTTCTGAAGAACAAAAATTTTGGTTTCCAAAACCAAAATTTGACCATTAATGGATGTAGTTAATGAATTCAATCCATCAAAAGAATTGGTTATACTTGCAATTTTCTCTTGAAATTCCTTAATCTTCTTATCCACATTAACTGTAAGTATATTTGTGTTGCAACATACCCTGTAGATATTTGTACACTGCTTTAAAATATTATCTATTAATATCAACTTTTCATCAATCTTCTTCCTCTCAGACTCAATTACTTGGTCAAATGTAGCTCTTTTAGCCTGTGTGAACCTCTCCAGTGCTTGCATGTTTGAAATCTACTGCAAGGATTGAAAATACTTTGAAATGTGTTCGGTAATTGTCTTAAGCTTGCTAGATGGTCTCGCTTCTCTGCCAATCTTGCAATCTGGGACTAGTCTGTGCAAAATAGTGATAGATTGATCAATAATCCCTTTATCCATAGATCCCTCCTTCATCAATTTATGTGCAACCATCATCATGAGTTCAGTAGGACTCATCTTGGTCATGTTTTTCTTTACAACCTATGAGGTGTCAATTGACAACAATGATGGACCTACAACTGGTTCCCTATTGGATTCCCCTATCTTCTCCTGTGATGATTTATCCTTAATTAATAGCTTCCTCACTTGCACCAGTGGCTTCGCCACTTGGTACATTCTTTGTAACTGTCAGTTCCTCTGTAGGAACCATAGCATCAACCTATACATTTGTATCTGGAGGACTATTTTACTCAACATTATTATCCTATACATCATCAACCTTTTCACTCTCTCTATTTGCCAGTACCTCAATATTTGACAATACATTTGTATCTACCCAAGGCTTGATTTCTACTATCTTAATGTTCTTCAAAATTGAGGGTGAAGTACCCATAATACCCTTCCTAGCATAAGACTGGTTATTCTATGTTTGCTGTTAAATATTTTTCTATCTACAACCTCAAGTGTCTTATCCATTTCCTCTTGAGTAATAGAAACACAAACAGATAACAACTCTTGAATCTAGTGATAACTTTAAGAAACCCGCGCTCAAAAAATTATATAAAATCTTGGCGAATATTTGTTTTTCTCAAAATAATAAGAATGTTTATTGGCGAATCTTTCCTTTTTATAAAAAAAAAAATAATTTTATTGGCAAATTTGTCTATATCAATTTTTTTTGGTAGAAAATATTGGCGAATCTTGGAAAATAATCATTGCATGCATTAATTACTATTGCATTTCATTTCATTTAAGAGTAATCTTTAATAAAAAAGTAAAGGCATGAAGGTTGAAATCATTAATGAGTTTAAGGGTTAGACTATACTTTATTTGGTTTCTACCATTAACTTAAAATAATCTAATAGCCTTCTTTCTATTTTGTGAGATAAAATTTACAAACAATTTGTAATACTCATGGGGCCAAAAATTTCTTTTAGACCATTGGTTTTCATTGAACTCAACAATTCAAAAGCAATTTTAAACCACACAAGCATTACAACTTGTAGGTACATTTTACTGTTAGGATAACTAGTGAACAACTGAGAGGGGGGGTGAATAAGTTGTTAACATATTATAACTTTTAATCCACAATACAATCTTAAACAAATCAAGTATCGGTAAAACATATACTAATGTTGATAGGGAAAGATACCGGTAAACAATAAAACTTAACAATTAACTAGATAATCAATGCAAAGCACCCATACCATATAACACCATGATTTGTACGTGGAAAACCCAGAAAGGGAAAAACCATGGTGGGAAGAATACCCATAGTCAGATGATACTTGTTTAGAAAGTATGTGTTACAATGAGGGGCATGCACTTGCAGGAAGGCACACTGCCTAGAGCTTATTGCTCATTACAAAAGAGTCTCACTGACTATAGAGAGGCTACAACCATCTCAAGATAAATGGACAACAATCCAATAGAGTGAACTGCTAAAAATAGCATCTACCATGCTTGATTACAGTCCCAGTTAAGCTCAGTGTCGGAGGACTAAATCCTCTTTTGAATCTTATTTGATCACCAATGATCGATCAACTCCATCGCTTGAATGATATTACAATATTCACACATTACATTCCTTGACCATCACATTTCCAACAACCATAATACTTTGTTGGCATATGCACACTCCAATGAGACATTGTATGTGATTGAAGGTTTTATCATTGATGGCAACCTTACAATCATATGGCACTGGCAAGGCATTACACCGGCAAGATAGTTCACCGACATCAACAGATCACACTCTACACCGACACAGAGAAAGGAAGCATACCGACACAGAGGCCGACATGATTTTTGTTATATTATATTTTGTTTATTATTGTAAAAACCTTGTAAGCCAACTTGGCAAGTTGTAAATAACTCTTATATATAAAAGAGATCATTGTAGACAATTTGTAAGAGATGTAAGCGAAAAAGGAAGATATTAGGCAGACCTATTATGCAAAATATAGGTTAAAGGTTTTATGTAAAGAACAGAGCAGAAATCGGTACTAGATCAGGCATTATAGATGCTATTGTAAAGTAGTACAAGATATTGGATTTGTATAATCCACATTGTAAGTCAGTGAGACTTCCCATTGAGCAGTGAACTCTAGGCAGTTGGCCTTGCTGCATGTGCAGGCCCCCTTTTGTAAGTAATATTCTCTTATTGGCCAGTAAGTGGATATTGTGGGTCACAAATCTCACCAAGGTTTTTCCCACACCAGGTTTCCTCATTAAATCCTTGTGTCATGGTGTGTTTTTCATGTGGATGTTTTTAATTCTGTTTATTTCATTATTTCTTGCATACCGGTACACTGTTATAATATGTTCTACATGTTTTAAGTTGAGAAATTCTAACTACCAGTTAGATACTGATTCACCCCCCCCTCTTAGTATCTGTGAGTTTCCTAACAATTGGTATTAGATCCTAGTCCTCTATTTTCAGAAGCCTAATAGCTTGAGGAAGATCTTGACACCGGTAAAGATGGAAAATCTGATGAAGCAACTTGAAGCAGCTCTCTCAGACTATGATACAAAAAAATTGAAAAATATCAAACTAGAAGATGATCTAAAAGCAGCTCAGGATATCATTTAGGCACTTCAAGAGAATCTTACTATTGCAAGAAATAAGAGAAGAGAACTTTGTGAAAAGATGCAAAATGAGAATGATGAAAAGGAATCACTTAATGATATGTTAAGTAAGCTAAAACTGGAGAACATAAGTACAAAGAATTAGATGCAGGATATGACTATGAGATTTTGTAAAGAGATTGAAGATAGGAAGAAGAATGAAGAAGAATTGACTAGAAGACTAAGTGATGCAGCAAATGAGAACACAAGACTTAGCTATGAAAATGATTTATTAAAGACAGATTTGATGCACACTCAAAATGACTCCAATGAACTGATGAGACAAAAAGAAGTCTTACAAAGATAACTAGAAACTGCAAATCAACATAAAGAAAAATTTAAGAAAACCTCAGAGGAACTTGGTAACTTACTGAAGAATCAAAAACCTAAAGGTGACACTTCTGGAATTGGCTTTGAAGTTGGTGAAAGCTTTGGTACTACAAACACATAGGATCACAACAAACTAGTAAGGCAACCTAATGCTTATAAATTCAATGGAAAATGCTTTAACTATAATAAGTATGGTCATAGAGCAAATGAATGTAGATCTAGAAATTATCAGAATATCAACAAACCCACCGGTCAATGTTCAAAATGCAGCAAAGTTGGTCACAACTCTGAAAATTGTAGAATAAATGTGAGATGTTATGTTTGTGGAAGATTTGGACATTTATCTAATCAATGCAGAACACAAACCAGCATAGGTTATGGGAAAGCTATTAGAAGAATAATGTGACTTGTTATGCATGTAACAAGATTGGGGATATTGCAAAATTATGTAGAAGTAAAGGATCACTGGCAGACAACAAAAGTTCTAGCTTGAAAGGTAAAGAAAAAGTTGAAAAGGTTAAGCAAGAATTCTCAAAACAATGGATTCTAAATATTGGGAGTACTCCTCCACCGGCATAATAGAGTGATGCTCCACCAACAGGAATTTCTTCATCAAATTGAAGAAAGTTTCCTTGAGGGTTTGGCAATCTAATGACACATGTGCTATTATTCCCTCGGTTAGAGATGAGAAGTTGGAAATTACTTCATTATCGATAGACAATGTTAAGTGAATACTTAACCGACATACATTTAATGTGGTAGATGGAAAATTAACACTATAAATTTGTGGTTTTGGCTCCATTTCATTTCACTGTGATTTCAAATATTCGTAGAGCACAAAATTTGCAGAGCTAAGGAATTTCAAGAAAAGAGGTGAAGCACTTCAAGCAATCAATCCACCCAAGATAGAAAAAGGTATTTATCATCATGGCATCCACCTCTGCACTTGAATATATAACAAACCCTACTGTAGTTGAGGTCATAAAATTCCCTAGGCCAATATTTCAACTAGTTCCCAAAGTAGCAAAGAAAGATGACAATATAGGTGCTTTCTCACAAATACCAAAAGGAGTTGTTTATGCTAAAGACCCCAGAATTTACATTCACTACAACATAGAGGAATTGGGAGATGAAGAGATCAAAACTATGTATAAAACTGTCATATGTGATAATTCCGAAAATGTGAAACCAAAACATAAAATCATTGAAACCTTAGGATTTACTGAAATCCTCTGAATTCTTGAATTTCCCAAGGATGTGATTAGGATAGTCTTAAGCAGAGTACATGGTGAATTTTTCTGGTTAGATGCAATTCACAAAATCACCAAGGAAGCTGTGAAAGCTATCACAGGGTTACTGACCATCGATAAAAGGCCAGACAAAACTAAGAAGGTCTCCAATGACCTAGTTACTAAGCTAACTGGTGCTACATCGGATAAAAGCTCCCTAAGAGTCAATGATGTAACCGACATCAATGTAAGGTTTATCAGCATGATATTAGGGTATAAGGCAACTCATGCAAACAAACTCAATTTATTTTCAAGTTTATGCATTAAAAGTGCTTATGACATGATCACAAATAATGCAAAAATTGACATATGTGAGTGGTTGAAGGATGAGTTAATTGACAACCTAGGCAAGATTAAGAAGGATAAGAAAGGAACTTTTAGGTTTGGAAATCTGCTAGTATGTTTGATGCTACATATAACCAAACAAATTCCCAGTATAGGTTACAAATAAATTGGATTTGATATAATGGTAGGTAAACAGCTAACAAAATTATTCAATAATATGGGAGAAGATAAGGAAAACAATATCCATGATTTCTTTCAAGCACTTAAGGCCAAAATGAAGAAGAGAATCAGATTATCACAAAAGATTGTTGACAAATATAAGGATGAAATATGTTTTGTAATAAAAAAGGATGAAATCTGGATGGAAGCAGTCATCCCAAGAACAATCTGGGTAATAGAGATGGGCTACGAGACAGATGATCACATAATTGAGACTTATGCTAAAGCCGTACTTCTGGAAGCACCAAATGAACCAAAGGAAGAAGTATTTGGTAGTGTTGAGACTATAGAAAAACAAATACAATCTAAGAAGAGAGTGAAAAAGGTTGAGGTAGTTATGAGAAGAGGCTCTAGATAGGCAAAGGCTATTAAAGAAGATGTGTTAAAACAAACCGGTATCACTGAGGATGAGCTAGGAACTCTACATCCTAAGACTCATCTATCATCGGTACGCTCTTCTTCAGAGAGTGACATGCCTGCAGCTTTCGAAAGAGTTGTAAGGAAAAGAGATCCCTCACCGGCAACCACACCCTCACCTAGAAGGACAAGACAAAAACAACAAGAAGTGAGATCACCGGTTAAAAAGACTACACCAAAGAAGAAACTGACACCCAAGAAGAAGAAGAGAACAAAACAAAACCTAGCTCCTCTTGATATACTATTGAATGAAATTACAGAGGAAGGGAAACTGAAGAATATAGAGAAATTGTATGACACTCTAACAACAGATGAAAAAGAAGAAGTAGAAAATAGTGTTATATTGCATATGGACATTTATAAGAAATTTTTGATGGCAGTTGTAGATGAAGTACTAGATGAACTGTTCAAAAGACTGGAAGCAAGGAGACAAGTAGTAATAGAACTTGACAAGAAAATCAAGATAGAAAAGCTACTTGCTGTGTACCCAGTGAACTCACCTAAAGAAATTGATGATTTAATTGTTGAAGCCAACCGGTCAGTATTCTCTACTGCACACCGGCACATTGCATTAATGGTTGGAAGAGTCAATGAGGTGACTGAAGAAACAAAAAATGCATGGGATATATTCCTAGTTGAAAAAGAAAAACAGGAAGAATACCGGAACCCCAAACCAATAAAGGTATATCGGAAAGAAAGAGACAAAGGAAAAGGAATGGTTGGTGGACCTTCGAGTATTAAAGTAAAAGATAACTTACCCCCACCTTCTTTTACATCACTGGTAACAGCAACTACAGAAGATCAACTAGCAGTTGAAAGTATGGATGAAGTGGATGTCAATCCTAATCTTGAAGTCTTATACACAGTAGATGTTGATACACAAAAGATCAACATTGTGGTAGACAAAGATACAACTAGTAAGACTGAAATGGCTAGTAAGCCATCGGTAGCTGAGAAAACTGTTAAAACATAGGAGAAACCAGTAGATGACAAAGAACAATAGGCAGAAGCTCAGACTGAGACAGTGCAATAGCAACAGGACCAGGCTCCAAAATAGAAATAGGAACAGCTTCATGAGGAAACAGTGCCACTGACAACTGGAGAAGTACACAAACCATTGCTTAAAGAAATGCAAACAAAAACAAACCTACCAGAGGTCACAAGAAGCTTGGTTACTTCTTCCATTGGTGGAATTCAGGATGTTGGTTCCTCCTCAGCAAGCCACAAACCAAAAAATGTAACTGAAGTACTTTTGGATTCAATCAAAAAGATAATAGATTGTAGTTCACAGGCTTATAAAGCTATAGATGACACAATCCCAATTTTGAAGGTAATTGCTCCTAACTGTAATATAGACAATAAAGATTCTTTAGGACAACTTGATACTTTGTGTAAATACATCACAGAGAACATTGAGAAAATAAAGGAAGAGACATTGAAGGACAAAGTAAACATTGAAAAGCAAAAATTCTTTGAAGATCAGTTAAAGAAGTGTACTAGGGATTTTGACACACTTCTACCGGAACTGTGTAATTTATTGAAAGAGTACAAAACTCTGTACAAAGACACCTGTAAGACAAACTTTTTAACAGTAGACATAGATAAGAAAATAAGCAAGGTACAGGATGAAATCAATAAACTTGCTTTTAATTTTGTTAACTCACCTGATACATTATTAGTTTTTGAGAAAAGGATAACAAATTTTGAGGAAGAGTTACTTAAATTAGAAAGAGAAAAGGAGAGAATGGTGAATAAGGCAAAGCATCTGAGATTAAAACTGAGTCCAAGATTGGACTATCTAGCATAATTGCGGAAGGAAATATCAGAGCCATTGATACAAGGACAAAAAACACTGGCAGAGCATTTGCAGCACCTCACCGGTATAGTTAAAAGAACATAGACAGTAATAAGAGATAGTAAAAAGTTTATGGAAAGTATAAACTTGATTTTGGCAGATCTATTTCAAATTCATTGATGCCAAAGGGGGAGTAGTGGTATGAGAAAATTCAATATCACAGGAATCATATGCTCAGGGGGAGCACACATTTTTGGTAACATTTTTGGACTTCACATTTTTGGATACACTTTTGAAATTTCTCATGAGTGTTGCCATCAATGCCAAAGGGGGAGATTGTTGGCATATGCACACTCCAATGAGATGTTATATGTGATTGAAGGTTTTGTCATTGATGGCAACCTTACAATCCTATCGGCAAGGCATTACACTGGCAAGGCATTACACCGGCAAGATAGTTCACCGACATCAACAGATCACACTCTACACCGACATAGAGAAAGGCAGCATACCAGCACAGAGAAAGGAAGCATACCGACATAGAGGCCGACAAGATTTTTGTTATATTATATTTTGTTTATTATTGTAAAAACCTTGTAAGCCAACTTGGCAAGTTGTAAATGACTCTTATATATAAAAGAGATCATTGTAGACATTTTGTAAGAGATGTAAGCGAAAAAGGAAGATATTAGGCAGACCTATTATGCGAAATATAGGTTAAAGGTTTTATGTAAAGAACAGAGCAGAAACTGGTACTGGATTAGGCATTATAGATGCTATTGTAAAGCAGTACAAGATATTGGATTTGTATAATCCACATTGTAAGTCAGTGAGACTTCCCATTGAGTAGTGAGCTCTAGGCAAGTGGCCTTCCTGCATGTGGAGGCCCCCTTTTGTAAGTAATATTCTCTTATCGGCCAGTAAGTGGATATTGTGGGTCACAAATCCCACCGAGGTTTTTCCCACACCAGGTTTCCTTGTTATATCCTTGTGTCATGGTGTGCTTTTCATGTGGATGTTTTTAATTATGTTTATTTCATTATTTCTTGCATACCGGTACACTGTTATAATATGTTCTGCATGTTTTAAGTTGAGAAATTCTAACTACCGGTTAGATACTGATTCACCCCCCCCTCTCAGTATCTGTGAGTTTCCTAACATACTTTACAAAGAGTTTCTACCTCTTACTTATACAAACCCTAAGGCTTAAAGTGATTAGGTCGGCCACCTAAAAGATATTATTATAAGATCATTACATAATTGCATATTATAGTGATATGCCATGTTGGCTTAAGACCAAGACAATAATAAAAAATCCATAAATCATCTCGAGTCATTCCAATAATGTGTAGAGTACATGTTAGCATGATACCGGTCCATAACCTAGATAGGTACCAGATCTATTCTGGGTCCACCATGCCAAAACAATTTCTTCAAGTAGTTGAAGCACAATCAAAGAATATCTTCAGCATCTTGAAATCCATGAAGAAGCTACACCAGCACCAACTATGCATCCTGCCATGATTTCTTAATGAAAGCTCTGCCGATAAAGCCTTAAACCACTGTCGGTAAGGGTTTACCAGAGTGTATGATTACATCTGATTACCAAGATAATGCCAACTGACCGAAAAATGCTCATGGAGCATATAGAACATGAAATCAAATATACTTCACTGATCCAAACATGTCGAAAGTGTCCAATAGATAGTCTCTACTACCGATAACACTAGATCTTCTACTAGTAACCAAAACTTGTCTGCCGATAAAGCATCCAAACAACTAGTGTTGACCTCAATGACAAAACATGAATGCAACACATAATCAATTCATCCATAATGCCAACAATCTCCCCCTTTGGCCTTGATGGCAAAACTAGATGTGAAAAACATCTAAGTACCAAGAAATGCCAAACAAGTCTCCCCCTATGGAAGATAGCCAACAATCAATATCTCTCCCCCTACGAATAATATCTTTTTAAGGTTCTGAATGATTTTTGAAATTACTATCACTCTTCCTTTGACATCAATGCCATAAATCTGATAAAAATATCAAAGCAATGATATAAACCTCTGTCTCTACCAAAGGGGTAGAAACCCCTAACCTGTCTCTCAAATACTCAAATGATTCCTTAGAGAACGATTTAGTGAATATGTCTAAAATCTATTCTTTAGTGTTCACATAAACAAATTTCACTTCCTTTGCTTCAACCTTGTCCTTCAAAAAGTTATACTTTATTGAAATATGCTTAGTCGTAGAGTGAAATACTTGATTTTTTGACATGCTAATAGCTAAAGAGTTATTCAGTAGATAACTACCAGTTCATTTCAATTTACCTTGATATCCTTCAACATTTGCTTCATCCACAAGACTTGAGTGCAATTAGTTGTTGCTGAAACATACTTAGCTTCTGTAGTAGATAAAGAAATGCATGACTAGTTTTTGTTGATCCATGAAACCAGTTTCTTTCCAAGAAAGAAAGCTCCACCAAAAGTGCTCTTCCTGTCATCAGTATCACCTACCCAATCTGAGTTAGTATATGCACATAAAGTGAAATCATCATTTCTGGAATACCATAAACCATATTTTGTTGTTCTTTGCAAATACCGAAATATCCTCTTTACTGGACATTCATGATTTTCTTTAGGATTACTTTGATATCTTAAAATAATACTTATTGCATTCATAATATCAGGTCTAGTCCGAGTTAGATATAACATACTACTAATCATAGACTTATACCTTGTCGTATTTACCAGTGTAGAAGTATCCTTGATAGATAATTTCTCACTTGTAGCCATAGGAGTACTTACCGGTTTGCAATTCTCCATACCAAACTTTTTCAACAATTCCATCAGATACTTAGTTTGACAGATAAAAATGTATTTGTCAATTTGAGTAATCTCCAAACCTAAGAAAAATTTCATCTCACCAATCACGGACATTTCAAATTCATTCTTCATATTGTTAGCAAATTCCATGCACAGTTTATGTTCTCCTCCAAAAATGATATTGATGCTCTGCAAAAAGCATGTTAGGAAACACAAACACAAGACTCAAGAATCAAATGTTAGTGTTAGTATCATAAATGAAATACGATCCTAAGCAAGCATATCAAGAGAGATATCAAACATTTAATGGAAAGCATGCAAAAACAAAAGAAAGACACAAGACCCTTCCAAATGCTTGCCAACATGTTCATAGCTCCTCCTCCCTTGTTCCTCTCCTCTCCAAGTTCCACATGAGTGTAGCCCTCAGCTTTTTGCACTACTATGGAAGTCTTATGGAGATTCAAGATTTATGAAATGATCAAAGATTATGCAAATGCAAGCTAAATATGAGAAAGAACCTAATTAAGTTATATTGATTTTAACCAAAATAACAATGTAGATTATGATTTGTTCCTAAAATTCTCTCTTAAATTTCAGTATAGATTAGATGCATACAAGATTTCTGGATCTGGATATGAAGGAAATGGGCTCTATTTATAGAAAAAATAGAGAAATGTATGATTGAGATTGAGTAATCTCAACAAGGGTCGGGATTGAAATATTTATGATCCATGTGAAGGCTTTCAAGCTAATCCCAGGATGACAAATGTCAACATGAGATGGCTTGAGAGGAGAGGGAAGAAACATTAAATGCTTGAGATGACATGAAGGTTATCTTTGGAGGTAAGGTTAAGCTTGAGTTGAATGAATAAAATCTTTATCCAATGAATAATCCCTTTATCCAATGGATAAACTCTTGTGCAAGAGTTAGTGGGGATAACCATGGTCAAAGCAATGAATGCTTGAGGAGACACATGAGTTAAATGGAGGTTGAGTTAGAGGTAAATCCTCTAACTATGTGGGCAAGTGGAATTACCCATTAATGGTTATGTAAGAGCCATAAATGGTCATGTAAGAACCATTGATGGTTTGGAAGACTTTAGGGGTTAACTTGTTGGAGACATAAAGCATTTAATTCTTTTCAAAGACTTTAGAGGCTTTGAGAAGTGATTTCAAGTTTCTTAGGAATGTGACAATAATTAGAAAGGGTGATTAGGCTAATTAGGAATGGTTTAGAAGAATTAAGAATGGGTTTAGGATGCAAGTGGGTTTGGTGGGTGATAGAAAATAGGATTTTAAGTAAAATAAAATAAATTATTTCAACAAAATAGGTGCAACTTGCATTTGTAGGAGAATGCAAGTGGGGGGGGTAGTTTAGGGATTTAAATAAATGCTTTATTATTAATTTAGAAGAGAAAAGGGGGTTAAATTAAATAAACATGTTTTATTCATTTAATTGATTTAGAATGTAGCTTAACGAATTAATTTAAATAAATTGAATAATTTATTTAATTAATAGGAGAAGGGATTGATGATGAATTAATTAAATATTAATATAATTAACTATTTATTGATGGTTAAATAATCAAATAAATAGTAAATATTTATTTAATTAAGTGGACAGATTTATGTGACTACATTTTCCCCTCTTTGAGACTTTGTGGTTTATCACATCATTTCAAAGAAAGAAAAATAGGTGTGAAGAAATATGCCCCATAAATGTTAATTTAGTGGGTGGTATGCCCCCTCGAGAGATGGGTTGAAAAATTTCAAAAAATCGGATGATCTCTCGAAAAAGAATGAGAAGTGGAGTGAAGGTAGAATAGAACAAATGAGCAATAATGGTGAAAGGATGGGAGAAAACAGGGGTAAAACAGAGAAATGAGAGGTGTTGGAAGTTCACAGGAATCATAACAATGAGTAGGGTGAAGTAGGGTTAGGGTTAGGGTTGCAGGGTATATATGGGGGTGAAGGGGTAAAAAATGGCTCATTTGCATCTATCTCCATGGCAGTTTGGAGCTCTGATAGTGACTTATGGTGAAGGCGTGAGAAGCGATCATCATGCCTGTGCCTATAGCAGGTCACTGGCTAGAGTGGATTCGTCGATTCCAGTGGACAAATGACTACGGACCAGTGGTACACAAATTTTGAATTTTGTGTTTTGTGCATTTTTAGAATGTTTTTTCAAGCATTAAAGTCCAATCAAGACAATAGCACTAAAACTATGTTTTAGTGCTTTTGCCACCTAGAATAGCGCTATTGTGCCGCAATGGCACTATTGTATAGTAATTGTAGCGCGTTTGTTAGGTTTAACACATCTGTTACATAGTACTAGCACTATTGTAGTAGTAGCGCATTTGGATGTTTGTTGTAGTGTTTTTGTTATGAAATAGCACTATGGTGTAGTTGTTGTAGCGTGATTGATTGTTTAGCATTGTTGTGTAGTTGTTGTAGCGTGATTGTTAGTAGAATAGCGCTATTGTGATAAAAAATGCCCCAATGTTAGACAACATAGATGAATGTCTCAGTTGATTGTTTGATGGGTTGTTTTGATGAATTATAGCATCCCCCTTGAGAGTAGGTCATTACAATAAATGCCTGTTGTAGTCTAGGATTGTCATAATTGATTGCCCATTGAGACCCGAAGATACTTGATCAAAGTATGTATTGATAGTCTAGGCTTCAAACTTAAGAAAGTTTGTAGCAAAACAGCTAAACTATGTTGATGTGTGTAGGAGGGCCTGCCCATTCTACAGATGTAGGAGTGGCATCCTGCCACATAGTAGGTGTGAGAGAAGTTGATAGAGGTAGACAGAGACTATGTCACATCAACTAGTTTGTATGATATGATGTATCTTCTTGTGATTCAGACAAATCGTGGATTGATGACAGCATTGGTCGAGCGTTGGCACAGCGAGACATGTACCTTCCACCTGGTGATGGGAGAGATGACAATTGCGCTAGAGGATGTGTGGACGATACTACACGTCCTGATCAGAGGGGAGCTGGTGACCTATGATCGAGCACTAGGGACAATGATGGTACAGAGGATTTTTGTTAATAATGTTTATATTGAGGACGACTTTGTAGCCTAGGAGGACATAGCAGCACTATATGAGCCTTTACCAGCAGTTTTATCAAGGATCATCGGGGGATTGTTGTGCCCCGATCGACGTTCACATGGACTAGCAGTTGGCTGAGGCCAAGTGATTGAGTAGATGATGACTGAGGGGACTTGCTATGCTTGGGGACCATGTGTGCTAGCACATCTTTACAGGGAGCTACATGAGGTGGTATACCAAGAGACGAGATCACTAGCAATAGGGATCACATCACTGCACATATGGGCGTGGGAGCACTTGCAAGTCACATGACCTGTTTGCTTGAGATTTAGGGTGATAGATCAGCCCTATGTTCATATGTATGGAGGGATGATGAGCCAGCCCCACTTGGGGAAGTTGGGGTTTTGGCAATAGGCATTAGATGATCTAGATACAGTGATATGGAGGTCATATACCAAGTGTGAGCTCTCAAAGGATGATGCTGAGGCTCTACCTTATTTATTTATGACACGCTTTTTGATTGGTCACACATCCTACCTTGTACAGAGACAGGTAGAGGCAGGGATTGTCGAGAGGGTCAGGGGAGTATGCATGGGTAGTATGTAGGAGATTTCAGTGGGGGGCAGTGTTACCATATGATCAGGCCTTGGCAGAGTTCCAAAAATTACAGGCGAGACCATGGCATATGAGACCTAAGATTGTGGATGCACGGATGACGAAGGAGTACACACAGTATTGTACTGCACATTCGATTGCATGTATTTTCAATCCAGCCGAGCCCATACCACCTTTTGAGGATGAGAGGAGATGATGATGGAGGTGGAGGAGGAGGAGATGGAGGTGGAGGAGGACATCCAGAGTAGGAGGTAGGGATATTGGTCAGGGTGTAGTGCCTATGGAGATGGGAGAGGGATCCATAGGTGGAGGATGGATCCTATGGAGATGGGAGGGGGAGTGACAGGTGGAGGAGATGGGGATTTATGGGAGTATATGATATTACACTTGTAGACTCAACTAATAGTAACCGAGGAACAGTTGGAGTATAGGGAGGTGGAGATTGCAGCTAGGGATGTTCAGCTATTTGCACGGGAGCTTGAGCTGACTATAGTGATGCGAGAGAGAGATGATCTAGCAGCCAGGTTGAGGGAGTTGTTGGATAGAGGACGAGTTGTAGCACAGGGTTTGACTGGGGAGGTGTTGAGGGAAATGCGGTGCACTCAGGAGGAGATAGATTACTGGCGAGGACTACATGAGCACATGGTACCGAGTGGTCAGCAGGCACTGAGCTATTCCCAGATGCAGTAGGCGAGACTAGAGCGGTCAGAGAGGGTTCAAAGTAGTGGTGGTGTTATGGGTCCACCTCGGCTAGATGGTGAGGGTGGAGTAGGGGGTAGTGGTGGAGAAGGGGGTGATGGTTGTGCAACATCTAGCCAGAGTGCCATTTGAGAGATTTAATGTATTTGTTACATTGTTATTTTGGACTGTAACTTGGATGGTTCTTGGTAACCAATATATTTTGACATCATTGTATTCCGATACATGTATTCTTTTGTGATGTGATATATGAGGAGATCCCATGTTTTGTGATGATATGATATGCATATGTATGATGACATGTATGTTGTTGATGCAGGATGATGATTTTGAGTTTATGCTTAGATTCATGTTATGGATGATTTTACTTTCTATATGTACAGGGTGATGATATGATTTCTATATGCATGCGATGGATGTTTTGTCTAATCATGTGGATGCAGGTAAAAGATGGATGATGCTTTGTGTAATTCTATTTAATTCGTGATGTAACGATGATGATGTATGCAAAATGATGAGTTGAAATAATTCATGATGATGTTTGTGATAGATAATACTTGCTTATGTTTTTGATGATATGATATGCATAAATGATGCATGTTTTTAAGATGAATCTAAGTGAATATAAGTTGTAAATGTTTATGTATGCAACTACATGAATGCATTTTAAATGGATGAACAAATGTTTATGTATGAATGCTCTTAAATAAATGTATCTAAATGATATAATGTTTGTGATATGTATCTAAAATGAATCTAAATGACTAAAATGATAATGCGAATAAATGCAACTAAGGGATAAAGAATAAGTGCACCTTATGCAATAAAAGGATAACAAATAACTATACCTTAATGCAATTAAATGGATAATGAATAACTACACCTTAATGCAATTAAAGGGATAATGAATGTATCTCATTAATCTAGATGAAACTAAATGGGAAAAAATGCACCTATGAAATGAATCTAAATGCAAGTAAATGATAATGAAATGAATGCATATTAAAATGAATGCACTACATGAATGAATGAATGTTTCTTGATAACAAATGCACTTAAATGAAATGCAAGTAAATGATAATAAATGCACCTGATGTGTTAAATTCCTCGATGGGATCAACAAGTGAATGCACTTAAATAAATATCTAAATGAATCTAAATGCAAGTAAATGATAATGAACTGAACATGTAATGCAACTAAATAATAATGCCATGCCTTCATGATATATGAAGGCAAGTTGGTGAGAATTTGTAGCTATGGAATGCAGATTTGAGATGATGTATCAGAGAACACCATTGTGATTGTACCCAAGACAAACTATATTAGGTGCTTTCTCATTTAAGCCAAAATAACTTTGCATGCAAACAATTGATATGAATAATGAATGAGCAAATGGATGGGTGATATGCAATGGAGTGCAATATAAATAGATGAGATGGAATGACTATCCTAAGAAAGTATACCAAGAGAGATATCAAACATTTAATGGAAAGCATGCAAAAACAAAAGAAAGACACAAGACCCTTCCAAGTGCTTGCCATCATGTTCATAGTTGATCCGCCCTTGTTGTTCTCCTCTCCAAGTTCCACATGAGTGTAGCCCTCAACTTTTTGCACTACTATAGAAGTCTTACGGAGATTCAAGATTTATGAAATGATCAAAGATTATGCAAATGCAAGCTAAATATGACAAAGCACCTAATTAAGATATATTGATTTTAACCAAAATAACAATGTAGATTATGATTTACTCCTAAAATGCTCTCTTAAATTTCACTATAAATTAGATGCATACAAGATTTCTGGATCTAGATTATGAAGGAATAGGCTCTATTTATAGGAAAAATAGAGAAATGGATGGTTGAGATTGAGTAATCTCAACAAGGGTCAAGATTGAAATATTTATGATCCATGTGAAGGCTTTCAACCCAATCCCAAGATGACAATTGTCAACATGAGATGGCTTGAGAGGAGAGGGAAGAAGCATTAAATGCTTGAGATGACATGAAGGTTAGCTTGGGGGGTATGGTTAAGCTTGAGTTGAATGAATAAAGCCTTTATCCAATGAATAATGCCTTTATCCAATGCACAAACTCTTGTGCAAGAGTTAGTGGGGATAACCATGGTCAAAGAAATGAATGCTTGAGGAGACAGATGAGTTAAATGGAGGTTGAGTTAGAGGTAAAGCCTATAACCATGTGGGCAAGTGGAATTAACCATTAATGGTTATGTAAGAGCCATAAATGGTAATGTAAGAACCATTAACGGTTTGGAAGACTTTAGGGGTTAACTTGTTGGAGAAATAAAGCATTTAATACTTTTCAAAGACTTCGGAAGCTTTGAGAAGTGAATTCAAGTTGCTTAGGAATGTGACAATAATTAGAGAGGGTGAATAGAAAAATTAGGAATGGTTTAGAACAATCTAGAATGGATTTAGGATGCTAGTGGGTTTGGTGGGTGAGGGAAAATAGGATTTTAATTAAAATAAAATTACTTTATTTGAACAAAATAGGCGCAACTTGTATTTGTAGGAGAATGCAAGTGGGGGGGTAGTTTTGGGATTTAAATAAATGTTTTATTATTTATTTAAAAGAGGAATGTGGGTTTAAATTAAATCAATGTGCTTTCTTCATTTAATTGATTTAGCGTGTAGCTTACTAAATTAATTTAAGTAAATTAAATAATTTTTTTAATTAATAGGAGAAGGGGTTGAGGATGAATTAATTAAATATTAATTTAATTAACTGATGACTGATGGTTAAATAATCAAATAAATACTAAATATTCATTTAATTAAGTGGACAGATTTATGTGACTACATTTGCCCCTCTTTGAGATGGCATAGTTTATCGAGTCGTTTCAAAGAAAGAAAAATAGGTGTGAAGAAATATGCCCCATATATGTTAATTTAGTGGGTGGTATGCCCCTTGAGAGATGGGTCGAAAAATTTCAAAAAATCGAGCGATCTCTCGAAAAAGAACGAGAAGTGGAAGGGAGGTAGAATAGAAGAAATTAGCAATAATGGTGAAAGAATGGGAGAAAATGGGGATAAAACCAAGAAATGATAGGCTTTGGAAGTTCATAGGGATGAAGGCGATGAGTGGGGTGAATTAGGGTTAGGGCTAGAGGGTATATATGGGGGTGAAGGGGTAAAAACAAGCTCATTTGCATCTATCCCCCTGGTAGTTTGGGGCTCTGATAGTGATTTTTGGTGAAGGAGTGAGCAGCGATCATCATGCCTGTGCCTATAACAAATCACTAGCTAGAGCGGATTCATTGATTCATGTGGCCAGACAACTACGGACCAGCGGTATGCAAATTTTGAATTTTGTGTTTTTTGCATTTTTAGCATGTTTTTTCAAGAGTCAAAGTTCAATCAAGACAATACCGCTAAAACTATGTTTTAGCACTTTTGCCGCCTAGAATAGCACTATTGTGCCGCAATGGCGCTATCGTATAGTAGTTGTAGTGCATTTGTTAGGTTTGGCGTGTTCGTTACATAGTACTAGTGCTATTGTAGTTTTAGCATGTTTGGATGTTTGTTGTAGCACTTTTGTTATGAAATAGCCCTATGGTGTACTTGTTGTAGTGCGATTGATTGTTTAGCATTCTTGTGTAGTTGTTGTAGCATGATTGTTAGAAGAATAGTGCTATTGTGATAAAAAATGCCCCAATGTTAGAGAACATAGCTGAATGCCTCAGTTGATTGTTTGATGGATTGTTTTGATGAATTATAGCAGCCTCGTTGAGACTTTTTCATTACGATAAATGTCTGTTGTAGTCTAAGATTGTCATAATCGATTGCTTGTTGAGAGTCAAAGATACTTGATCAAAGTATCTGTTGATAGTCTAGGCTGAAAACTTAAGAAAGTTTGTAGCAAAATAACTGATGTATGTTGATGTGTGTAGGAGGACCTGCCCGTTCTACAGATGCAAGAGTGGAATCCCACCACACAACAACTGACAGAGAGAGACTGGGTTGCTGTCATGGGTTTGTACGATATGATGTATTTTCCCATGATTCATACAAATCGTGGACTGATGACAACACTAGTTGAGTGTTGGCATAGCGATACATGTACCTTCTACCTCGTGACGAGAGAGATGATGGTTACACTAGAGGATTTGTGCAGGATACTACACATCCTGATCAGAGGGGAGATGGTGACTGATGAGGAGGGATGATAGAAGGTTAGTCTTCTTTTGAGGTTAGTGGGCTTTTGTTCTCAATGTACTTCCCAAATCAATCCCTAGGCACAAATGGGATTCTTCTAAACCTTTCTCCTATCTCCTCCTCTCTATTCAAAATTGCTTGCACCCTATTGTATTGGACATCATTCCTCCTTACCTTCCATGCTAAGGCATTCAAGTCTAAAATGAGGTCCTCTTGAGTGTCACCAAAAATGAACAAGTTTGGTTGTCCAACTGGCTGAATCTCCTCTCTTCCAGGAATGGGCAACTGTTGGAGAACCATGGTTTACCAAATCTTGCTTGTACCTTTAAGGGATTCAATCATCTTAAAGTGTTGATTGAGCATCTAGATAGGTCTGCAAGGTATGATGACTGTCCTTCACTTTCCAAGAATGAAAATTCCCAAGTTGGATACAAGGAGCGTTGAAATACTCAAGGCAATTTCTAGGTTCAAAGGGTCATCTTGAACAAATGACTTAGTGCAATTCTATGGAGCATGTAGTAGGGTGTCTCAGGTCTCAACTCACTAATTTTGATGGTTTGAAACAATCATTTGCTTCTCCTTCCCTACCAATTTCATGAAATTGACAAAATTGCTCCAAAAAGGCTACTAGAATTAGCCCTAGTTTTTAATGAGATTTGTTCACCTTGCTCAATCTGTTAAACTTCATGACAAACCCTTGGAGATGTGGTCTATTGATGATGAATACTCAAGGATTTTTGCTATGGCAAGTACTGTACAGACTATTTGAGGACTGCCCCACAAAATAGGCACTTTTCAAGGGTTTTTAAGAGTTTTGGTGAGGGTTTGCAAATTAAAGGTTTCCTCCATGAAGCTAGACCCAAGTCAAATGTTCACACCTTGATTTAACATATTCCAAACACTTCCAAAGATTCAAAACTTATCTTAGACTACTGTCATTATATCAAACAAGTGTCATGCTGCTGCCCTTACACAGAAAAAAATAGTCTAGATGACTGGGACAACAACTTTTCAGAGTTTTACATGCATTTCCAACATTGGTTAAGCAAATACAATGAAGGTTTAACAAATATAGAAGCAAAAATGCCTTGTTAGAAGTTGTAACACCCTGCAATACAATTAGGAAAGGTTTTCTTAGGACTGTTTGCTCATACACCCGCCTTCACTGTTTTTTTTTTTACAGTCTTAAAACTGTGTCAACTTTCTTTCTCTGTTTTGACCTGCTTCTTCAATCTGTTCATGGCCTGCAAACATGTGTTAGTGGCATGATATAATAATGCATATAACCTCTCCAAAGAGCTTGTAAGTTTGAACACTCAAAAGGATGCCACAAAGTATGACAATATTATATGACTGTGACAAAGAGTACACTGTTCTTGGATCCTTATTTAGGTCCTTTACAATCAAATTGTGTAACTTGTCAACTTAACATTGAAATCACTTGCAAATACATTTCCATGATGCATAGAAAAGGAATCCATCATTCCATACTATCCATTTGGGAGGTTGGCAATGAGGTTTTATCCATGAAACAGTGACACACTGTTTTTACAATCTGATTACACCTTTGCTTCTTGTAACCAACCAAGTCATGAGAGAGACAAGGGTGGTGGAATACAATGAAGACTCTTTCCAACTTAATTCTTCATCAAACTATCAAAGTACAGTGCTATGAACAACAAAGTACCATTCAAACAACTTTAAGGATACCCAAGCCAAGTTGCTCACTCCACATACTTGCCATGGGTTTACAAACACTTGTACATTGCTAGAAAAGGAAAATGGATGTATGGTACAGTATGTATAGATCCAAAAAATTCCCTCAAAGCCATGGAAGAAGAAACTTTGAAGAAATTAGTTGGACCATGAATGATCTTCCATTGGAACCACAAAACAATGCCTTTCTCAAGAGCACTTCAAACAAAACTTGTTCCAAACCCCAAGAAAAGATCAGAGATCACTATTCAAACATCAAGAGAGACCACACCAGTCAAAAATAGGAGTAGTACGGACTCATGGAGCCATGGTACAGACTGTATTCTCAAAAGTGCAGAAAACTAGTTAAAAACTCACAAAAATGAGAGCAAAATAAGTATTTTTCTTAATTTTCCAAAATGAACAACCCATACAATGATTGGAACATGGTTTATATACATGTGCCAACTTGTTGAAGCCCTTGTATGGATAGGTATAGGCTGTAACTAACCAAAACCACCAAAAACCACTTTTTGACAACTTTTGACAACTTTTTGACAACTTTTTGTTGCTCAAAAATTGCATTTTGACCTCCGGTGACTTGGTACTCAAACCAATGACTCAACATCATTTAGAAAAACTAAATAAACATGCTCCAATTCCTTTCAAGGCTTTACAACATCAAAAATTCAAAAATGCTCATTTGGACCCAAAATTGACAATTTTTGGCCTACTGAGCAAAAAAAAAACAAAAATCTTGGAAACTCTTAAACACAAATGAGTTCCAAGCCTTATTACACCACAAAAAAAACCTATTAAACCTACTAGAAGCATAAAATAAACACACATGCTTAATTTGTAAAAAAATGTTATACCTGCTAGGATTTGAGCATTCAGGTGCTCAGGTGCTCCTGCACCAGTGACCTATGATCAAGAACTAGGGACAATTGCAGTACAAAGCATATTTGTTGATGATGTTTATATTGAGGATGACTCTGTAGTCTGGGAGGACATAGTAGCATTGTATGAGCCTTTATTGTTGGAATTTTGATAATGTTTGTACTTAGTTGAGATGGTTCTTGACATGTTTAGTTGTGATTGTCATTGATGGACACACACTTGTTTTATGTATGAGTTATTCTCAACTAGTAATATATGTTGTATTGATCACACCGGTATTACATGCCATTGTATGTATAGTCTTTGTTTGTAGAAGACTAACGGTGTTTTGCAGAAGAAGCTTACCTGTCATAGCATGACTGAAGACCTCAAGTGGTATGAAGACCTCAAGCGGTATGAAGACCTCAAGCTGTATGAAGACCTCAAGCGGAATGAGGACCCCTAGTGGTAGTTAATCTTTTTTATCAAAACATTATGTTCCAGCTTACCAGTCTTTGTTCATTAATTGGTATACTATGTTAAATTGGCAAACTTGTAAAGTGTGATGAGTTATCATCCATCGACACCTTGGCAGTGCTTTTGTGTCGTGTTACCAAATGTGTCTAGATGCTTTGAACCTATGAAATTGTAATCCAATTTCATTGGACTGAAATGAAATCAGCTTCCTATTTAAGGACATCATGTCTAGGGTTTTAATGTGTGTATGTGTGTTGGAGAGTGAAGTTGTTATAGAAGCATCATGCGATAGAGATTGACTATGCAAAGGATAGAAGACTAAAGTGATGTTGCAATGCATTAACAAAAGAGAAGTCAAGGGTCTAATCAAGCATTTTGTGCTACTTTCTAGATCATTCACTTGTTGATTACTAATCTCTTCGACAAGTCTAAAACCCTTAACTAGGTAGGCCTAGTCAAGCCTATTGTAAAATCCTGTAACAAGGTGGTTCATAGTTGTGGATCTGAAATCCTTTACTAGGGTAGTCTTTAACAGGACTTATCTCCTAACAAAGATCTAGATTCCTAATAGGATCTATTCTAGTGAAGAAAATTGTAAGGCCTTAACCAGTCTAGTTACTATTCTATAGATTTTGACTTGTGAGTTTTAATCACCGTGGTTTTTCCCATTTGGGTTTCCATGTCAAAATATCTTGTGTTATGGTGATTGTTCTTATGTGGGTGAATGCTTTATTTTCTATTTGTCTTATCTATGTTTTAACCGGTTTGTTGTTTAAACTACTACACCAGTCTACAATAAAATTGCTTAAGAGTTTGGTTAATTTTTTAGGCATACTAATGTTAGGGTTCCCACAGATACTGAGAGGTGGGGGGGGTGAATCAGTATCTGACCGGTAATGTAATTTTCTTAAAACTGAATGTGCAGAACATAAAGTAACAGTATATCGGTATGCAAGAATTAATGTAAATAACAAAATAAAAAACATCCACATGAAAAGAATACCATAACACAAAATGTTTAATGAAGAAACCTGGTGTGGGAAAAACCTCGGTGGGATTTGTGACCCACAATATTCACTTATTGGCCAATAAGGGAATATTACTTACAATAGGAGCCTGCACATGTAGGAAGGCCAACTGCCTAGAGCTCACTACTCAATAAGAAGTCAGACTGACTTACAATGAGGATTATGCAAATCCAATGATCTGTTCTGCTTTACAATAGCATCTTTAATGCCAGATTCAGTACCGGTTCTTGATTTGTTCTTTACATATACCCTTGACCTACAATTCGCACATTAGGTCTACCTTATAATTTATTTTTGCTTCCTATCCATATCCTACAAATGTCTACAATGATCTCTTTTATATACAAGAGTCATTTTACAATTTGCCAAGTTGGCTTACAATAATAAACAAAATATTACATATCAAAAGTCCTGTTGGCCTCTGTGCCAGTATACATGTTCTCTTCTATGCCGGTGCTGGTGTAGGGTGATCTTGTTGATGTCAGTGCACTATCTTGTTTGAATAATGCTTTTCTGGTATAATGTCTTGCTGGTGTCATAGGATTGCAAGGTTGCCTGTGTAATTCTTTTGCCGGTATAATGTCTTGCCGGTGCCATAGGATTGCAAGGTTGCCATCAATGAAAAAACCTTCAATCACACATAATGTCTCATTGGAGTGTCCATATTCCAACAACTAATTCACCCCCCTCTTAGTATTCATCAATTGGTATCAGAGCCAACCTTTCTCTAAGTCTAACCACTTGAAAGGAGATATGGGGGAAGACAACATGAGGGAACTCACTCACCATTTGGCTGAATCTAAGAGAGCCTATGAAGAACTTAACATCAAGTATAAAGCCTCTTTAGCCAAAAGAAGAGAGCTTGCTGAGAAAATGATGAAAATTATGGAGAACATCTCTTCTGATGAAGCAGACATGGATGCCCCAGTCCAAGAAATGGAGAAACTGAATGAGTCCAAAACTAACCTAAGGAGGGAGCTGGACGGATTGACTATCAGGATGAGTCAGAAGCTACAAAATAGAAGAAAAGTTGAAGATCCAGTGAAGGACAAGGAGCTTGAGATCTCTAAGCTGAAACAAGAGATTGGTACCAACACTGCTTATCTACAACAAGGTAAGCAATAGAAAGAATAAATGCAAGCAGACCTCAATGCAGCCATTTCTCAGAATGAAACCTTGATGAAAACCAATGATGATCTTTCCAAGGAACTTGCTCAGACAAAGGAGATACTTACAAAGTTCAATCAGAGTCCTGTGAAGTTGGACCAAAAGCTAGAAACAATGAAGCCATCAAAGGATACCTTTGGAATTGGTTTCTCTGCATATGAGGAAGGTGAAACCTCTAGAACCAAGATTGATGCACCAAAGGAGCAATCAGCACCTAAGATCAGCTAAAGCAAAGGTAAGCCAAAGTTCAAACCTGTATGCTTTAACTACCACAAGGATGGACATATTGATAATGTGTGTAGGAGTAAGACTTACAATAATTTTTCTTACATACAAAACAATGCTAGAACCGGTAGATTTAATGGTCATTGTTATGCATGCAATAAGTTAGGACATAGATCTTTTGAGTGTAGATCAGTTATGAACATCCCTGGAAGTTATGCACCAAGATCTAAAGGAATTGTTCTGGAACCTCCTATGAACCGGAACCCAAACCAATAGAGAACCTATAACAACTGGTCAAATGGTTATGGAGTGGAAAATAGTTGGAGAGCAACCTATTTGATCTGTCGTGGTAATGGTCACACTGTGGCAACATACAGGAGGAAGAATGGAAATGTGAACATCGAACCATGAAGAGCACTTGGTATGGTATGCTATCATTGTCACAAACTAGGACATATTGCCAAAACAAGAAGACTGAAAAATAATCCATTGAGAGACATACCGGTTGACCCAGAAGGAAAGGTCGATGTTGAAACTGTTCAGGCTGATATGGATAAAATTTGGAAGAAGAAATCTGAAGAGAAGCCACAAGATGTACCATTTTTTGCACCTAGTGTGGAGACCCCTGAACCAACAAATTAAGCTTCGAAAAAACCTAAGGGGGAATATATCGGTAATAATGTTTTGGACCCTCGGTGTAGATCGGTTACCTGTCAATTGATAGAAGAGATGAAGTGGTAAAGTTAGGGTTTGTACCCTATCACTGATGCATTTATTGTGATAGGTAGGAGCATGTTTAAAAGTGACTTTTGTCGTCAATTTTACTTACCTATTTTCAAAGAAGAATTTTTCTAGCTTGAGCAGCGAAACAAAAGAGATCAATCTTGCATTCAAAGAAATCTTGCACAAGATTTTGCAGCCATTTCAAGTTATCAAGAGTGGAGATCAGGGTGGTAAAACAAGCTTTTGGAGAAGTGTGTTGTGCTCAACATCAGCAAGCCCTAGTTTGAATTTTGGTGAACCCTAGTTCGGAGTGAAAATGTATTTTTTGTCGAATCGTCTCATCATTCCAAATTATTTAGACATGGCCTCTACATCCAAAATTCCTTCTAGTTCTATCAAACCTGAGGAGTCATCTGAATTTATTAGGAAGAAGGTGAGATATAATGCCCTATCTCAAATTTGTGTCAGAGTCATTGTTGCAGGGGATGTTTTAGGATACATTAATTGCAAACTAGAAGACCTAGGGTTTCTAGTGATTCACTCCCAATTGAGTTTGTTCTATGGAAATGATAAAAAGATTAAACCCAAGTACAGTGTGATCAAGAAAAAGAAATTCCACAATGCAGTATATTTTCTCGAGGAATTCACAGAAGATCATATAAGGATTATTCTTAGTAGGGTTCATGGTGACAAGATGTATATTGATCGAACCCATGATATCACACCGGAGGCAATCCATGCCGTGACCATTTTTTGCAATGTTGGAGAATTCTTTTTTCTTTGCAAGATAACCAAATCCAAAGTGACAGAGCTCACCGATTCTGTGAGCGACAAGCGGGCAATGACACACCATAAGAGATGACTTGGTGAAGTATACATGCATGGTGATCGGTTACAAAATATTTTATGCAAGCAGGATGAACTCTGTTCCTACAGCTATGGTGCAGGCCGCTTATCGGATGATCAAGGATGATGCTAAGTATGAATTGTGTACCTGTATGCAAAAACAACTCATGGAGACTTTAAAATCTATCAAAGAGGATAATTCTCTAAAATTCAAATTCAGTCAACTAATGGTTGGGTTGTTTTTCTACTTTCAAGGGTATTTTCCAGGAGTCGGTGATGTTCAATGGTCAACTGACCTACCGATTTCAAGACAAATCATGGAGAGTCTACAAGTAGTAGGACCTACTTATTCAGAGACTCTGAACAGGTATTTTGATGAGTTCAGATTGAAGATGAACCAGAGAATGAGAATATCAGGTGATCTGGTTAAAAAATATGAAGATGATATCTATTTCACAATCAAAGTGGATCATTGCTAGTTTGCTTGAGATTTACAACGATAGATCAACCCTATGTTTATATGTATGGAGGGATGATGAGCCAGCCCCACCTAGGGAAGTTGGATTTTTGGCGACGGCCTTTAGATGACCTAGATACAGTGATATGAAGGCCGTATATTAAGTGTGAGCCCTGGGAGGATGTTGTAGAGGCTCTAGTGTATGTATTTATGACACACTTTTTGATTAGTCGTACATCCTACCTTGTAGAGAGACAGGAGCCAAGGAGAGTGATGAGGCAGTTTGGACAGAGGCAAGGATTTCCAAGAGGGTCAGGGGAGTATGTATGAGTAGTATGTGAGAGATTTTAGTGGGGGCCAGTGTTACCATATGATCAGGCCTTGGTAGAGTTCTGGACCTTAATGGCGAGACCATGGCATATGAGGCCTGAGATTGTGGATGCAGGGGTGACAGAGGAGTACACACAGTATCATACCACACATCCCACTACATGGATTTCAGATCCAGTCAAGCCCATACCACCTTTTGAGGATGAGAGGAGATGACGACGGGGGAAGAGAGGAGTCTGAGGAGTAGGAGTAGGAGATGGAGGTGGTAGAGGCGGAGATTGAGGAGGAAGAGGAGATGGAGGTGGAGGAGGAGATGGAGGTGGAGGAGGAGGAGATGGAGGAGGAGGAGGAGATGGAGGTGGATGAGGAGATGGAGGTGGAGGAGGAGGAGGATTTGGTGGAGCAAGAGGAGGTGGATGAGGAGGAGGAGGTGTATTTGGGGGTGGTGGGGGATTAGGAGGTGGAGGTGGTGGAGGATGATGATTACAAAGGAGAGGTAGAGGGGGACATCCATTGCGACTATCACAGGGTCCACTGATATAGGGGGTAGCTAGAGTAGGAGGTAGGGATATTGGTGGGGGTGTAGTGCCTATGGAGATGGGAGAGGGAGCCATAGGTGGAGGAGAGGATCCTATGGAGATGGGAGGGGGAGCGATAGGTGGAGGAGATGGGGATTTATGGGAGTATATGATATGACACTTGCAAACTTGATTGACAGTAGCTGAGGCACGGTTGGAGGATAGGGAGGAAGAGATTGCAGCCAGAGATGTCTAGCTATTTGCACGAGAGTTTGAGGTGACTATAGTGATGCGAGAGAGAGATGATCTGGTGGACAGGTTGAGGGAGTTACAAGATAGAGGATAATTTGTATCACAGGGTATGACTGGGGAGGTGCTGAGGGAGATGCAGCGGGCTCGGGAGGAGATAGATTACTGGTGAGGATTATATGAGCAGATGGTATCGAGTAGTTAGCGGTCACTGAGCTATTCCCAGCTGTGGCAGGTGAGAGAAGAGCAGTTTCAAAGGGTTCAAAACAGTGGTGGTGTTATGGGTCCTCCTTGGTGAGATGGTGAGGGTGGAGCAAGGAGTAGTGGTGGAGTAGGGGGTGATGGTGGTGCAACATCTAGCCAGAGTGCCATTTGAGAGATTTTATGTATTTGTTACATTGTTATTTTAGACTGTGACTTGGATGGATCTTGGTAGCCAATATATTTTGACACCATTGTACTCTGATACATGTATGCTTTTGTGATGTGATATATGATGCGATATATGAGGAGATCCCATATTTTGTGATGATATGATATGCATATGTATGATGACATGTATGTTGTTGATGCAAGATGATGGTTATGAGTTTATGCTTAGATTCATGTTATAGATGATTTTACTTTCTATATGTACAGGGTGATGATATCATTTCTATATGCATGCTATGGATGTTTTGTCTAATCATGTGGATGCAGGTAAAAGATGGATGATGCTTTGTATAATGTTATTTAATTTGTGATATAATGATGATGATGTATGCAAAATGATGAGTTGAAATAATGCATGATGATTTTTTTGATAGATAATACTTGCTTATGTTTTTGATGATATGATATAAGTAAATGATGCATGCTTTTAAGATGAATCTAAGTGAATCTAAGGTGTAAATGTTTATGTATGCAACTAGATGAATGCATTTTAAATGGATGAACAAATGTTGATACAAATGTTTATGGATGAATGCTCTTAAATAAATGTATCTAAATGATGTAATGTTTGTGAGATGTATCTAAAATGAATCTAAATGACTAAAATGATTCAAAACATAAATAAGTGATAGATAAAATGTAAATGATAATGAAAATAAATGCAACTAAGGGTTAATGAATAACTGCACCTTAATGCAATAAAAGGATAATGAATAACCACACCTTAATGCAATTAAAGGGATAATGAATGTATCTCATGAATCTAGATGAAACTAAATGGGAATAAATGTACCTATGAAATGAATCTAAATTTAAGTAAATGATAATAAAAGGAATTCATATTAAAATGAATGCACTACATCGATGAATGAATGTTTCTTGATAACAAATGCACTTAAATGAAATGCAAGTAAATGATAATAAATGCACCTGATGTGTTAAATGCCTCAATGGGATGAAAAAGTGAATGCACTTAAATAATATCTAAATGAATCTAAGTGAAAGTAAATGATAATGAACTGAATGCATTTAATGCAACTAAATGATAATACCATGCCTTCATGATATATGAAGGAAAGTTGGTGAGAATTTACAGCTATGGATTGCATATGTGAGATGATGTATCAGAGAACTATGTCGTGATTGTACCCAAGACAAACTATATTAGGTGCTTTGTCATATAAGCCGAAATTACTTTGCATGCAGACAATTGATATGAATAATGAATGAGCAAATGGATGGGTGATATGCAACGGAATGGAATATAAACATATGAGATGAAATGACCATCCATAGAGTTTTCATAGTGCTTTATTTTCCTCATCGAGCATGGTATTATCGTTCTTAGCCAAGGTAGCAAGAACCAAATTCAGAGCATTTCACCTATAAGAAAGCATTTATAGACAAGGAAAAGAAAGTGACCCTCTATTCTGGTCATGCACAAATGGTCAAGGTATATGTTGTAGTCACTAAGCCATAGTGATCCATGACTAGATTTTGCATATGATCACGTAGCTTAGTGAACTTCCCACATAGACACCATTAGTACATGCCCAAGAACTTCATTGGAACAATCCACAAACAATAGACAAAATGATATTTAGGAACCATCTTGGCTGCTCTAATCACTTGTGGATATCTCGGAGTAGCATAGGAACTTGATATAAATGAATAAATAACTAACAAACCGATGAAATACTTGATAGCTTAAACATAATTTTGTTGTCAAAGAAAATGTTACCATATCTTTGTTTTTGTAAGGAAGGATGCATCCTTGTTAAGATAGTTGTGTGTAGTTGTTTCGATTGATTGGTTGATTTGATAAGTGATCATTATGTGGGTAGCTCAAAATGTTTGTTTGGTATCTATTGTGATGTGTATATACAAAGGATTTTATGCATTGCCATGTTTTTGATTGATTTTTGATGTTTTATCATGTTTTTGGATTTTGTGAGTGTTTTGAATGTTTTTGAATTTTGAGTTCTTACAAATGTTTTTGATATTATTTCTAGCCAATGTTGAATGAAGAAGTCAATGAATCACAAATAATGTAGAATCCACTTCCATCAATAGGTTAAGAGTATTGCCCCCAGTTTAGACATCACTATGAAAAGAAGGATGCGAGACACGTGAAATAATAACCCTGATTGCATATCAATAACAAGCCATGGTTTGAATGATGGATGAATGGATGGAATGGATGTGATTACAACAAGTCTGAAAGACAATGGAGCCATAGCCTTTACGAGTGGTGCTTGTTTTCCAGGTTTTCACTATCGCACTTACCCAAGGTGCCACCATAGTGGTTTTGACCATTTGGATGCATGATTTTTTTCTTTACTATTTTGATTTTTTTTGTATGTTCTCCAGGACATTTTTTTGAATATTTTTGTGTTTTTCTGGTATGTGAGGGATCCTGATGCTCTGTATATCTTATGTATGAAACCATTTGAGGTGCATGCTATTGATTGGATCTAATAGTGGCTCTCCTTCTGAAATTGCCAACTGATATGCCCCAGACCCAAATACAATAGTGATAACATATGGACTCAACCTGTTTGATTCAAACTTACCCTGATGTTCTCTGTGTGATTGATTATGAGGATTCTCTCTAAGAACAATATCACCTACCTCAAATGTACAAGGTTTAACCCAATGATTATAGATTCTACTCATGCGCTGCTGATAGGCTTTTAGGTGGTTGTATGCAGCTTGTTGCCTTTCATCAAGTAGTTCCAAGTCTTGAAGATGTGAGACTCGGTATGCTTCATCATCTATTAGATTGTGCAAGGAAACTCATAGAGATGGTATCTCAACCTCAATAGGAAGGATGGCTTCTACTCCATAGACCCATAGTGTTGGATTTAATTGAACGTGCCAATCATAGTTTGATACACCCATAGTGTTGGATTTAATTGAACATGCCAATCATGACCAACATCATTGACTGTTTTCTTAAGGATTCTCAATATGTTCTTGTTTGATGCTTCAACCTGACCATTACCTTGTGGGTAATAAGGAGTGGAAAAGCGGTGTTGGATGTGAAACTTCTCACAGAGATCACGGACATCCCGATTTTTGAAAGGAAGTCCATTATTTGTGATGATGGACATGGGTACACCATACCATCAGATGATGTAATTAAGGATGAATGAGGTGATCTGCTTGTCGGTGACTTGGGTAAGTGGAACAACTTCAAACCACTTTGTGAAGTTCAGTGGTGGTAATGATAAATTGTGGCCATTGGATGAAGATGGATGAATTTTACCCACAAGGTCAAGTCCCCATTGACAAAAGGGCCATGGTGTTGTGATTGGTTGCAATTCCTATGCTGGTACATGTATCAGGTCTCCATGAACTTGGCACTTCTTGTATTTTCAAAAAAAATAGTAGGAGTCTTTTTCCATGGATGGCCAAGAGTATCCAGCGCACATGATTTTCTTTGCTAAGGAAGGACCACTTGAGTGAGCCCCACAAATGACTTCATGTACCTCTTCCAAGGCCTTTGTTATCTCATCTTGTTCTAGACATCGAAGGAGAGTACCATCAAGACATTTTCGGTATAGGCTTTCGACAATGATGGTGTATCGAGTGGTTTGGGCGATGAAGGTTTTTTGTTGGTTATTGGATTGGTTGGAAGGAAGTGTGTGATCATAGAGGTATGTAAATAATTCACCATACCATGGGGATTTGGAACCAACAAGGAGACATATCATTTCAATTTTAGGGATATCATATGCGGGGATCCAAAGTTGCTCTACTAAGAACTTGTAGCATGTTGAATTTTGTGGGAGATCTAGGAGAGATGCAATTATAGCCATTGCGTCGATAGCTCGATTTTGATCTCTAGGTACTTGATCAAATGTGATAGTTGTAAATGATTCTTTGTAACTATCCACCATCCTTTTATATGGCATGAGCTTATCATCCTTAGTTTGGTACTCGGGTATGTGCACCAAGTTGTGGTACCGAAAGGGGGTCTTAAGATGCCACTTTTTTCTGAAATCAACAAAGTTTGAACTTCAACGACAAATTGAAGATAGTTAGACTCCAAATTTGAAGATGCAACAAGAACAAGAGTCAGAGTCCTTCAAGTCTACTTTCTAAACTACTAATTTTTTTGAAAATGGTCGAGATTAAGGGCTTCAAAAAGGGGGGCCACAAAAAGTGGTCCTTTTTTTATGCAAAAAAAATAACATAGCGTCTGTTGTGGCCCCCCTAAAATGTTAACTTTTTTTTATGAATTTTTAAAATCGCTTCAGTGGGAAATTAGCTAACAACTTACAGTTTATGCCAGATTTTTTAGCTAATTTTTTAATGATTATATGATTTTTTACTAATTTTTGAAGTGAACACATCCTGAAAAATAGAAATTTGAGAGTGCTCCCCCCTAAAATCATTGATAACTAATAAAAAATAAATTATTTTTTTTTAAATTGTGTAGAATGGAGCCTAGTTTCTAAAAATGTAAGTTTCTTCAAAATTTGATGAATGTGTACAAAACTATACCCAAAATAGTGCATGTTGGTTTTTGACCAAAAATCAACACACTAACAAAAGAAATTATAGATGAAAGCTTAACGAAATAAAAATGTGAAAATAATTACATGCTTAGATATCTAAGAGAGAGAGATCGAGGTCTCTATGGTATTTTTTTTAGTTTTATTGAAACACGTGCAAACCTGATGGAGAGCATGGCCAAAATTATGTGAAAATTTCCTAATCCTCTGTTAAAAACACATCTCATGCTTGGAACGGTCATCCAACCCTTTGGGTTGGATGCCCAAGTACAATCCAACCCAAAGGGTTGGTAGTTCCCAATTCAGACCATTTGGCGAGTGCCAAATATGGCGCTCGCCAAATGAAAAAAATTGACTTTTCTCATTTGGTGCACGCCAAATTTGGCGTGCACCAAATGAGAAATGTCAATTTTTTTCATTTGGGATGTGCCAAATGTCCTGCATTGTTCAATTTGAAGGTTTTGTGATGCAATTTTTTCAACTTGGGCACAAGTTATACCCATCATGAGAGGAGAATATATACATGAAATATAATATTAAAGTATAAGTCACTTTAAGTTATATTTCATGTATATATTGGTAGGATGTTTGAGAGTGGTTTCAAATCTATAGGAGTTATAATGTAGATTCTTGTTTTTAGAGGATCATATTGACTTTCATACTTAGTCAAGTTTCAGTAATCAACATTCTCCTATTAGCATTCTTTAGATCTGTATCTCACTATCTTTATCTTCCCTAAACTCTACACCTATCTCTCTCCCTATCTTGTCTCTCTCACTTCTCTCTCCCTTCTCTAGGTATATCCCACCCTCTCTACCTTTCATCACTTCCTTGTACCCTAATGTATATCCTTGACTCCCTTCCACTCTCTTCTCTCTCACTCTCTTATTATTTCTCTCCCCTCCCACTCATTTCTCATGTTCACTACCAATCCCTTCTATCCTCTCTCTCCCTATATCTAGGGCTCTCCTTCCCTCCCTATTCACCTCACTACCTCTCCCTCCCTATATTATTACCCACCTCTCTCTCCCCCTCTAGGTTTGTCACTTATCTAATTGTCCACCCTCTAGTTATCTCCCTCCCTCTCCACCTTTCTCTCCCTTTCCATTGCCCCTATCTATTTATGAACACTCTCCCTCTCTTCTCTCTCTCCAAACCTATATCCATCTCCTCATTCTCTAGGTCTCTCACTCCCTCCATTTCTACCTCTCCATCCATCCCCTCTTACTCATCTCTTTGTTCTTCTATCTCTTCTCTTCTCTCTCCCTTCCTTTCTTCCCCTCTCCATTTATATATCATTCCTCCACTCTCTCATTATCTCTCTTCCTCTCTTATTCTCTCTCTTCATTGTCTAGTTCATTAACTCTCCAACCCACCCTCTCTCCCCTCTCTATGTTTCTCTCTCCCTTCCTCTCCACCTATCTACCTTTGCATATAGGTCTCATTACCCACCTCTCTTTATCCCCCTCCATCAATCTCACTCCTCTCTTGAAATCTAGGTCTCTTGCCTATCTATATGTCCCCTCTATAGTTCTCTCTCTCCCTCTCTATCTCTCTCCCCCTCCTCCTTAACATACGATCCACAACAACACAAAGTGGTGTCCTAAGGGGTCACAAGACACCATATGATCCCTGAAAACACCTAAGGAGTCATATGGTGCCCTAAGGGCACACCATATGACACATTAGCACACAATACAACCCATAACGATACCATATGATGTCCTCAAGGGTCATATGGTGTCCTAAATGGTCATAGGACACCATATGACCCCTAATGGCACCTAAGGGGGAATATGGTGTCCTAAGGGTTCATATGACACCATATGACCCCTTAGGACATAACATGACCCTTAACGACTTCTAAGGGGTCATATGGTGTCCTAAGGGGTCATAAGACACCATATGACCTCTTAGGACACCATACAACTCATAATGATACCATATGGTGTCCTAAGGTGTCATAGGACACCACATGACCCCTTAGGACACCATATGACCCGTAACAACACCATATGGTGTCCTAAGGGGTCACAGGACACTAGATGACCCTTGAGGACACCATATGACCCATATTGACACTATATGGTGTGCTAAGGGGTCATATGGTGTCTTAAGGGGTCATAGGACACCATATCACCCTTTAGAACATAATATGGCCCCTAATGACACCTAATGGGTCATATGGCATCCTAAGGGGTCATAGGACACCATATGACCCCTTAGGACACAATATGAACCCTAACAACATGTAAGGGGTTATATGGTGTCCTAAGGGGTCATACAGCACTATATGACCCCTTAGCACACCATATAACCCAAAAAGACACTATATGGTGTCCTAAGGGGTCACATGGTGTCCTAAGGGATCATAGGACACCATATGACCCCTTAGGACACCATCCAACCCATAACGACACCATATGGTATCCTAAGGGGTCATAGGATACCATATAATCCATTATTACACAATATAATCCCTAATGACACATAAGGGGTCATATGGTGTCCTATGAGGTCATAGGGCACCATATGACCCCTTAGGACACAATTCAATGCATAACAACACCATATTGTGTCATAAGATGTCATATGGTGTCCTAAGGGGTCAAAGGACACAATATGATTCCTTACAACACAATATGACCCCTGACAACCCCTTAGGGGGTTATATGACACCATATGACCCCTTAGCACACTATACGACCTATAATGACACCATTTGACCCCTTAGCACACTATACGACCTATAATGACACCATATGGTGTCCTAAGGGGTCATATGGTGTCCTAATGGGTCATATAACACAATATGACCCCTTAGCACACCATAAGACCCATAATGACACCATATGGTGTTCTAAGGGGTAATAGGACACCATATGACCCTTTAAGACACCATACGACCTATAACAACACCATATGAGGGCTCATATGGTGTCCTACACCATATGACCCCTTAGGACACCATATGACCCATAACGACACCATATTGTATCCTAAGGGGTCATATGGTGCCCTAAGGGGTCATCGGACACCACATGACACCTCAGGATACCATATGACTCATAACAACACCATATTGTATCCTAAGGGGTCATATGGTATCCTAAAGGGTCATAAGACATAATATGACCTTGAACGACCCCTTAGGGGGTCATAGGACACCATATGACCCCTTAAAACACCATACAGCCCATAACAACACAATATGGTGTCCTAAGGGGTCATACAACACCATATGACCCATAAAGGAGACCATATGGTATCCTTCATCTGACACCATATGACTCCTCAAAACACCATATGACCCATAAAGACACCATATGGTGTCCTATGAGATCATATGGTGTCCTAATGGATCATATGGTGTCCTAAGGGGTCATAGGACACCCTATCACCCCTTAGGACACAATATGATCAATAAAAACACATAAGGGGTCATATGGTGTCCTAGGGGTTCATAGGACACCATATAACCCCTTAGGACACAATATGACCCCTAACAACACCTAAGGGGTCATATGATGTCTTAAGGAGTCATAAGACACCCAATGACTACTTAGGACACCATACGACCCATAATGACACCATATGGTGTCCTAAGGGGTCATATCGTGTCCTAAGGGGTCATATGACACCATATGACCCCTTTAGAATAGAGAGAGATAATAACCTTGAGAATGGAGAGAGATAATAAGAGAGTAAGGAATATATATGAGAGAGTCATATGGTGTTTTATGACCCCTTCGAACACCATATGACCCCTAACAACACCATATGGTGTCGAAAGGGGTCATATGGTTTCCTAAGGGGTCATATGATGTCCTAAGGGGTCATATTGTGTTCTATGACCCTTTAGGACACCACATGACCCCACATGACACCATATGACCCCTAATGACACCATATAGTGTCCTAAGGTGTCATATGGTGTCGTTAGAGGTTATATGGTGTCCCATGGGGTCATATGGTGTTCTATAACCCCTTAGGAAACCATATGACCCCTAACAACACCAAATGGTGTCCTAAGGGGTTAGATGGTGTCCTAAAGGGTCATATGGTTTTCTATGAGCCATTAACACACCATATGACCCCTAACATCACCATATGGTGTCCTAAGGGGTCATATGGTTTTCTAAGGAGTCATATGGTGTTCTATGACCCCTTAAGACACCATATGACCCCATACAACACCATATAATCCCTAAAAAGAACATATGGTGTCCTAAGGGGTCATATGATGTTTTATGACCCCTTAGGGCACCATATGACCCCTAATGACAACATATGGTGTCCTAAGGGGTCATATGGTGTTCTATGACCCCTTGGGACACTATATGAGCCCTCGAGACACCATATGATCCCTAAAAACACCATATGGTATCCTAAGGGGTCATACGGTGTTTTATGTCCCCTTAGGACACCATATGACCCCACACAAAACCATATGACCCCTCACGAAACCATATGGTGTCCTAAGGGGTCATAGAACACCAGATGACCCCTAACGACATCAGATGACCCCTTAGGACACCATATTGTGTTGTTAGGGGGCATATGGTGTCCTAAGGGGTCATATAACACCATATGACCCCTAACGACACCATATGACCCCTTAGGACATCCTATGAACCCTAATGACACCATATGGTGTCGTTAGGGGCCATATGGTGGCATAAGGGATCATATGGTGTCGTAATGGGTAATAGAATATCATATGACCTCTTAGGACACCATATGATTCCTAATAACACCATATTACCCCTTAGGACACCATATGACCCTTAACAACACCATATTGTGTCTTGAGGGGTCATGTGCTGTCACAAGTAGTCATTTCATGTACTAGGATGTTAAAATGGGTCATATAGTGTCCTAGGATGCGATAGAACACCATATGGCCCCTCAGGACACCATATGACCCTTTACGACACCATATAGTATCGTTAGTGGTCATATGGTGTCATTAGGGGTCATATGGTGTCCTAAGTGGTCATATGGTATTCTATGACCCATTAGGATGCCATATGACCCCTTAGGACACAATATGACCCCTAACGACACCATATGGTGTTGTTAGGGGTCATATGGTGTCTTAAGGGGTCATATGGTGTCATAAGGGGTCATATGGTGTTCTATGACCCCTTAAGACACCATATGTACCCTGAGACCACCATATGGTGTCCTAAGGGGTCATATGGTATCGTTAGGGGTCATATGGTGTCATTTGGGGTCATATTGTGTCCTAAGGGGTCATATGGTGTTCAATGACCCCTTAGGACACCATATGACCCCTAACGACACTATATGGTGTCCTAAGGGGTCATATGGTGTCCTTAGGGGTCATATGGTGTCCTTAGGGGTCATATGGTGTTCTATGACCCTTTAAGACACCATATGACCCCTTAGCACATGTCATATAATTTTGTTAGGGGTATATGGTGTCCTAAGGGGTCATATGGTGTTCTATGACCCATTAGGACATCGTATGACCCCTAACAACACCATATGGTGTCGTTAAGGGTCATATGGTGTCCTAAGGGATCATAAGGTGTCCTAAGGGGTTATATGATGTTCTATGACCCATTAGGACACTATCTGATCCCTTAGGACACCATATGACTTCTAAGAACACTATATGGTGTCCTAAGGGGTCATATGGTGTTGTTAGGGGTCATATGGTGGCATGCCCTATCGGGGAACTCGGTAGGACAAGAACAAAGTTACAAAATATGCTACATTTTTTTTTTTTTTTAATATAACATACATCTACCACTTCTAGAAAGTAAACATACTTAATTCCCTTATAGGTTCCCTTTCATGTTCATCAACATAATTGAAAGATATAATAACTTAACACATAACATAATGTGCATAAAATAAACATACAATGATCTTCTTAATTTTGAGCATGATATAATATTTAACAACACATTAACTTTACTATCTATTTGATATGCTACAAAGCTTTTATCATTTCATTTGAGACCAAAGTAAAAGTACATAACAATCCTTTTTCCCATAATCCCATTCCCACTATAGAATGAATGACTATCCTTTGCATCATTTTCCCCTTAATTATTATTTACAACATCCATGCGACTAATAGTTTTCATTTCATAACAACATATATAATAATGCAATTGTAGTTTCTATTAATGCCTTCTACTCAATTTTCATAAAAACACAATAAGACCATAAAGAGATAGGATAGGAAGCGTAACATACTTTTTAAAAACATTGTATCAAATACAAAGTAATCATCCCTTATCATAGTTCCTATAAACTACCCTCCCTTTTACAATGCTTTTCATAAAATTATATGTTTATTATAAGGCCATTCATGGCTTACAAATAATCTTTACAATATTTGAATGTACTAGTTCAAAAGAAAGGTCTTCAACATCTTCAATCAAGGATCAATAAGCATCATCAAAAGAGATCACGAACACACCTCAAAAAATATTTACCACCCAACCACATGGAACCACAAAGGTCCACTCCCTCATGCTAGGAGATAAAACCAAGGTCAACACAAGTACTAGGGAAATACTAAGGCCATGAGACATGTTTTCCAAAAACAATAAACAAGAACCATATATCACATAACAACATCAAATAACATCACAAGAGAGACAGAATCAGAACACCTACTAGGTGGGTGTCATCATATAGCCTTAATGTCGGGATCCACCCTGCCTACCATGTACAGTGGTCCCCTCTCAAAAGGATCCACCTAGCCTGTAACAATGGTCGTGGTACTCCAACAGGCCTATATGAACTAAAATAATCATTTATCTTGTATTAGTGTGTTATAGCCCAACCCAACCCAAGTTCATTTTTAAAAAGGTTATCACTTAAATTAAACCCACTCATAGGATCTCCTAGCAACCACTTTGGGTCCTGGCAACCTATAGTGAGCCACCCACCTAGGGTATCTAGTTACCCTACTCAAACATTCATCAAAATAAAAAAAATAATAATTCATCTCACACAATAAGCATATAAGTTCAAGTACTCTCCCATGACCTCCAAACCATAAGGATGAGCCTGACCCTTATCTGTAAGCCACAATCAAGCATGAGAAGGAGGTGGCAAATGCATAACATATATAAAACATTTTATTTTATTTTTATCATGAACACCTCACATATATTAATTAGAGGTGTTTAAATAGGGGTACCTACTATAGAAAGCACTCAAACCCCTAAGAAGGAAAAGCAACCCAAAAAACAACTCAAAAACCATAAAAATTGAACCATGTTTCATTGTTATTTAATAGATATTTATCTTGATAAATGGTTTGAGTGAAGACTGAAATATATTTGAGAAAATAGTATAATGATTTATTTTTAATTTTAACCTCAACAAAAGATTATAATAAAAGTTTAAATAAATTTTCTTAAAACTATTTAAAACCCTCTTTGATAGAGTTGGGTAAAAGAGTATGTTCATAAATTAATTTTAAACCATTAAAAGATGAAATAATTTGGATTATTATAATATTTGGAGTTATCTTTCATATCCATTTATTTTATAATCATTTGGGTTTAGTTTGAAGAAGATGTTTGATACCCTAGTGACACAAACAATAAATTTTTTTGAGTTTTGATTGACATAAAATTAGTCTTGGTATTGGGAACTTAACTTTCAAATGAATTGTTGGATTTTCCTAAATTTGGGATATGTTTTAGTATGCTCAAATTTCTACGTGTTCAGTGAAGAGATATGAAAAATAGTATCTGTAATGAAAGTTATGAATTATAGAATCAGAACTATCAAAACTAGGACACTCATAAGAATGTAAATCTTTTTTGTTGGGTTGATACTTGACACTTGAAGAATAGTTGTTGGTTGAGATATGACATTTAATTATAGATTTATTTTTATATTTAAATCACTACAGATCATAAATAATTTTTTTTTATATATATAAAAATAAAACTAAAAACAAATACAAGAGTCATTACTCCCCAACATGACACTCATTTTCTCCAAATTGAATTTCTCAACCTTAGCATATCCCTTATAGAAACAAGGAAAGAAGAAGAAGAAAGTATTTCTAGAATAATACTTAGATTTTTAAATTTAAATTTTCATCTAATATTTTATGCAAGCATAGCACAAGCAAGCCACATGGATTCTTTCTGGAATGAGGCCTACCTTGGGTCCTGCGGAAAAAATCTTTTGAGAAAGAACAAGCAAAAATCCAACCTCTTCCTGTGCAAATCTCTCTTCCTGCTCCTAAGCCTTCAAATTCCTTCTAATTTATCTTCTCAAAAAAATACCAACCCCCTCCTCCAAAAATACAAACTTAAATAAATAATACCAACTTGTATAGTTAGAGAGGTTGTTTTATGGGAAGCAACCGTTCCAACCTCTACGGTTGGTATTATTTATTTACACTAACTATAATGGTTTATTTAAAATTTAATAGATACCCCACGGAAATAAGTATACTAAATACGAGATAGCTAATAAAAATATCAAATAACACATATAGCTCAATTGTAACTATCAAGACTCATACAAGCGAAGTCATAGGTTCAAAACTCAATGACTAAGATAACATTATTTTAAACCTCGATCTTTTTATTTTATCCCTTTTTTTAAAAATATATATGGAATTAATAAAAACAAATCTTATATTACACATACACACAATATATATATATATATAGGCATATATGTGTGCACCCATATGTGTAGGTATCCTATCAAAGAAATAATCAAACATTATATAAAAATCATTACGAACAACATAAATAAGAACCAATCAAAATACTCAAGCCAATACACATCATAAACATGACATTGCCCAACCCTTAAGATAGGGTGATCTTCCTAAATGGGAGACCTACGTCCAATAGGTTTACTTGTGGGAACCTTGGTGTTATCTCGGCAACAACAACATTCTAGGATTTAGAGGCACGCTCAGACCTATGTCGCAAGGTGGAGTCGATGCTTAGTACCTACAATCTTGCATCACTGAAATGATAGAAATATATATCCATATACAAATGACAAACAAGGAGGGGGAGTGCGGCATCCTTTGAATCTCCGTAGAGTAACTCCGACTACCTCCCCTCATCCTATAGATATCTCATATAGTAATCTATTCCAAGCATCATTGGGTTAGCATTGTTAGCTCGAGATAATAAACATATAATATAGAAGCCATATGCAAAGATTATCATAATGAAATCATGTACATAAAACAATGAAACCCCTAATTCACTAATGCATCAGATAACATATAGAACCATAAAGGTGCAAATATAACTGAATATGTCTCATCATCTACTCTAACAAGGAATTATAGAGTCCACCAAATATAACAAATAATGTCCATGCCAAAAAAGCCGCTAGGGTGGGTATTATATCCCCCCCTAGAACTAGGCTTACTCTTGGAAGCCTATAAACAAATAGGGGTAAGTAGGTCTAAGTCTACCCAAATCCTCCCATTAAGCTGAAGTTTCATCATCTGGGTCCACATATATTCCTTCCCATGAGATAACGTTCCCAAGATACTTAAATTCAGTTTGAAAGAACTCACATTTCTCAACATTAGCATATAAATGATTCTCTCGTAGGCATTGTAACACTTGGCATAGATGTTGTTCATGCTCTTCCACTATTTTTGAGTACACCAGTATATCATCTAAGAAAACTATCTCAAACTTATCCAATTAAGTTCTGAATACTCCATTCATAAGGCTCATGAATACTGAAGGAGAATTTGTTAGACCGAAAGGTACCACAGTGAATTCATAGTGGCCATATCGACTACGGAAGGCTGTACAATAGATGTCGGCCTCAAGGATCCTTAGCTGGTGGTATCCTAACTTAAGGTCAATTTTGGAAAATACCTTTGCCCCTTTCATCTGATCAAACAAGTCATCAATACGGGGTAGTGGGTATCGATTCTTAATGGTAACTTTATTGAGTTGTCAATAATCAATACAAAGCCTGAGAGAACCATCCTTCTTCTTCACAAAAATCACTAGAGCACTCCATGGTGATACACTCGGCCTGACAAAACCCTTTTCCAAAAGTTCCTCTAATTGTAACTTTAACTCACTTAGTTCTTGAGTAATCATGTGATATGGAGTCTTGGAGATGGATTCCGCTCGTGGTACCAAGTCTATACAAAAATCAATATCCCTTTTTGGAGGCATTCCTGGGATTTCCTTAGGAAATACATCAACAAACTCTTGAAGAAAGGGGTGATCAAGTGTTACTTCCTTACTTTCCTCTTCATCAAGATCATTAATAGAGACTGCAAAAAGTTGACATCCCTTTCGCATGCATTGTAGATATCATACAGAGAGATATGGGTCGTTGAATACCTACTATCACTCTATGCTCACCAAAATCATCAATACAATATATAGTTTTCTTTCTGCACTCTATGTTGGATTCATGCTCCTCTAGCCAGTCCATACCTAAAACAACCCCATAAGAGCTGAGAGGGATTACATGAAGGTCTACCTTTGTAGTGAAGGGTCCTTATCCCAATTCACATTCTTGGACACATAAATCTGTGGTCATTTTAGTCCCAAAGGCTAGTTCTACCTGCCACTTAACTCCTTGCCCTTTTTCCCCTAGCCCACACTTTTGTTCTAAGGATGGAGATATGAAGGAATCAGTTGCTCCAAAATAAAATATAATAGATATAGTTTTACCCTTTAAAAAACCTATGGTTTCAATAACTGTGCCTTGGTGATCAGTTTGCTTTTGCTCTATTGCGGTAAATATTCTATGGGACTGGCCTGCATTTCCTACTGTGGGTTTGGAGGCTGCATGATTCTAGTTTGCGAGGGACTTGGTGTGTTGAGGATAATGTACTGCAATATGCCCATGCTGCCTGCAAGAATAACAACCCATGTTTCTCACAAAATTTCCTATAGATGGTGCACTCGATTGTTGGTAACTTCCTTTATTAATGTTCTAAGAATTTCAGGATGGTTGAGGGGTATACTTCTGCTGGGTGCAAGAATTACCACAATTTTGTTGGTATTGAAATTTTCTACCACTCTAATTGTAATTCTAGGACTTTTTCTTGTGTGAGAAATATCCTCCTTTGAGAGTTGATTGTTGATTCATAGAGCCTGACGTCCCTTGATATTGGTTTCCCTTAGAGATGGCCCCAACACTATTACCTCGATTGCTAGAATGGCCTCCTAAACCCAAATTAACATTCCTCTCAACTAGAAAGGCTTTGGCTATTGCATCTCGAAGACTCCTTGGTTCAAAGACCGCTACATCCCCAAAAATATGGTCATTCAATCGTCTAATAAAATGTTGCACCAACATAGGTCCATCCTCCTTGTAACTCGAGAAGGGCTTAAGTTCATAGAACTTTTTCTTATAATCTTCAACCGACATGTTGTTTTACTTTAGGTGATTGAATTCTTCTGCTCTACCCTATCTCCATTGATCTGACATGAATGAATCTTTAAAGATTTCTAAAAATAATTCCCAAGAAATGGTGTCTATGCTGACCTGGATTTTTTCTTCTTCCATTTGCCACAATGTTGAAGCAAACTTTCTTAAGTGCATAATGGCACATCTAGCTTTAACATTACTACTAAAAGGGTGCATGGTGAAACATCTTTCGAGATCAAATATCCAAGTTTCTATCATAGATCCCCCCTCATTTCCAAAGAAAAGAGGTATCTTAGCCCTAAGTAAATCTCTCATGTGAGCAGTAGAATCACTATCTGGTCTTCTTGTATCTCTCCTAGGGCTCCTATCTCTTTCCTTATCATGATGTTGAGAGTTATTTCCTTCCTCATGGTTTGCTTTATTTTCAATTATATCTAACCTCTATAGGATCTCCCCCATCATGTGCCTCAATTGAACCCCTTCAGATTCATTATTTTGACTTTTATATCTCTCTTCCATATGGGTACCTTAGGATTGTTCTCCCTCATGGCCCCCTTGGAAACTCTCTTGCTGAGACCTAGAGGCAGAGTTTTGGTTTCCATCCCTAGCTTCTCTACGGGTAGTGAGGGCCATCTGGGAGAGTAACACAACATAAGAAAAAGTATATATAGATGCAAAATACAATCTAACTAAGAATAATAGACCCTAGAGCTCCCAATGTAGCAACCTAGAGCTTTGATACCAATTGTCATGCCCTGCCAGGGAACCTAGTAGGACAAGAACAAAGTTCCAAAATATGCTATTTTTTTTTTTTTTGATATAACATACATCTACCACTTCTAGAAAGTAAACATACTTAATGCCCTTATAGGTTCCCTTTAATGTTCATCAACATAATTGAAAGATATAACAACTTAACACATAACATAATGAGCATAAAATAAACATACAATGATCTTCTTAATTTTGAGCATGATATAATATTTCACAATACATTAACTTTACTATCTGTTTGATACACTACAAATCTTTTATCATTTCATTTGAGACCAAAGTAAAAGTACATAACAATCTTATTTCCCATTATCCCATTCCCACTATAGAATGAATAACTATCCTTTGGATCATTTTCCCCTTGATTATTATTTACAACATCCATGCGATTAATACTTTTCATTTGATAACAACATATATAATAATGCAATTGTAGTTTCTATTAATGCCTTCTACTCAATTTTCATAACAACACAATAAGCCCATAAAGAGATAGGATAGGAAGGGTAACATAATTTTTAAAAACATTGTTTCAAATACAAAGTAATCATCCCTTATCATAGTTCCTATAAACTACCCTCCCTTTTACAATGTTTTTCATAAAATTACATGTTTATTATAAGGCCATTCATGGCTTACAAATAATCTTTACAATATTTGAATGTACTAGTTCAAAAGAAAGGTCTTCAACATCTTCAATCAAGGATCAAGAATCATCATCAAAAGAGTGTTAGGGATCCCACAGATACTGAGAGGGGGGGGGTGAATCAGTATCTAACCGGTAGTTAGAATTTCTTAACTTAAAACATGCAGAACATAATATAACAGTGTACCGATATGCAAGAAATAATGCAATAAACAAAATCAATAACATCCACCTGAAAAGCACACCATAACACAAGATTTTAACAAGGAAACCCGGTGTGGGAAAAACCTCGATGGGATTTGTGACCCACAATATCCACTCACTGGCCAATAAGAGAATATTACTTACAATAGGGGCCTACACATGCAGGAAGGCCAACTGCCTAGAGCTCACTGCTCAATGGGAAGTCTCACTGACTTACAATAAGGATTATACAGATCCAATATCTTGTACTACTTTACAATAGCATCTTCAATGCCAGATTTAGTACCGGTTCCTACTCTATTCTTTACATATACCTCTTAACCTATATTTTGCACAATAGGTCTACTTGATATTTTCCTTTATGCTTACATCTTCTATATCAAATGTCTACCAATGATCTCTTTTATATATAAGAGTCATTTTACAAATTGCCAAGTCGGCTTACACATTTTTAAAATAATAAACAAAATATATTATAACAAAAATCCTGTTGGCCTTTGTGCTGATATACTTCCTTTCTTCTATGCCGGTGTTGGTGTCCTGAGTGTCGGTGTAGAGTGTGATCTGCTAATGCCAGTGCACTAACTTGCCGGTATAATGCCTTGCCGGTGCCATAAGATTGCAAGGTTTCCATCAATGACAAAACCTTCAATCACATACAATGTCTCATTGGAGTGTGTATATGCCAACAATCTCCCCCTTTGGCATTGATGGCAACACTCATGAGAAATTTCAAAAAGTATCCAAAAATGTGTAGTCCAAAAATATTACCAAAAATGTGAGAGCTCCCCTTGAGCATATGATTCCTGTCCTGTGATTTGAATTTTCTCATCCCACTACTCCCCCTTTGGCATCAATGACAAAGGTTGTCAAGATGTCAGTAGAGTTTGTGGTTTCAACCTTGTTGTTGGGTTGTTATAATTTGAAAAAGATCTCCCAAAATCAAGTTTATACTGTCCATAAACTTTTTGCTATCCTTTATTGCTGTCTATGTTCTCTTCACTGTACTGGTGAGATGCTGCAAATGCAGAGATGCTAGATAGTCCAATCTTGGACTTAGTTTAGATCTCAAATGTTATGCCTTATTTATTATCCTTTCTTTCTCTCTTTCCAATTTAAGTAGTTCTTCCTCAAAATTTGTTATCTTCTCCTCAAAAACTGATAGTGTATCAGGTGAGTTGACAAAACTATCTGCAAGTTTATTGATCTCTTCTTTTTTCTGTCTCATTTTATTGTCTATATCTACAATCAAAAAGTTTGTTTTATAGGTATCCTTGTACAGATTTTTGTACTCTTTCAACAAATTACATAATTCCAGTAGAAGTGTGTCAAAATCTCTATTACACTTCTTTATTTGCTCATCAAAGAATTTCTGTTTTTCAACTTCTACTTTATCCTTCACTGAATCTTCTTTTATTTTCTCAATTGTCCTAAAGAATCTTTATTATCTATAATACAGTTGGGAGTAATTACCTTCAAAATTGGTATGGTATCATCAATTGCTTTGTAATCTTGTGAGCTGCAGTCGGTTATTTTCTTGATAGAATCAAGTAGTACCTTAGTCACATTGGTTGATTTGCATCCTGATGATGATCCAACAATCTGACCTCTGGTAGGTCTGTTTGTGTCTGTATTTCTTTAAGCAATGGTTTTTCACTAGTTGCCAGTGGCACTATTTCCTTATCTACTTGTTCCAGTTGTTGTTGTTGTTCTAGAGCCTTTAGCTCTGTTTGTTTCTCTGTATGTTTCATTGCCTCAGTCTGTGTCTCAGTCTCTACCTTTTGTTCTTTATCTTCTGCCAGTTTCTCCTATGAGTTATTAGCTACCGGAGGCTCACTAGCCATATCTGTCTTTTCTATTGTATCTTTGTCTACTACTATGTTGATCTTTTGAGTATCAACATCCACAGTATATAAAACTTCAGTATTAGGATTGCCATCCTGTACATCCATACTCTCAGCTGCGGGTTGATATTTAGTAGTTGTGGATTTTACCGGTGGAGTATTTAAAGGAGGTGGGGGTAAGTTGTCTCTAACCTTGATACTTGGTGGTCCACCAACTTTTCCTTTGTCTATATCTTTTTGATAAACTTTTATAGGTTTGGGGTTCTTGTACTCTTCTTGTTTTTCTTTTTCAACCAGGAATATATCCCATCCATTTTCAATTTCCCCTGTTACCTCATTGACTCTTCCTACCATTAAAGCAATGTGCCTGCTTGCAGTAGAAAATACTGACCGGTTGGCTTGAGAAATTAGGTCATCAATTTCTTTAGGTGAGTTTACTAGATATACAACAAGTAGCTTTTCAATCTTTATTTTCTTATCCAATTCTATCACTACTTGTCTTCTTGCTTCCATTCTGTTAAATAGTTCATCAGGAATTTCATTAACTACTTCCATCAAAAACTTCTTGTACATATCCATGTGCAATATAACACTATTTTCAACTTGCTCTTTTTCATCAACTGTTAGAGTGTCATATATTTTCTCTATGTTCTTCAATTTACCTTCCTCTGTGATTTCATTCAGTAGTATATCAAGAGGGGCCAAGTCTTTGTTTGTCCTCTTCTTCTTCTTGGATGTCAGTTTCTTCTTAGGTGTGACTTTTCTTATTGGATATTTCACCGTTTGTTTCTTTTGCTTTGTCCTCCTAGGTGAGGGTGTGGTTGCCAGTGAGGGATCTCTTTTTCTTACAACTCTTTTGAAAGTTGCAGGCATGTCAACTTCCAAAGAAGTACCTACTGGTGATAGGTGAGTTTCAGGTTGTGGAGCTGCCAACTCATCCTCTGTTATACCGGTTTTCTTCAATACATCTTCTTTGGTGGCTTTTGCTTGTCTAGAACCTTTTCTTACAAGTGCCTCAACCTTCTTTACTCTTTTCTTTGACTATATTTGTTTTTCTATAGTCTTAGCACTACCAAATACTTCTTCCTTAGGTTCGCTGGGGGCTTCCAGAAGTGCTTTAGCATATGTTTCAACTATTTGATCATCTGTTTCATAGCCCATCTCAGTTACCCAAACTATTTTTGGGCTGAGTGCTTCCATCTAGATTTCATCTTTCTTAATGACAAAGCATATTTCATCTTTGGATTTGTCTACAATCTTCTATGATAACCTTATTCTTTTCTTCATTTTGGCCTTTAATGCTTGAAAAAAGTCATTAATATTATTTTCCTTATTCTCACCCATGTTTTTGAATAGTTCTGTCAACTGTTTGCCTACCGATATATCATATCCAAGTTCTTTGTAACCTATACCAGGAACCTATTTTGTTATGTGTAGCATTAGACATACTAACAGATTTCCAAATCTGAAAGTTCCTTTCTTCTCCTTCTTGATCTTTCCAAGATTGTCAATTAATTCATCCTTTAACCACTCACATATGTCAATTTTTGCATTGTCTATGACCATGTCATAAGCACTCTTAATGCATAAGCTTGAAACTGAATTAAGTCTATTTGCATGAGTTGCTTTATATCCTAATATCATGCTGATGAATCTCACATTGATATCTATTACATCATTAACTCTTAGAGACCTCTTGTTGAATGTTGCACTAGTTAGGTTTGTAACTAGGTCATTTGATATTTTCTTGGTCTTATCTAGTCTTTTACTAGTGGTCTGTAACCCTGTGATAGCTTTCACAGCTTCCTTGGTGATCTTGTGGATTACATCTAACCAGAAAAATTCTCCATGTACCCTTCTTAAGACTATCCTAATCACATCCTTGGGAAATTCAGGAATGCTAAGGATCTCTGTAAATCTTAGGGTTTCAATGATCTTGTGTTCATCTTTTACATTGCCGGTTTTATCACATATCATAGTTTTAAACATGGTTTTGATTTCTTCATCTCCTAACTCTTCAATGTTGCAATGGATGTACATTCTGGGGTCTTCAGCATAAACAACTCCCTTAGGAATTTGAGAAAAAGCACCTAAGGTATCATCCTTCTTTGCTATCTCAGGAATTAACTGAAATACAGGCCTAGGTCTTTTTATTACTTCAAGAACAGTAGGGTTTGCTATATATTCAATTGCAGAGGTGGATGCCATGATTAAATACCTTTTACTGCCTTGGATAGATGATTGCTTGGAGTGTTCTTGCTTCTTGCTCGAAATGCCTTAGCTCGGAGTCTTCGTGCTCTTCAAAAATTTGAAATCATGGTGAAATGAAATGGAGCCAAAACCTTAACTTTATAGTGTCTTTTCGCCATCTACCACATTAAATGCATGCCGGTTAAGTATTCACTTAACATTGTTTGCCGGTAATAAGTAATTTCCAACTTCTTATCTCTAACCGAGGGAATAATAGCACATGTGTCCATAGATTGCCAAACCCTCAAGGAAATTTTCTTCAATTAGATGAAGAACTTCCTGCCGGTGGAGCACTGCTCTGTCCTGCCGGTGAAGCATTGACTGGTTCTACTGGTGGAGGGGTATTCCCAATATTTAGATTAGCTTTTCTAATCCATTGTTTTGAGAATTCTTGCTTAACCTCTTCAACTTTTTCTTTACCTTTCAAGCTAGAACTTTTGTTGTCTACCGGTGTTCCTTTACTTCTACAGAATTTAGCAATATGCCCAATCTTGTTACATGCATAACAAGTTACATTATTCTTCTAAATAACTTTCCCATAACCTATGCCAATTTGTGTTCTACATTGATTAGATAAATGTCCAAATCTTCCACAAACATAACATCTCACATTCATTCTACAGTTTTTAGAGTTGTGACCTACTTTGTTGCATTTAGAACATTGACCGGTGGGTGTGTTGATATTCTGATAATTTCTAGATCTACATTCATTTTCTCTATGACCATACTTATTACAGTTAAAGAATTTTCCATTGAATTTATAAGCATTAGGTTGTCTTACCAGTTTGTTGTGATCCTGAGTATTTGCTGTACCGAAGCTTTCACCAACTTCCAAGCCAATTCCAGAAGTGTCACCTTTAGGTTTTTGATTTTTCAACAAGGTGCCAAGTTCCTCTGAGCTTTTCTTGAATTCTTCTTTATGTTGATTTGCAGTTTCTAGTTCCCTTTCTAAGACTTCTTTTTGTCTCATTAGTTCATTTGAGTTATTCTGAGTATGCATCAGATCTGTCTTTAACATGTCATTTTCATAGCTAAGTCTTGTGTTCTCATTTGCTGCATCACTTAGTCTTCTGGTCAATTCTTCTTCATTCTTCTTCCTATCCTCAATCTCTTTGCAAAATATCATAATCATATCCTACATTTCATTTTTTGTTGTCATGTTCTCTTGTTTCAACTTGCTTATCTGATCATTAAGTGATTCCTTTTCATCATTCTCATTTTGCAATTTTTCACAAAGTTCTCTTCTCTTATTTCTTGCAACAGTAAAATTTTCTTGAAGTGCTTGAATGATGTCCTGAGCTGCTCTTAAAACATCTTCTAATTTGATATTTTTCAATTTTTTTGTATCATAGTCTCTAAGAGCTCCTTCTAGTTGCTTCATTGGATTTTCCATCTTTACCAGTGTCAAGATCTTCCTCAAGCTATTAGGCTTTTGAAAATAGAGGACCAAGCTTTGATACCAATTGTTAGGGATCCCACGGATACTGAGAGGGAGGGTGAATCAGTATCTAACCGGTAGTTAGAATTTCTTAACTTAAAACATGTAGAACATAATATAACAATGTACCGGTATGCAAGAAATAATGCAGTAAACAGAATCAAGAACATCCACATGAACAACACACCATAACACAAGATTTTAACGACGAAAGCCGGTGTGGGAAAAACCTCAGTGGGATTTGTGACCCACAATATTCACTCATTGGCCAATAAGAGAATATTACTTACAATAGGGGCCTGCACATGTAGGAAGGCCAATTGCCTAGAGCGCACTGCTCAATGGGAAGTCTCACTGACTTACAATAAGGATTATACAAATCCAATATCTTGTACTGCTTTACAATAGCATCTTCAATGCCAGATTAAGTACCGATTCCTGCTCTATTCTTTACATATACCTCTTAACCTATATTTTGCACAATAGGTCTGCTTGATATTTTCCTTTATGCTTACATCTCCTATATCAAATGTCTACAATGATCTCTTTTATATATAAGAGTCATTTTACAAATTCCCAAGTTGGCTTACACATTTTTAGAATAATAAACAAAATATAATATAACAAAAATCCTATCGGCCTCTTTGCCGGTATACTTCCTTTCTTATGTGCTGGTGCTGGTGTCTTGAGTGCCAGTGTAGAGTGTGATCTGCTAATGTCAGTGCACTAACTTGCCGGTGTAATGCTTTGCCAGTATAATACCTTGCCAGTGCCATAAGATTGCAAGGTTGCCATCAATGACAAAACCTTCAATCACATACAATGTCTCATTCGAGTGTGCATATGCCAACAAAGAGATCACAAACACACCTCAAAAAATATTTACCACCCAACCACGTGGAACCACAATGGTCCACTCCCCCATGCTAGGAGATAAAACCAAGGTCCATGCAAGTACTATGGAAATACTAAGGCCATGAGACATGCTTCCCCAAAACAATAAATAAGAACCACATATCACATAACAACATCAAATAACATCACAAGAGAGAGAGAACCAGAACACCAACTAGGTGGGTGTCATCATATAGCCTTAATATCGGGATCCACCCTGCCTACCATGTACCGCGGTCCCCTCTCAAAAGAATCCACCTAGCATGTAACAATGGTCACGGTACTCCAACAAGCATATATGGACTAATGTAATCATTTATCTTGTATTAGTGTCTTATAGCCCAACCCAACCCAAGTTCATTTTAGAAAGGTTATCACTTGAATTAAACCCACTCATAGGATCTCCTAGCAACCACTTTGGGTCTTGGAAACCTATAGTGAGCCACCCACCTAGGGTATCTGGCCACCCTACTCAAACATTCATCAAAATAAAATAAAAAATAATTCATCTCACACAATAAGCATATAAGTTCAAGTACTCTCCCATGACCTCCAAACCATAAGGATAAGCCTGACCCTTATCTCTAAGCCACAATCAAGCATGAGAAGGAGGTGGCAAATGCATAACATATATAAAAATAATTATTTTATTTTTATCATGAACACCTCACATACATGAATTAGAGGTGTTTAAAATAGAGGTACCTACTATAGAAAGAACTCAAACCCCTAAGAAGGAAAAGCAACCCAAAAAACAACTCAAAAACCATAAAAATTGAACCATGTTTCATTGTTATTTAATAGATATTTATCTTGATAAATGGTTTGAGTGAAGACTAAAATATACTTGAGAAAATAGTATAATAATTTATTTTTAATTTTAACCTCAACCAAAGATTATAATAAAAGTTTAAATAATTTTTCTTAAAACTATTTAAAACCCTCTTTGATAGAGTTGTGTAAAAGAGTATGTTCATAAATTAACTTTAAACCATTAAAAGATGAAATATTTTGGATTATTATAATATTTGGGGTTATCTTTCATATCCATTTATTTTATAATTATTTGGTTTTAGTTTGAGGAAGATATTTAATGCCCTAGTGACACAAACAATGAATTGTTTTGAGTTTTGATTGACATAAAATTAGTCTCGATACGGGGAACTTAACTTTCAAATGAATTTGTGGATTTTCATAAATTTTGGATATGTGTTAGTAAGCCAAGAGTTCTACGTTGTCATTGAAGCGATTTGAAAAATAGTATCTGTAATGAAAGTTATGAATAACAGAATTAGAACTATCAAAATTGGGACAATCATAAGAATGTAAATCTTGTTTGTTGGGTTGATACTTGACACTTGAAGAATAGTTGTTGGTTGAGATATGACATTTAATTATAGATGTATTTTTATATTTGAATCACTACAGATCATAAATAAAAAATTTTATATATAAAAAATAAAACTAAAAATAAATACACGAGTCATTACTCCCCAACATGACACTCATTTTCTCCAAATTGAATTTCCAAACCAAAGCGTATCCCTTACACAACCAAGGAAAGAAGCAGAAGAAAGTATTTCTAGAATAATACTCAGATTTTTAAATTTAAATTTTCATCTAAAATTTATTTAAATTATGCAAGGATAGCACAAGCAAGCCACATGGATTCTTCTTCGAATGAGGCCTACCTTGGGTCCCGTGGAGAAAATCTTTTGAGAAAGAACAAGAAAAAATCCAACCTCTTCCTATGCAAATCTCTCTTCCTGCTCCTAAGCCTTCAAATTTCTTCTGATTTATCTTCCTGAAAAAATACAAACCCCCTCCTCCAAAATATAAACTTTAATAAATAATACCAACTTGTATAGTTGGAGAGGTTTTTTTACGGGAAGCAACCATCCCAACCTCTACGGTTGGTATTATTTATTAACACTAACTATAATAGTTTATTTAAAATTTAATACATACCTGACGGAATTAAGTATATTAAATACTAGATAGCCAATAAAAATATCAAATAACACATATAGCTCAATGGTAACTATCAAGACTCATACAAGAGAAGTCATAGGTTCAAAACTCATTTACTAAGATAACATTATTTTAAACCTCGATCTTTTTATTTTATCCCTTTTTTATATAGATAGAATTAATAAAAACAAATCTTATATTACAAATACACACTATATGTGTGTGTGTGTGTGTGTGTGTGTGTGTGTGTGTGTGCACCCATATATTACTTTTGTTTCATCTTTTTAATGCAACATAACATAAGCCACTTAAATTATTTAATGTGTAGGTATCCTATCAAAGAAATAATCAAACATTATATAAAAATCATTATGAACAACATAAATCAGAACCAATAAAAATACTCAACCCAATACCCATCATAAACATGACATTGCCCAACCCTCAAGATAGCGTGATCTTCCTAAATGGGAGACCTACGTCCAATAGGTTTACTTGCGGGAACCTTGGTGTTATCTCCACAACAACAAAATTCAAGGATTTAGAGGCACGCTTAGACCTATGTAGCCAGGTGGAGTTGATGCTTAGTACCTGCAATCCAGCATCACTGAAATGATAGAAATATATATCCATATACAAATAACAAACAAGGAGGGGGAGTGCCGCATTGTGTGGGTCTCCGTAGAGTAACTACGACTACCTCCCCTCATCCTACAGATATCTCATATAGTAATCTATTCCAAGCATGATAGGGTTAGCATTGTTAGCTAGAGATAATAAACATATCATATAGAAGCCATATGAAAGGATTATCATAATGAAATCATGTACATAAACCAATGAAACCCCTAACTCACTAATGCATCAGATAACATACTGAACCATAAATGTGAAAATATAACTAAATATGTCTCATCATCTACTCTGACAAGGAAATATAGAGTCCAATATCACCAAATATAACAAATAATGTCCATGCCAAGAAAAATCGCTAGGGTGGTTATTACATCCCCCCCCCTAGAACTAGGCTTACTCCTGGAAGCCTATAAACAAATAGGGGTAAGTAGCTCTAAGTCTAACCAAATCCTCCCATGTAGCTGAAGTTTCATCGTCTGGGTCCACATATATTCCTTCCCCTGAGATAACATGACCAAGATACTTAGATTCAGTTTGAAAGAACTCACATTTCTCAACATTAGCATATAACTGATTCTCTAGTAGGGCATGGTAACACTTGGTGTAGATGTTGTTCATGCTCATCCACTATTTTTGAGTACACCACTATATCATCTAAGAAAACTATCACAACCTTATCCAGGTAAGTTCTAAATACTCCATTGATAATGCTCATGAATACTGAAGGAGAATTAGTTAGACCGAAAGGCACCATAGTGAATTCATAGTGGCCATATCGAGTACGGAAGGTTGTATGATAGATGTCGACCTCGAGGATCCTTAGTTGGTGGTATCCTGACTTAAGGTCAATTTTGGAAAATACCTTTGCCCCTTTCATCTGATCAAACAAGTCATCAATATAGTGTAGTGGGTATTGATTCTTAATGGTAACTTTATTGAGTTGTTGATAATCAATACAAAGCCTGAGAGAACCATCCTTGTCCTTGACAAAAATCACTGGAGCACCCCATGGTGATACACTCAGCCTGATAAAACCCTTTTCCAATAGTTCCTCTAATTGTAACTTTAACTCACTTAGTTCCTGAGTAGTCATGCGATATGGAGTCTTGGAGATGGGTTCTGCTCCTAGTACCAAGTCTATACGAAAATCAATATCCCTTTTTGGAGGCATTCCTGGGATTTCCTTAGGAAATACATCAACAAACTCTTGAAGAAAGGGGTGATCAAGTGTTACTTCCTTACTTTCCTCTTCATCAAGATCATTAATGGAGATTGCAAAAAGGTGACATCCCTTTCGCATGCATTGCTTGAGTTGCATTGCAGATATCATATGAAGAGATATGGGTCGCTGAATACCTACTATCACTTTATGCTCAACAAAATCATCAATACAATATATAGTTTTCTTTCTACACTCTATGTTGGATTCATGCTCATCTAGCCAATCCATACCTAAAAGAACCCCATAAGAGCCGAGAGGGATTACATGAAGGTCTACATTTGTAGTGAACGGTCCTAATCCCAATTCACATTCTTGGACACATAAATCTAGAGTCATTTTAGTCCCAGAGGCTAGTTCTACCTACCACTTAACTCCTTGCCCTTTTGCCACTAGCCCACACTTTTCTACTAAGGATAGAGATATGAAGGAATCAGTTGCTCTAGAATCAAATAAAATAGATATAGTTTTACCCTTTAACGAACCTATGGTTTCAATAACTATGCCTTGGTGATCAGTTTGCTTTTGCTCTATTGCGGCAAATATTCTATGGGACTGGCCTGCATTTTGTACTGTGGGCTCGGAGGCTGCCTGATTATGGTTTGCGAGGAACTTGGTGCATTGAGGACAATGTACTACAATATGCCCATGCTGCCCACAAGAATAATAACCCGTGTTTCTCACAAAATTTCCTGTAGATGGTGCACTCGATTGCTTGTAACTTTATTAATGTTCTGAGAATTTCATGATGGTTGAGGGGTATACTTCTGCTGGGTGTGAGAATTACCATGATTTTGTTGGTATTGAAATTTTTTACCACTTTGATTATAATTCTGGGACTTTTTCTTATGTGAGAAATATCCTCCTTTGAGAGTTGATTGTTGATTCTTAGAGCCTAACCTCCCTTGATACTGGTTCCCCTTAGAGATGGCCCCAAAACTATTACCTTGATTGTCGGAATGGCCTCCTAAACCCAAATTAACATTCCTCTCAACCAAAAAGGCTTTGGCTATTACATCTCGAAGACTCTTTGGTTCAAAGATCGCTGGATCCCCAGAAATATGGTCATTCAATCCCCTAATAAAATGTTGCACCGACATAGGTCCATCGTCCTTGTAACCCAAGAAGGGCTTAAGTTCATAGAACTTTCGCTTATAATCTTCAACCGACATGTTGTTTTGCTTTAGGTGATGGAATAATTTTGGTCTACCCTATCTCCATTGATATGACATTAATCTATCTTTAAAGCTTTCTAAAAATAATTCCCAAGAAATGGTGTCTATGCTTACCTAGAGTTTTTCTTCTTCCATTCGCCACCATGTTGAAGTAAACTTTCTTAAGTGCGTAATGGCACATATAGCTTTAACATTTCTACTAAAAGGGTGCATGGTGAAACATGTTTCAAGATGAAATATCCAAGTTTTTATCGTACATCCCCCCTCATTTCCAAAGAAAAGAGGTACTATAGCCTTAAGTAAATCTCTCATGTGAGCAGTAGAATCACTATCTGGTCTTCTTGTATCTCTCCTAGGGCTCCTATCTCTTTCCCTATCATGATGTTGAGAGTTATTTCCTTCCTCATGGTTTGCTTTATTTTCAATTGTATCTAACCTCTGTAGGATCTCCCCCATCATGCACCTCAGTTGAACCTCTTCAGATTCATTATTCTAACTTTCATCTCTCTCTTCCCTATGGGTACCTTGGGATTGTTCTCCCTCATGTTCCCCTTGGAAACTCTCTTGTTGAGACCTAGAGGCAGAGTTTCGGTTTCCATCCCTAGCTGCTCTATGGGTAATGAGGGCCATCTAGGAGAGTAACACAACATAAGAAAGGGTATATATAGACACAAAATATAATCTAACTAAGCATAATAGACCCTAGAGCTCCTAGTGTAGCAACCTAGGGCTCTGATACTGTTAGAGTTATCTTGTATTAGCTAATAATTATTTATTTAATTATTAGTCATTCAAACTCTATGCTTAAGCTAAACTTATGCATTTAATAAATATTGTAGGTATTTAATAATTATTCTATTATTAAATACACATTATCCCTTTAGGGTTGCATACCTTTAGGGTTTCTATTATCTTTTTATAAGGATTGTATTGTACTTGTTCATTAAAATTGATTCCCTTTTTGAATGATAATCAACTTCTTCATGGTATCAGAGCCTACATCTACTGCTGCTTGTTCTTGATTTTTCAGAAGATTTTTTGGAGGAGGGTTTCAAGTTTTTTCAGAGTTTTTTTATTGGATTTGGGGTATTTGTTTTTTTTTTAATTTTTTTTTTTTTTTTTTTTTGTTTGTTTTTTTTTTTTTTTTTTTTTTTTATCATTTTGGGCTCAAACAAACCTCATCGTTAAGCTCAGAATGCCCCAAAACCCCCATTTCCATATAAAATTTGTCAATTTTTGACAAATTTGGGTTTTGAAACTTTTTCTTTGGTTTGCCTTTTTTTTTTTCATGAATTTCGAGAAATTCGTCAAAAAAAATCATTAAAAAAATTCAAAATAGACCTCACCGTTGGCTTCCGAAGGGCGTTTCCATTCATTTTGATATATAATTCGACCTATTTTGGTGACAAGTGCATCTGGGCCATGATTTTTTTATTGGCACGCTTTATGCGGCACAAAAATCCATATCGCTGTCCCTGCAAATGCGTAAGAAAATTTTCATCAAAAAAAAATAAAAATTAATTAATTAATTTAAAAAAAAAATTTTTAACCCTTTTTATGCTCAAAAAGAGGGGTTTTTTGTTTTGCCCATATCTTGGGCATACAAAGTCATTTTTTTGAGAACAAATAGGCATCGAAAAGCTGGTTCCAAGCCGGACCTCGTCATGTTGGTAATTTTTTCCAATTTTTCTATTTGACTATGTTTTTTTCCAGTCAAAGCTGGGTCTCTTTTTGCACTCCGGGAGCCATAGAATGAGCATCCAAACTTCATTTTTTGAAAACTTTATATCGTTGGAAAGATTGTTCTGTGTACTTTCCATCCATATGAGTTTTATTTCTAAATTCTATTCCATGCATATTTTATTTAGTTTTTTGCTTTTCAGCATTCTGGTGGATATCTTGGTTGTTTTAGGTCCTAGGATCTCTTCTTTGGGTAGGATGTCTCTATTTTGGTTCCCATTTCTATTTCCAATCTTCTTATCATTGTCGCTTATATTTATACAAATGCACTGAGATAAAGTGTCATCATGCATTATTTACATGGAATCTTGCACCTCTTGTGTCTTATTGTACATGCACTACTTATAAAGTGCCATGGGGGGGTTGATGTTTGCCTTGTTTGCCATCTACCATTGTCTAGTGAATGTTCCTTCCACGACATTCACCTCATGATGTGTGTCAAGTGAATGTTTCTTCCATGACACCATGTACTTTCTCTACACCCTCAATGTTCCTGGTTCGTCGTCATGCCGTTCTTGTTGGCCGTTCTTTTCAGTGTTCCTTTCCCTCTCCCTTTTCAGCATTATGGGGAGGTTTGTCTTGTTAGTTCTAATACTTCCTTGGTTCGATTGATCTGCTCTTCAGGCTTTGGTGTCTCATGCCATCTGTATCTTTGAGTTCAATTGTTTGCCTTTGTTTGCCATATGATTCGAGTAGTGTCATTTGAGGGCACTCATGCAGATTATAGTCTTCTCTACCTGGTCATGTTCTATTTCAGTAGAGGTTCTTCATATCAGTAGTTACTCTTTAGCAGTGTTTGCAGCTATTTCCTGCTTCAGTGGTGTTCTTCTTGGTTTTCCATCTCTTTTTGAAGTAGAGTTTTTTCCCATGTGGTTTTCTCTATTTCTCCAATTCATAGAGATTTGATTGTGATTGGGTACCTCATCAGGCCTTGTTGCCGGGACCCAAATTTGCCTTCATCATGTAGTTGCATTTTTTGCTTCATGCATTTAGTTTTTTAGCTACTCCCTAAGTTCATCTTAAGGGAGGGTGTTAGAGTTATCTTGTATTAGCTAATAATTATTTATTTAATTATTAGTCTATTAAACTCTATGCTTAAGCTAAACATAGGCATTTAATAAATATTGTAGGTATTTAATAATTATTTTAATTATTAAATACACATTATCCCTTTAGGGTTGCATACCTTTAGGGTTTCTATTATCCTTTTATAAGGATTGTATTGTACTTGTTCATTAAAATTGATTCCCTTTCTGAATGATAATCTTCTTCTTCAGAGTATTTATGCTTTTTTGCTTTATGTGCCTCCATTCTTCTCTTGTGACAGGTATTTGCATGCAGGTGTTCTTGGGATCTTTGAAGTTGTATTTCCTCAACTTCTTCAGATACCAATTGTCATGCCCCACCAGGGAACCCAATAGGACAAGAACAAGTTCCAAAATATGCTGCAATTTCATTTTTTTAATATAACATACATCTACCACTTCGAGAAAGTAAACATGCTTAATTCCCTTAAAGGTTCCCTTTAATGTTCATCAACATAATTGAAAGATATAACAACTTAACACATAACATAATGTGCATAAAATAAACATACAATGATCTTCTTAATTTTGAGCATGATATAATATTTCACAACACATTAACTTTACTATCTATTTGATATGCTACAAAGCTTTTATCATTTCATTTGAGACCAAAGTAAAAGTACATAACAATCCTGTTTCCCATAATCCCATTCCCACTATAGAATGAATAACTATCCTTTGCATCATTTTCCCCTTGATTATTATTTACAACATCCATGCGATTAATACTTTTCATTTGATAACAACATATATAATAATGCAATTGTAGTTTCTATTAATGCGTTCTACTCAATTTTCATAACAACACAATAAGACCATAAAGAGATAGGATAGGAAGGGTAACATAATTTTTAAAAACATTGTTTCAAATACAATGTAATCATCCCTTATCATAGTTCCTATAAACTACCCTCCCTTTTACAATGCTTTTCATAAAATTATATGTTTATTATAAGGCCATTCATGGCTTACAAATAATCTTTACAATATTTGAATGTACTAGTTCAAAAGAAAGGTCTTCAACATCTTCAATCAAGGATCAAGAAGCATCATCAAAAGAGATCACCAACACACCTCAAAAAATATTTACCACCCAACCACGTGGAACCACAATGGTCCACTCCCCCGTGCTAGGAGATAAAACCAAGGTCCATGCAAGTACTAGGGAAAGACTAAGGCCATGAGATGTTTCCCCAAAACAATAAACAAGAACCACATATCACATAACAACATCAAATAACATCACAAGGGAGAGAGAATCAGAACACCTACTGGGTGGGTGTCATCATATAGCCTTAATGTCGGGATCCACCCTGCCTACCATGTTCCACGGTCCCCTCTCAAAAGGATCCACCCAGCCTATAACAATGATCACAGTACTCCAACAGGCCTATATGGACTAAAATAATCATTTATCTTGTATTAGTGTGTTATAGCCCAACCCAACCCAAGTTCATTTTTAAAAAGTTTATCAGTTGAATTAAACCCACTCATAGGATCTCCTAGCAACCACTTTGGGTCTTGGTAACCTATAGTGAGCCACCCACCCAGTGTATCTAGTTACCCTACTCAAACATTCATCAAAATAAAAAAATAATAATTCATCTCACACAATAAGCATATAAGTTCAAGTACTCTCCCATGACCTCCAAACCATAAGGATGAGCCTGACCCTTATCTCTAAGCAACAATCAAGCATGAGAAGAAGGTGGAAAATGCATAACATATATAAAAAAAATTATTTTATTTTTATCATGAACACCTCACATACATGAATTAGAGGTGTTTAAAATAGAGGTACCTACTATAGAAAGCACTCAAACCCCTAAGAACGAAAAGCAACCTAAAAAACAACTCAAAAACCATAAAAATTGAACCATGTTTCATTGTTATTTAATAAATATTTATCTTGATAAATGGTTTGAATGAAGACTGAAATATATTTGAGAAAATAGTATAATGATTTATTTTTAATTTTAACCTCAACCAAAGATTATAATAAAAGTTTAAATAAATTTTCTTAGAACTATATAAAACCCTCTTTGATAGAGTTGTGTAAAAGAGTATGTTCATAAATTAATTTTAAACCATTCAAAGATGAAATATTTTGGATTATTATAATATTTGGAGTTATCTTTCATATCCATTTATTTTATAATCATTTGGTTTTAGTTTGAGGAAGATATTTGATGCCCTAGTGACACAAAAAATGATTTTTTTTGAGTGGATTTTCCTAAATTTTGGATATGTTTTAGTATGCCCAGATTTCTACGTTTTCACTGAAGCGATTTGAAAAAGAGTATATGTAATGAAAGTTATGAATAACAGAATAAGAACTATCAAAACTGAGACAATCATAAGAATGTAAATCTTGTTTGTTGGGTTGATACTCGACACTTGAAGAATAGTTGTTGGTTGAGATATGACATTTAATTATAGATGTATTTTTATATTTGAATCAATACAGATCACAAATAAAATTTTTATATATATAAAAAAATAAAACTATAAATAAATACAAGAGTCATTACTCCCCAACATGATACTCATTCTCTCCAAATTGAATTTCCCAACCAAAGCATATCCCTTACACGAACAAGGAAAGAAGTAGAAGAAAGTATTTCCAGAATAATACTCAGATTTTTAAATTTAAATTTTCATCTAATATTTATTTAAATTATGCAAGCATAGCATAAGCAAGCCACATGGATTCTTCCTGGAATGAGGCCTACCTTGGGTCCTACGGAGAAAATCTTTTGAGAAAGAAAAAGCAAAAATCCAACCTCTTCCTGTGCAAATCTCTCTTCCTGCTCCTAAGCCATCAAATTCCTTTTGATTTATCTTCCCAGAAAAATACCAACCCCCTCCTCCAAAAATAAAAACTTTAATAAATAATACCAACTTGTATAGTTGGAGAGGTTGTTCAATGAGAAGCAACCATTCCAACCTCTACGGTTGGTATTATTTATTAACACTAACTATAATAGTTTATTTAAAATTTAATAGAAACCCCATGGAAATAAGTATACTAAATACTAGATAGGTAACAAAAATATCAAATAATACATATAGCTCAATGGTAACTATCAAGACTCATACAGGAGAAGTCATATGTTCAAAACTCATTGACTAAGATAACATAAGCCACTTAAATCATTTAATGTGTAGGTATCCTATCAAAGAAATAATCAAACATTATATAAAAATCATTATGAACAACATAAATCAGAACCAATCAAAATACTCAACCCAATACCAATCATAAATATGACATTGCCCAACCCTCAAGATAGGGTGATCTTCTTAAATGGGAGACCTACGTCTAATAGGTTTACTTGTGGGAACCTTGGTGTTATGTCCACAACAACAATATTCAAGGTTTTAGAGGCATGCTCAAACCTGTGTAGCCAAGTGGAGTCGATGCTTAGTACAAGCAATCCTGCATCGTTGAAATGATAGAAATATATATCCATAGACAAATGACAAACAAGGAGGGGGAGTGCGGCATCATGTGGTTCTCCGTAGAGTAACTACAACTACCTCCCCTCATTCTACATATATCTCATATAGTAATCTATTCCAAGCATGATTGGGTTAGCATTGTTAGCTTGAGATAATAAACATATAATATAGAAGTCATATGAAAAGATTATCATAATGAAATCATGTACATAAACCAATGAAACCCCTAACTCACTAATGCATCAGTTAACATACTAAACCATAAAGGTTCAAGTATAACTAAATATGTCTCATCATCTACTCTAGCAAGGAAATATAGAGTCCAATATCTCCAAATATAACAAATAATGTCCATGCCGCTAGGGTGGGTATTACATATGGTGTTTTATGACCCCTTAGGACACCATATGACCCCTAACGAAACCATGTGGTGTCTTAATGGGTCATCTGTCATCGTTATGGGTCATATGTTGTCCTAAGGAGACATATGGTGTTCTATGACCCCTTAGGACACCATATGACCCCTTAGGACACAATATGGTGTCGTGAGGGGTCATATGGTGTTGTATGGGGTCATATGGTGTCCTAAGGGCTCATATGGCAGCCCAAGGGGTGATAGAACACCATATGACCCCTTAGAACACCATATGTTGTCATTAGGGGTCATATGGTGTCCTAAGGGGTCATAGAATACCATATGACCTCTTAGGACACTATATGGTGGCGTTAGGAATTATATGGGGTATGGGGTGATATGGTGTCCTAAGGGGTCATAAAATAGCATATGACCCCTTAGGACACCATATGAACCCTTAGCAAATCATATGAGCCCTTAGGACACCATATGGTGATGTTAGGGGTTATAGAGTGTCCTAAGGGGTCATAGAATACCATATGACCCCTTAGGACACCATATGACATATCCTAAGGGTTAATATGGCGTCTCAAGGGGTCATAGAACACCATATGACTCCCGAGGATACCATATGACCCCTTAGGACACCATATGGTGCTTTTAGGGGTCATATGGTTTCCTAAGGGGTCATAGAACATCATATGACCCTTTAGGATGTTAGGTCCCAGAGACAACTGAGAGGGGGGGGGTGAATTAGTTGTCAAATGAATTCAAACCAAAATTAAATTAACCAAAACTTAATGCTTAATACCGGTAAACCAAACTTAATGCCGGTAGACATTTTATTAGTTAATTTTAGTACCGGTAGAGATTAATGCATGAAACATAAAGACAATAACATCTACAACACATAACACCAATTTTTTTATGTGGAAACCCTGTAAGGGAAAAAACCATGGTGGGAAACCTTACCCACAATCAGATGATACTACTGCAGATAGTATGTGTATACAATAGGGGGTTTGCACATGTAGAAAGGATAAGTGCCTAGAGCTCACTACTCAATCACAAATGGGAGTCACACTGACTACAATTGGATGGTTAAATCCAATACTAATGTACTGCTCAAAATAGCATCTCTATATGCTAGATTCAATACTGGTTTAGCTCTGATATGCCTTCACAAAACCTTCCTTCAACCTTCAAATGATGTCTGCGTATATAGCTCTGCTTATTCTCGCATATACCTTATTACAATCTTTTTTGCATTCACATTCCTTCTTCTTCTTCGATCAAATAAGATCTTACATATATACCGAAGCCTAGGACCAAAATGTGTAGGTCAGCTTTACAAAAGATATTACAATAAAACAATTTATAAGTAAAACAATAACCGATGTAATATTCGATACAACATGTCGACTTAATGCATTTACAACAATAATAAATCATCTCCATAATGTGTCATGCTGATCTGGAATAGATAAGCCTATCGGTGCTTATCCTGGACCTATTTGCCTGTAACAACAAATATGCAAACTTGAATATACCAATGAACAAATCTCCAATACAAAGTGTCCAAATGATGTCTTCGACATAACCAAGTGTTTTCCATGTCATTCCAAGTTCCAGTGAACAATATATCCTATCAGTGAACAATATATCCTGTTGGTGAACTAGATACCGGTGATTGTGCATAAGTCACTTGCTTGCCATATCAACATATCCAAAATATGTTGACATCAATGACAAAACCATATCAACATAGGTTGACCAGAGTTGATAAGTGTTGACATCAATGACAAAACCATATCAACATATCCAAAATACCAACAATCTCCCCCTTTGGCATTGATGGCAACACAAGATGGAAAAACCATCAAAGTGCCAAAATAGAAATGCCAAATACCAAAAATCAACAATCTCCCAAAAGAGATCATAAACCAGAAATCAAAATACAAATATAGAGAGTAATCAATCTCTCCCCAAAGTAACAATCTCTCCCCAAGGGATAAAGTCTCCCCCGTAGGAGTAACATGTGTTTTTCATATCAATCTCTCCCCCTTTGACATCAAATTCCAAAGAAATACAAAAACCATGTTCAAATACAAAATACCAACTCATTCAGTATACCAACTACTCCCCCTGAGAAGTAACTTTCCTCATCAAAGCCAGAGTAAAATATTTCTCTGTTAGTTCTGCCGGTTGATGACAAACATCAACTGTCTAAGTCTCTACCGGTGGGGGTATGACCCTAAGCTGATCTCAGAGATATTCAAAAGTCTCCTTAGGCAAAGGCTTAGTAAAAATATTTGCAATCTGTTCTTTAGTATTCACATAAACCAATTTTACTTCTTTTGCTTCAACATTCTCTTTCAAAAAATTCAGTTTGATAGAAACATGTTTAGTCTTTGAATGTAGTACTAGATTCTTAGATATATCAATTGTTGTTGTATTATGACAATAGATAGTTATAGGTTCCTTGCATTTTACCTTTATGTCCTTCAACATTTTCTTAAGCCATAATATCTGTGTGCAATTAGTTGCTGCTGCAACATATTTTGATTCTACTATTGATAAAGATGTGCAACTTTGTTTCTTACTCAGCCAAGAAATTAATTTTCCTCCAAGAAGAAATGCTCTACCGGTGATGCTTTTTCTGTCATCTACATCTCCTACCCAATTTACATCTATGTATGCACATAATTCAAAGTTTTCATCTCTAGGATACCATAAGCCAAGATTTGTGGTGCCTTGTAAGTACCGAAAAATCCTTTTTACTGTTGATTCATGATTTTCTTTAGGATTACTCTGAAATCTTGAAACAATACACACTGCATTCATAATATCAGGTCTTATTTGTGTCAAATATAGTAGACATATCATAGATTTGTACCTAGTCGGATTAACAGGTGTTGATTCATCCCTTAGTGATAATTTTTCATTTGTAGTCATAGGTGTGCTTACCGGTTTAGAGTTTTCCATGCCAAATTTATTTAGTAACTCCTTCAAGTACTTAGATTGACTCAAGAATATACCTTTATCAGTCTGTGAAATCTGCAATCCTAAAAATAATTGTATCTCTCCAATCATAGATATTTCAAATTCTTGTTGCATTTCATCAGAGAAGTCTTTACATAATCTATCTTCTCCTCCAAAGATTATATCATCAACAAAAACTTTTATAACCAAGATGTCATCATTAGTCACTTTATAGTATAATTTGTTGGTAGCATGACCTTTAGAAAAACCAATCTTCAAAAGATATTTATCCAATCTAGCATACCAAGCTCTTGGAGCTTGCTTCAACCCATACAAAGTTTTCCTTAACCTGCAAACCATATCTTTATTATCTGTCAAAGAAAATCCATCAGGTTGTTCAATATAAACTTCTTCTTCAAGATCTCCATTCAAAAATGCACATTTAATATCCATTTGATATACTTTGTAGTTCTTGTGTGTTGTAAAAGCCAAGAATAATCTGACTGCCTCAATTCTAGCTAGCAGTGCAAAGGTTTCATTGTAATCAATTCCTTCTTTCTGTGAATATCCCTTACACACTAGTCTTTCTTTATTTCTAATTACCTTACCATCTTCATTAAGTTTTTTTCAGAATACCCATTTTGTTCCAATTACATTTTTGTCTTTAGGCTGGGGAACTAATGTTCATGTGTTATTCTTTTCAATTTGTTCTAGTTCTTCTTCCATAGCTTTAATCCAGTGTTTATCTTTACATGCTTCATTAATTGATGTCGGTTCCCTTTGAGAAATAACACACACCTCTTCATTTTCCAGTCTTCCTCTAGTCATAACTCCTTTATACTTGTTCCCAATTATCTAATCTTTAGAGTGGTTCAATCTTACATACCGAGGTGTCTTTGTTTGTTGTTGTTCTTCAGTTACAGTGAAATTTTTAGATGATACTGGTGTAAATGGATCTTCATTTTGTGCCAGTGTGGGCAATGTAGGTTCATTTGTCAGGATCTCTATTACCGGTTCAGAGCCTATATACCTTGAGGTTCCTCTAAATTGTTCATCAATTTTTACATTTGTGCTCTCAACAATTTTCTGCAATCTCTTGTTAAAACATCTATATTCTTTTCTCTTAGATGAATATCCAATAAATATTCCTTCATCACTTCTAGGATCAAATTTTCCAATATACTCATCTCTTCTAATGTAGCATTTACTTCCAAATATTCTGAAATATTTAAGAGTAGGAGTAATACCAAACCATAGTTCATGAGGGGTCTTACTAGTTTCACCTTTGATGTGAACTTTGTTGAATGTGTAGACTGTTGTTCTTACTGCCTCTCTCCAACATACATGTGGTAGATTTACTTCTGATAACATACTTCTAGCTGCATCCAAGATAGTTCAATTTTTCCTTTCTACAACTCTGTTCTGCTGTGGTGTCCTGAGTGCTGATAATTGTCTTCTGATTCCATTTACTTCATAGAATGTATTAAATTGCTTAGATGTAAATTCACCTCCTTGATCTAATCTCAGACATTTGATTTTCTTGTCGATTTCATTCTCTACCATTGCCTTGAATAGTTTGAATTTGCCAAGTACTTCTGATTTTTCTCTAAGAAAAGTAACCCAACACATTCTAGAATAGTCATCAATGATTAGCATGAAATATCTATCTCCGTGTAAGGTTTTAGTTCTAGCTAGACCAAATAAATCAGTATGAATTAAGTGAAGAGCATTATTGGATTTTTCTGGAATACTCTTACAAGATGCTCCAACTTGTTTTCCAAATTGACATTCCTTACATACCGGATTGTGAGGTTTGACAATTCTAGGTAAATCTCTAACTGCTTTAGTTGTACTAATTTTGACAATGCAATCAAAATTTACATGACAAAATCTCTTATGCCATAGCCAACTTTCATCAATATGTGCAATCAACGATGTCTTTTCATTGTTGTTTAAATGAAAGATATTACCTCTAGTTTGATTACCAGTTGCAATTTTCAAACCTGTTATGTTCATGATTTTGCATTTTCCATTCTTGAATTGTAACTAAAATCCTTTTTCAACTAATTGACCAACACTCAAAAGATTATGCTTTAAACCTTCAACATAGTAAACATTGTCAATATTGGGCTTACCATCAAGAGATATAGTACCTTTTCCTTTGATCAAACAAGCTTTGTCACCTCCAAATCTTACTAGACCTCCATTATATTCTTGAAAAGTCAAGAATTTACTTTTATCACCAGTCATATGATGTGAACATCCTAAATCAATTTTCCATTCATCCTTATTTTCAACTTTAGCTGCCAAGGCCTACTCTACCAGTTGAACAATAGGTGTCGATTGATCTTTTGTTATAGCAACAAAGACCCATCCATTGTCTATCAGATCCTCATCAGAATCATCAGTGACTCCTTCATCAACAAGATAACAAGACTTGTTTTTATTCTTCTTAAATCTGTATCTCTGATATTCAAGGTTAGTCTTGTATGTTCTTCTAGCTTCTTCTTTCAATCTTGCATTTCTATTAGGCATCTTGAAGCCATATGACCAATCTTATTACAATTAAAACATTTAAAGGGTGCTTTACCTTCATACTTACTTCCAACTGGACCTTTAGCATTTTCCTTGCAAATAGTGCTTCAAGTTCTTCAAGTTCTTCATTTTCTCTCTTGCTTTCTTCAAGTTCTCTTGCATAAAAGGATTTCCAATCGGACTTGTCAAATGATGATGATGTAGATGATGTTGATGCCTTAAAAGCTAAATCTGTCTTTATAGTAGCAACAAAACCAAATTCCTCAATTTCAAAAGCTGAAAGTTTTCCAATCAATGTATCTCTAGTTAGAGATGTATTAGGCATTGTTCTTAACTCATTTATAGCAGTAACTTTCATTTTGTATGCCAGTTGTAATCATCTTAAAACTTTTGAAACAATTTCATCTTCACTTAAGGTTACTCCACAACATTTAATACCCAAAACAATTTCATTTACTCTTTCCATAAAAGCAGAAATCCTTTCATCTTCTTCCATTTTCAGATTTTCATACCTGACCCGGAAGCTTTCAAGTTTTGCAATTTTGAATGTGGAATCTCCTTCATTCAATGTTTCCAAATGGTCCCAAATAACTTTAGCAGTAGATCTATCTGATAATCCCATGATTTTCTGATCTGATAATGCGCTCAAAAGTGCTTCTCTTACTTTGCAATTATTTTCTTCATCTTTAGCCAAGTTAGGTGGAATGGGTTAACCTTGAGCAGGAGCAGTATAGCCATTCTTTGTAACTTCCCAGATGTCCTTTCCAATGCAATTCAGATGTGTCTCCATCCTGATCTTCCATATTCCATAGCTGGTTCCCTCAAGTTTAGGACTGTCCTTTCTAAAATAGTTAGAAGATGTTGGATCTCCTCAAGCTGTTACACTTCTGCAAAAAGAGGACTAGGCTCTGATACCAATTGTTAGGTCTCAGAGACAAATGAGAGGGGGGGTGAATTAGTTGTCAAATGAATTCAAACCAAAATTAACTTAACCAAAACTTAATGCTTAATACCGGTAAACCAAACTTAATGCCGGTAGATAGTTTATTAGTTAATTTCAGTACCGGTAAAGATTAATGCATGAAACAGAAAGACAATAACATCCAAAACACATAACATGAATGTGTGTACGTGGAAGCCTTGTAAGGGGAAAAACCACAGTGGGAAACCTTACCCACAATCAGATGATACTACTGCAGATAGTATGTGTATACAATAGGGGGTCTACACATGCAGAAAGGCCAAGCACCTATAGCTCACTAATCAGTCACAAATGGGAGTCACATTGACTACAATTGGATGGTTAAATCCAATAATAATGTATTTCTCAAAATAGCATCTCCATATGTTAGATTTAGTACTGGTTTAGCTCTGATATGGCTTCACAAAACATTCCTTCAACCTTCAAATGATGTCTGCGTGTATAGCTCTACTTATTCTCGCATATACCTTATTACAATATTTTTCGCATTTGCATTCCTTGCTTCTTCTTTGATCAAATAAGATCTTACTGGATATGGTGAAAATGGATAACAATAATAACAAGATTGAAAGGCTAAATGAATTCAACCACAAAACCCTAGCCTAACAATCAACAAAGATCCACCATAACATATGAAGATTACCTAAGACAATGCAAATCAAATGAAATAACAAAGATTATACCATCACATGTCCAATAGGGTTTTGATCTCCATTCTTCCTATCTCCATTGATCTTGCTTGATATATTTGCTCTCAGATTTTATATGCACAAGACCTCAACAAAGAACGGAATGTGGTTGCAAGTAGGATCGTAGTGTAGTCAATTGATCAAGTAGTTCATTCGGGGTTTGATAATGAAGGAAGCATCTCCTTATATAGAAGGCACTATATGAAATGGAGGGATAAGATTGAGAGGTGTAAAAGGAGGTCGGCTATGATTAGAGGGTAGGTAGAAGAAATAATAAAATAATGAAAGAGGTAGGTAGTGTAGGAATTAAGAGATGAATGACACGTGTCATGTGTAGAAAAAGGCTAATGAATTAATTAAATAAATAGATATTTATTTAATTAATAGAAGAAATGAGATCAATTAAATAAATAAATATTTATTTAATTTAGGAAATGATAATTTAAATAAATAAATGTATTTATTTAAATGAGAAATAAGGCTAGAAGAGGATAAATGAATTAATTAAATAAATAAAGATTTATTTAATTAATAGAAGAATTAGGCTTAGATAATTAAATAAATAAAATATTTATTTAATTAGACATGACAATTTTAGGTGTCTACATTTTGCCCCTCTTTGAGACAATGTGGCTTGTCGCATTGTTTCAAAGAAGATAAGATGAACTGATACAAAGTTGCCCCAAGATGGGAAATATATGCCCCCTTGAGAGATTGGATGAAAATGTCTGAAAAGATTGCAGACAATCTCTCGATAAGAAAGACAAGATGGAATGGACTGACCGGATAAAGTGACAGAGTCACGGGATAAAGAAGACTGACTCGGGAAACAAGGGCTAGGGCAAGGGTAGTCTATAAGATAGACCACAGGGGAAATACATCCTCATTGTGATCCACACATTCACGAGAGTAGAGTGCAGAGCGAAAATAGAGTAGTAGCAGTCAGTAGCGATGGCTTTCGTTCACAGATTCGACTGCATTCGCCGATTCCAGAGGCCAGCAGAGGCAAGAGAGCCGGTAAGTACCACCAAACCTCCTTGTACTTTGATGCATTTATTGTTGTCATTAATGCATGGTAGATAGGGCAATAAATGCACTTTAGGTTAGGGTTCAAAAATGTCAAAAAATATTTAAGCGCATCTGTGTTGGTGCCAGGCGCGTCTATGTCCGCTAAGCGCGTCTAGGTTCGCTAAGAGCGTGTAGGTTCGCTAAGCGCGTCTAGGTTTGTGCCAAGCGTGTCTGTGTTTAGAAACATGTTTGCATCAAATGCGGCTACATTTGTGTTGTGCAGGAGCGTCTGTGCCAAGAAAGCATGTCTGTGTTGCCCAGGTGTGTCTATGCAGAGCATAGGTGCGTCTGTGTTTTTCAGGCACGTCTGTGCAGTCCTCAAGCACGTTTATGTCAAGAAAGCGTGTTTATGTCTAAAAAATGTGAATTTGCATCTTCTAGGTCAAATCGGCAGTTCTGTGATGAACATATGCTGTCGATTAGATAAGCTGCTGAGAGGATACACTCAAGCAGGTCCTCTAGAGAAGACTAGAATAGATCAAGACACTTTGTGATGAATAGTGAGTACCAAGATAGAGTACTTTGTGATGAACAGGGAGTACTAAAATGTGAGCAGCACTTTGTGATGAACAGGGAGTGCAAATGTGAGCAGCACTTTGTGATAAATAGGGAGTGCAAAACACGTAGTACTTTGTGATGAACAGGGAGTACCACTAGGATAGAAGCAACACTTTGTGATGAATAGTGAGTGTCACTGGGATAGATAGCAACACTTTGTGATGAACAGGGAGTGTCACTAGGATAGAATGCCATATGCATTTGGATAAAAAGTAGCATTTTGTGATAAACAGTGAATGCCACTATGACTGACATGATTGATTTGCTTGACTACAGGAGTATTTGCCTATGCTAGAGTCACGAGAGAGATTCCTGTTGACACAGAGATTGCGACTTGAGTTGACACTTGAGGACCAAGCAGTGATCGAGGCTATGGGATTGAGACATGTTCTGTATGTGCCTGAGTTTCAGGTGAACATGGGTTTGCTGACTGCACTAGCGGAGAGGTGGCACTCCGAGACATGTACTTTTCATTTGCCGATGGGTGAGATAATAGTTACGCTTGAGGATGCATACAGGATTCTACAGATACCGATCAACAAGGAGCTAATTCCGTACAATCAAGATCGAGATGGAGATAGGGAGGCCCTGAGATGAGTGTTCCAGGACCCAAGATTGGAGATGAGGGCAGGGCATGTGGCTTGGGACACTATGACTGCTACAGGATTGACACTACCAGCAGTGATTGGAGGAGCGATCAGTGGGTTCCTATGTCCCGATAGAGTGACACGAGGGTTGGCTGTGGGCTGGGGAGGTGCATTGGAGACACTGGTGACACAACACACCAGATATGCGTGGGGACCATGTTTGTTGGCACACCTGTAGTATGAGCTGCATCAGTTTGTATACAATAGATCAGTGGGATTGGGCTGTGGGGTGAAATTGTTGCAAGTGTGGGCTTATGAGCATCTGCTAGTGATGAGACTGATACACTTCAGAGGCAGAGGTCACGAACATAGTTTTGTTCACTTGTATGATATGATCACATCGCAGCCACGGATTGGCAGGTTAGAGCACTGGCGACGGGTGATAGATGATATTGATGTGGTCATATGGAGGCCATACCTAGGATGCGAGGAGTGGGAGGATGATGCGGTAGAGCTTCCCTACACCTTTCAGAGCAGGTACCTGATTGGGCGGATGCCCTATGTGCTAGAGAGGCAGCTAGTGGACAGGGTTAGCAGGCAGTTTGGCAGGGTTCAGTGGATGCCACAGGGCTCAGGGATGTATGCGCGGACAGTCAGGGATCAGGCATAGTTTGGACCCTTGTTATCATATGATCAGGCTGTGACATAGCTAGTGGAGATGGTACCCCTACCCTGGGACATGTGGCCAGAGATTGAGAATGCTGGTATGGATGCTGAGTACACAGCCTACTGGGTCGAGCATCCATTCCCACACCTGATAGATCCAGGAGAGTTATTTGAGGGAGATGGTGGTGGGGATGATGATGATGATGATGATGGAGTTGATGGGGGCAGAGGCTGACGGAGGAGGAGGGGTGTAGTTGGAGAGGGGAGGGTTGCACCGGGGAGGGAGGGTGGAGAGGAGAGACAGGCCTAGGTGGTGAGAGGTCACGGTGGATTGCCGCTACAAGTGCCAGTAGCACAGGGTCCCAGACAAGTGCAGGTATAGTGACAGGGATAGGGTCAGGGACAGATACTAGTACAGGCACTAGTACAAGTACAGGCACAGGGGCAGGCACCCATATAGGGGGAGCCACAGGGGGCTGATGCAGAGGAGGATGAGCTGACGAAGCTGAGGGAGATCTACCAGGGACAGGTAGATGAGATCCAGGACTTGTAGAGGGAGAGGGATAGGCTCAAGAGGTGGCTTAGAGATACTGAGCGGGAGCAAGACCAGGCCATTCAGCGCTACACAGAGGCTGAGACAACATTGAGGGCTAGGAGACAGGTAGCAGAGGACACAGGGGCCAGATATGCCTATGTTCTGTGAGCCGAGGAGGAGATTGTCTACTGGCGGGATCTCTATTATGGTGCAGTGCCAGTGGATCAGCGGGTGAGGAGCTTCCATAGACCATCGCAGAAAGTGACAGCTACGGGAGGGAGCCGGAGGAGACAGGCATCTAGTGGTGGGGTTATGGGTCCTCCACCACCACCAGATAGAGGGGACAGGAGGGATGATCCTAGGGCGGGTCCTTCGGGGGATCGGATTCCATCGAGGCCAGGCGGCTCCGAGGGAGGGAGTTCATCATAGCCTTAGAGCGCTCCCTATGTATTTGTATTGTACCATTTTTGTATGATGATGTAGACACCTTCGGGTGATTGTAGCCATATGATTTTGACATCATTGTATCATGACACTTTTGATTATATATATATATATATGAGATGATTCATCTTTGTGGCAGCTATATGCATGTGTACCTATGTGATGAGATGTTCTTATGTGATGCTTATGATGTGGATGCAAATATGTATATAATGCAATGTAATATTTTTGTTCTTTTATGTTTTATATATGTTATGCATGATGCAAATGTGAATGTATGTAATGCAGATGAATATGAAAATGCAAATGTAAATTGTGATACTAACAGGTGTTGTGTGCAGGATGTGATGCAGTTGTGATATCTATATGTATGTAGGAAATGCTTATATTTGGTAATGCAGGTGCAACTACATGACATGTAAATGTTTTTGGTGTGTCATTATACTCAGTCATGTGATAGCAGGCTATGCGAACTCGAGAAGGATGATGGAAGTCAATCAAGAAAGGGGGATGGAAGACAAAAGATATGAAAGTGAAAGAGCTTCTTGTGCATTATCATCGTTGAGCTTTATTATGGCAAGTAGGTTATGACAATCGAGGCATATGTTTGACCCAGAAAGTCATTGTACCTGTTTGCATGGAGATAAGACAGTGACAAACAAGGAATGCCCCAGTTCACACTAGACTTACAGTGTCCTCATATCCTTGGGCAAGTCATAACATTACTAAGAGACAATCCACAGACAGCAAATACAAATAGGTGATGATACCCCATCCTCGCCTTTCTAATCAAAGACATACTGGAGATAAAATCTCTAGTCAAAGACATCCTGGAAAAGCTAAAAGACATGTCACCAAAAGATAAAAATTAAAAGAAAACCAAGACTCGACACCAACATCCACTGTAGCCCTCAAGTTTAGTGTCTCTTGTCACTTGTATAAGTCTTATTTGATTATGGTCACAATGTTTACTTTCACAAAAAGGATAGATAGCACTGAACCATATGTTGTCTGAGTCTGTTGAAAGATTTGATTTGTTGAAGCCCATTTTTTTTGTTGCTGTGTCTCATCTCAAAACTGACTGAATCCATGAAACTGATACTTTATTGCAGAGAAAGCAAAACTTTATTGCGGATTGGTAATGCAAATTTTTCTTTATTGCAGATTGCACGCGGATAGACTGAAGGAAGCTGGAAGAAACTGTACTCCTCGAAACATGTGATGTTCTCAGTTCCACACCTATCACTAGACGTAGGATTTGCCTTAGCCACAGATAGGATCTGATTTATTATGGATGGAAAGGGAGGTTTATTATGAATGGCTAACCAATCTTAGGTAGATCAATAACAAGCCATGATGGGAATGGGTAAGTTTATTATGGATGAATTGGTTGTGAGTGTGTGTAAAGTGAAAGGATGAAAGTGAATCTTGAAGGAGGGAGGAGCAATGTCTCTACGCATGGCGCTGGTGACTCAGTTTTCACCATGGTACTTGCCCAGGGCACCACCGAAGTGGTTTTCACCGATGGACGAAATTATTTCTCTTTACTTTTTTTGATTTTTTGATTTTTTTTGTGTCACAAGGCGCCTGTTTGCCAGGTTTTCACCAAGTAACGATTTTTTTGTTTTATAATTTTTTTGTATTTTTGAATTAGGATATTTCGAAGAGCTATGTGTAGAACCTGTGAAGGTGCATGCTATTGATAGGATCCTCCAAAGGTTCACCTTTTGTAGTTGAGAGCTGATATGCCCCAGATCCATATGCTGTTGTAATGATGTAAGGACCAAGCCAATTTGGTTCAAACTTGCCCTTCTTCTCTCTGTCTTGCTGATTTTTAGGATTTTCTCTGAGAACCAAGTCACCTACCTCAAATGTAGAAGGCTTGACCTTGTGATTGTAGCTGCAACTCATTCATTGTTGGTAAGCCTTGAGATGATTAAAAGCAGTTTGTCTCCGTTCATCCAGTAGTTCAAGTTCTTGTAAGCGAGAGACCCTATAGTCTTCATCACTGATGATGTTTTGCAAAGAGACCCGTAAAGAGGGTAACTCGACCTCAATAGGCAAGATAGCTTCAGTGCCATAGACAAGTGAATAGGGCGTAGCTCCTGTAGGTGTGTGGACACTTGTGCAATAGACCCAAAGTGCAGGATTAAGTTGGATATGCCAATTACAGCCAGCATCGTCAACTATCTTCTTAAAGATTTTAAGGATTGTTTTATTAGACGCCTCAGCTTGACCATTACCTTGGGGGTAATATGGCATGGAGAAACGATGGGAAATGTGGAAGCGGTCACAGAGTTCACGAACATCCTGATTTTTGAAGGGATGCCCGTTATCAGTGATAATGGAAATAGGAATACCGTATCGGCAAATGATATAGTTGAGGATGAACGTAGCAATCTGTTTTCTAGTGACTTGTGTGAGAGGCATAGCTTCAATCCATTTTGTGAAATACTTTGTGGTAGTGATAATGAATTTATGACCATTGGAAGAAGGAGGGTGAATCTTGCCTATGAGATCGAGTCCCCACTGATAAAAGGGCCAAGGAGACGCAATTGGTTGAAGTTCTTGTGCTAGCGCATGTATGAGGTCTCCATGAATTTGACATTACTTACATTTCTTGACAAACTAATATGAGTCTTTTTCCATATTGGGCTAGTAATATCCAGTCCTAATGAGTTTCTTGGCCAAGGTAGGACCACTAGCATGTGGACCACATATCCCTTCATGCACTTCACGTAACACAATCTGAGCTTTGTCGCTTTCTAAACATCTAAGAAGAGTGCCATCTAGACCTCGTTGGTATAGGATATCAGCTAAAATGACATATCGAGAGGATTGGCGAATGAAAGTGCGACGTTGGTTATTTGATAGATCAGGAGGTAGGGTATTGTCATGACGGTATGTGAAAATGGAACCATATAACTAGGACTCGGGACCGACAACACATATTTTCTCAGTAGGAATGATCTCATATGAAGGAACCAAAAGGTTATCCACCAAGAACTCATAGCGGGTCTCATTTGGAGATAGATCGATCAATGAAGCAATTGTAGCCATGGCATCTGCGGCACAATTCTGCTCTCTTGGTATCTGCTCAAAATCTATCTTTGTGAAGTGTTGTTTCAAGTCATCCACCATTTGTTTGTAAGGCATTAATTTTTCATCTTTTGTTTGGTAATCATCAGTTGCTTGATGGATGACAAGTTTAGAATCCCCAAAAACATGAAGTTCTTGGATCTTCCACTGAACTGCGATCCATAATCCAGTTGTTAATGCCTCATATTCTGCTATATTGTTAGTGCAAGGAAATGATAAGTGGTATGATTTTGGTATAGAATCCCCTTGAGGAGTTATAAAGAAGATTCCAGCTCCTACCCCATGCTATGTGTATGAGTCATCGAAGTATAGTTGCCATGGCTTTGCCTGTGACATTGTTAAAATATATTCATCTGGAAACTCTGAACTTAGAGGAACATTGTCAATCATGGGAGCATCTGCTAATTGATCTGCGATGGCTTGTCCTTTTATTGCTTTTTTGTCCACATACTTGATGTCGAATTCACTCAGGATCATTACCCACTTGGCCAGTTGCCCAGTAAGTGTTGCCTTATTGAGAAGGTATTTCAATGGATCAATTCTTGCAATCAACTTAGTCTTATGAGTGAGCATGTAATGTCATAATTTCTGTGAAGCAAAGACCATGGTGAGACATGCATGCTTAATTGGTGTGTAGTTTAGCTCATATCTCACCAATGTGCGACTGATATAGTATACTGCCTTTTCCTTGCCCTCAGCAATTTGTTGTGCTAAGAGTGCCCCCAGTGTTGTCGAAGTAGCTGAGATGTATAGTAACAGAGGCTGATTTGGAACTGGTGGCATCAAAACTGGTGGATTCAGGAGATAATCTTTGAGCGTCTGAAAAGCCTGTTGACAGTTATCATCCCATTTGAATTTGATGTTTTTATGTAGCAGGTGCTGAAAAGGATTACACTTATCTGCAAGTTGTGCTATGAATCTTCGTATAGACTAGAGTCTTCCCTGTAAGGATTGAAGTTGACTGATATTTCTTGGTGGTGGCATTTCCAAGATGGCCTTGACGTTTGCTGGATCAGCTTCGATTCCTCTTTTGGGCACAATGAATCCTAGGAGCTTTCCGGAGGTTACTCCAAAGACACATTTCTTAGGGTTTAATCTTACTTTGTACTTTTCCAACCAATCAAAGATGACTGAAAGTATGTCTAAATGTGTATTTCTGTCTTTTGATTTACCCAAGAGGTTGTCTACATAATCTTCCATAGTTACGTGCATGAGATCATGAAAGATAGTAGTCATGGCTCTTTGATATGTAGCACCTGCATTTTTTAGCCTGAAGGGCATGATGTTCCAGCAGAAAGTTCCCCAAGGACAAGTGAATGATGTTTTGTGTTGATCCTTGGGTGCAATCCTTATTTGATTATAACCAGAAAATCCATCCATCAATGATAACATTTCATGACCTACTGTGAGATCGACAATCAAGTCAATATTTGCTAATGGGAAGTCATCCTTTGGACAAGCTTTGTTGATGTCTCTGAAATCTGTACATATTCTGATGTTGCAATTTGGTTTACTGATAGGCACTAAATTGGAGATCCATTCAGGATAATCAATTGGGCATATGAATCCGACATCCAATAATTTCTCAAGTTCTGCTTTGACTAGTAATGCCACTTGTGGATGCATTTTTCTTAATTTTTGTTTCACTGGTTTTGCCCCTGGTTTGACTGTCAAATGATGCATTATCAAATCCGAATCTAATCCAGGCATATCAGTGTATGACCATGGAAAGTTGATTTGTCATTCTTTGAAGAAACTTATGAATTTTGACCTTTCGGACTCTATCAACGACTGAGCCAGGAATATGTTGTGTGGAACCTCTTTTGTACCAATGTTTGTTTTGATAGTTTCTTCTACCAACATGGATGAATTTTCCTTATATGATGTTGGGAGAATGTTGAGCCTTCCATCTTCGGGTGCTTCAGAGAGGTTTTCACCCTTAGATACATCCTTTCTTTTTACTTTTTTGGGGTCAGACAGCGCCATGGTGTGGTTTTCGCCATAAGACCCTTTGTTTGTTCTTATTTTCACATTTTTGCGACTGGAAGGTCCGACACCCTCACCAAATATATGCCATGCTGTTGAGTTCTATGGTGTATCCCGCTTTATGGTCCCTAGGGGGAAGATAATCTCATATGCCAAGATAGTCAATAATAGCTTCATCATTTTGGAATGTGTCAAATTGTGCTGGTCCTTCATGATCCCAGTTAATGAGTTGATGGTGAACAAGGGGAAGACCTTTAATGTCTTCGAAGTTAGCAAGGCTAAGAGTGAAGATGCAATTATATTTGGGTATGTCAAGGTAATTATCGAGGTCATCGATGGCACTCTCCTCATCAGTCTTGGTCGTGAGCGAATCCAAATTATCATCACTAGTAGCGCATTCTGGGACAGGTGTTCTCATCCTATGTGATTTCAACCTAGAACCTTGAGACAAGGACTGTGTGGAATCCTCATGGGTTGTTTCTTGACCAACTTTGAACTTTTTATAAAATTCCTCTTCTTCTATGGGTTCATTTGGCTCTCTGAATGTCTCGGTGAGCTCGTAGTGACTAGAGGATTTGTCCAAACCCCATTCCCATTTGTTGGAGTTTGTGGAATAGCGATCCTCTTGTTGAATTTTGGCAGCTTTGATTTGTAAGGCTTATGCTATCCTTTTAGTGTGGACCTTGGAAGTCAGGAAACCAAGTCCCTTCGAGCATTCCTTTTTGAAAGTCAATTCAGGTTGTAAAGGCTCAATGATGCCTTCCTTTCGTAACCCAAGAGGGCTTTTTCCATCATACCCAAATTTTTGTAGAATCTTGAAGCCTTTGCCATATTTCTCACATGGTAGATTGATGTGGTCTTGTGTGTCATCTTCAATGTCTTTGTAAAGCATTTTGTATAGATCTTCCTCTTCTAGTTAGCCACATCTTTGAAAGGTAGTAGGATCCCATTTGAGTACCATGATAGATACTTGCTTGTTAGGATGTGGTCTTCCATATTCTTTTGGGGAACTCATGACTTGTCATAAGTACATGGTCTGACTTAAAGTGTATTCTCCCATGCCTTTGTCCTGAAATTTGCCTTTAAGCTCACCTTGCTTTGATGTCGAAGGTTTCAATGACTCAGGATCAATGTATGTCGAAGAAGGAACAACTTCACGATTACTGGGAATGATGGTCTCAGTTTGTAATCTCAGGTTATTGCAATATATGAATGGATTAGGATCACCATTAACCATTACCTCGACTCCATTGTGAGGAAACTTAATGCATTGGTGATATGTCGATGGGATTGCCCTCATTTCATGAATCCAAGGATGTCCTAGCAATATATTATAAGTGAGATCTAGATCCAGGACTTGACAAACCACATCCTTTGTAACTGGCCCAACTCTGAGAGGCAAGGTGACTGTGCCCTTGGACAAACGTTCTTCATCATCATATGCCTTGATGGTGATTTGATTTGTAGAATTGACAGCTTTATCAGAATATCCCAATTGTGTAATTGTGCTCAATGTACAAATGTTTAGACCAGCTCCTCCATCTATCAGGACTCGCTTTATTCGATGTTTGTGTATGAAGGCTTCAATGTGTAGTGGTGCATTATGTGGCTGACTTACGGAGGCGTCATCAACTTTTGTGAAGGTAAGGGAATGTGTAATGGAAAGGTATCCCACCATGGCTTGAAACTAGTCAACGTTCAAATCAGGAGGAACAGCGGTGTCTCTCAAGATTTTGTCGAGAATAGCTTTATGAGCGGGGGATATGCGTAAGAGCTCAAGTATGGAGATGAGCGTGGGTGTCTTCCCTAACTGTTCTACAAGGTCATACTCAGGTTTGGTTGATGAAGAAGTGGTGTTTTTAGTTGAAGCACCTAGCAAAGTAATTTTACCTTGATGAGTTGTAACATGACATTCAGAGGTAGGTTTAGAAGAAGATCCAATACCTTTTAGGACAATCTTAGGTCTCTGAGTAGAATTCTCAGGAGTTTTATCCTTGATGATAATAGTAGAGACATAATTGTCCATCAAGATGTGATTGATGGTTGAATCATAGTTGTAAGGTGCTCTGGTATAGTTGCTTTGATAATCTGTGGCTTTAGCCTTTCCCTTGTCATGCTTTGGGAATGGTTCCTTAAACATCTCATGTTCTTGATTAGATGAGTGTCCCTCTATCTCAATGTCACCTCTATCAATGAGATCTTGTACGATGTTCTTCAGTCGATGACAATTTCCTGTCTTATGACCCTTGCTCTTATGAAATTCACAATATTCATCATCATTCCACCAATTTGGTTTAACCTTTGGTTCATATGGAGGAAAATCTAGAACTGTAATTACCTTGTTTGCCACTAGCTTTTTGAAGACTGACTCAAGTGGTTCTCCCAATGGGGTGTACTTCCTTCGTGATCTGGAAGTTGTTTGAGTATTCACTTGATTGTTTGTAGAACTTGATCCTGAAAAGATAAATTTGGGTCGCATTGTATTGGCATCAACAACACCATCATTGACTGTGTTCTTGTTTTTATTCCAAAATCTTGGCTTGTCTTTTCCTTTAAAGTCATCTTTGTTCTCCTTAAATATCTTAATGACTCCTTGCTCAATTAGGACCTTTTCTATTGCTCAGCCTTTTTCAATGATGTCCTTGAAGGTGGACAAACAAGTTTTTCTTAGATCATAACCAATGTCTTTGTTAATGTTTTGTGTGAACATCTCTACCATTTGTTTTTGTGGAATTTCACAAGAGCATCTGCTGGCTAGATTTCTCCATCTTTGTAAAAATGATGCAAAAGACTCTCCCTCTTTTTGCTTGGTGTTGCACAAAGTAGTGACTGATATGTCTGTCTCTATATTGTAGGAGAAATGTTGAATAAATGCCTCTACTAAGTCACCCCATGACTTAATACTAGGTGGGAGTTGGGAGAACCATTCCATAGCTTGATCACCTAAGCTTTGTGGGAATAATCTCATCAAATATGTCTCTTCTGAAGCTACTTCAATGCAAGCTATGAAAAACTGTCTTATGTGTGCCTTAGGATCCCCTTTTCCTCTATACTTATCAAATTTAGGTGTCACAAAGTGTGTAGGAATTGGAGGCATTGGAATTCTCTTGTCGAATGGATAAGGACATATGTCTCTCATTGTGTAGGTTGGCTTCGGTGCATTTATGTCTTCCATTTTATTTTGTAGGTCCTTGATTTGTTGCTCCAAATTGCTCTTAGGTGGAGATCGACTTCTTGGACCATACCCCATTCTTGAGGCACCAATTGGAGGAGGAGCTTGTTGCATATATGGATGATATTGATCATACACATGTTCATATGGAGGAGGTCTATAGTGATGCTGCGTATATGGACCAATTGGTATAGATTCTTGTTGAGGAACACCATATCTATTTTGTGCATGTATACCATACTCTACAAGCATGTCATGTTCTAATGTGTTGTCCCCAAATTTGACACGGGGTTTCCTTGTGTCCAAATTTTGAGCATGCCTTTGAATATCCAATTGCTTTGGTGGTCGATCCTTAGCTTGGGTATGTGATTAAGCATATCTTTCTGCATAAGACTTCCATAATGGTTTGCGAAGGTGAGTATCATATGCTTGACCATGTGTATGTGGGACCTCTAGTTTTTGAAGCAAAGACGATGGTGATTCAGGTACCATATGTGGTCCTCTATTTCCTCCACTATTAGGCCTCCTTTGATCCATGTTGGAGTGAGTTTGTTGCAAAGGCCGATTTTCCATTATTTGAGACATGTCAAAATCATGAAGTATCTTGGCTCCACTTGTGCCATCATTTGTAAGAAGTATTGTCTATCCCTCCTCATTATTTCCTCAACCAACCGATTGAAATGAGGATTCATAATGGATTCTTCCACATCTGCCGAATGTACTAAAAAGTTGTCCATATTGTCATTGTGGGTATCATTGTTGTTTGTAGTGCCCATGTTCTCAACATTTGGAATGTTTCTATAGGCATCCATGTCAGGTAATGTAGTATGATCAAAACTGAAAAAGACATCATTGTCATACTCATAGACACTCATGTTTGCGGACTCTTGAGCCTCTTTAGTTTCTCTCCTAGATTTTTGAAGATGGGTTTCAACCATGAACTAGGTATTGACCAAGATGTGTGAGACTAGATGAAAATAGAAAAAGTATGGAAGACCAAGAGTTGGATGGAATGTAAATGAATCTGAGGTGTACTTGCAATGTCCAAAGTGTAAGACGAAGTATGTATGTAGTAGAGTAGGTGTGACTTCCAAAGAGAGGATAGTTTCTCTTGATGAGGTAAGTTGACCTTGACTCTAAGTAAGACTAAATGTGACCCAAAGGGAAGAAACCTTGATGAGGGACCACTTAGCAAAGTGTTGTTGTATGTAGTGTGTTGACAAAGTATAGTGAGGACAAGCAAGTGACCTTTTGACTCAAGTTTAGACAATTGTGAATGTAAAGTGAGATATGAAGCAATGATGGACTGTGTAAGACCCAAAGATAGGTTGAATGCTAAATGAATCCTGGAGAAACAACCTAGGAAGCTCAAGAATTCTAAAATTGACTGTGTTTGTTTGCTGGATTGTAAAATTTTTTGCAATTCTGAACACAGACGTGCCTGTATACTTCACAGACGCGGTTTCCTGACATAGATGTGTCTCTGTTCAACACAGATGCGCTTCTAAGTTTTTTTTGCAAAATTTATTGTTGACTCTGGGAACACAGATGCGTTTCTGCCCCTCACAGACGCTATTATGACAGGCACAGACGCGTTTTTGCAAAATTTGTGCAATTTTTTCCAATCTGTGAAGTCATTTTGTTGTGACCAAATCTGACTGTTTGACTATTTTTCGTGACAAGAGGACACAATGTTGATGAAGACCCAATGTTTTCAAGTGTCTAGACTCCAAAATAACTCCAAAAAAATAGTGTATTGTTTGATGTAAAAATGTTTTGCATACACTTGAAGACACAAAAGACACAATGTTTTGTTGTTTGATCTTGAATGTTTAAATGTTTAAAATAAGTCAAGCATAATTCTTATGGCTGGCCAGGACAATAGTTGTTGATCCCACATAGGGTTTTACCCCTGAGGATATGCTATTCAGAGCGGATACTTAGATGCTTGACCTCATTGGCTCCACCCTCGGCACTCACTTCTCGAGTCAACCAAGCATCAACCCCATGAAAACTCCCCGTGGTGAACTTTGTATCTCTACTAAGAACCGTATGTGTGTGGGCCGCTACCAGAGGTCCGACCTCCTGCCCCAACAACTAGAAGGATTTGGGCTTCTAAAACAAAAAGGTGCTAGTAAGGGCATCCGCTTGTGTGGCCATACATGCGACACTTTCAGCTTTGTAAATACAAAAGGCTCCCAGCCGGTAGGGGTTACGCCCTACAACTGATCAAATAAATTTGATCAAATAGGTTTATGGGGAGACATAGTGTCGATATGAACTAATCAACACACGTTATACATAGTTTTCACCATGAATACATTTATTTATAGTGGTTCGGAAGAGGTGGGTTTTCCTCGCTACTAGTCCTAATGACCACACGAGAAGACAGACCCTCTAAAGATTAAACAAAAAGAGCCTATTGCTCAAGACACAAAAGACAATGATTCAATTTTAGTGCACCAATTGAAGTGTTTGCTAGTCTATGAAAACAAGGCACACAACAAAATCCAAAAAACCCTTGCCAAGGACCTGCAACAAAGAGTTGTTAGTAGTTTGGGTTGTTTCAAATAATCACACCTTCCTGCAAGCACACAAGTTAGGTAAATTTTAAACCCAAAAGACTTTGTGAAAATAGGGGCCTTCAACCAAACGTTTTGTTTTCAAGACAAGCTGCACCAATTTCGTTAGCTAGATCTGAAAATGTTAGCTCAAAATAAATCAGATTTGAAACCCTAAATGCAAAACTCAAAATTGAATTAATAAACCCCAAAATTGAAATTGGTGAACACAAATGCGGTTACCCTAGACACAGACGCGGTTTTCTGATGCAGACGCGACTCTGTGAGGCACAGACATGGTTTTCTGATGCAGACGCAGTTCTGTGATGCACAGACGCGGCTAGAAATCACAAATGCATCTTAAAACACCGCAGACGTGACTTTATAACATAAGCGCGATTTTTGAAACCTGCAAAATAAAATATTGCTAATAACACAAACACGATTTCAGGTGTCACAGACGCACCAGAAAATAAAAAATGCGATCCGAAGGTACGCGGATGCGAGAATATCAAAATGCCATCGAAAACGTCAGATCTGCAACTTCAAAAACACAAAATCTGCAACAAGGATGTTAAATGCAAAAAGGGACAAAAGTCCCATCGGGCATGCCAAAATGTATATGGTGAAAATAGATAACAATAATAACAAGATTGAAAGGCTAAATGAATTCAACCACAAAACCCTAGCCTAACAATCAACAAAGATCCACCATAACATATGAAGATTACCTAAGACAATGCAAATCAAACGAAATAACAAAGATTATACCATCACATGTCCAATAGGGTTTTGATCTCCATTCTTCCTATCTCCATTGATCTTGCTTGATATATTTGCTCTCAGATTTTATATGCATAAGAGCTCAACAAAGAACGGAATGTGGTTGCAAGTAGGATCATAGTGTAGTCAATTGATCAAGTAGTTCATTCGGGGTTTGATAATGAAGGAAGCATCTCCTTATATAGAAGACACTATATGAAATGGAGGGATAAGATTGAGAGGTGTAAAAGGAGGTCAGCTATGATTAGAGGGTAGGTAGAAGAAATAATAAAATAATGAAAGAGGTAGGTAGTGTAGGAATTAAGAGATGAATGACATGTGTCATGTGTAGAAAAAGGCTAATGAATTAATTAAATAAATAGATATTTATTTAATTAATAGAAGAAATGAGATCAATTAAATAAATAAATATTTATTTAATTTAGGAAATGATAATTTAAATAAATAAATGTATTTATTTAAATGAGAAATAAGGCTAGAAGAGGATAAATGAATTAATTAAATAAATAAAGATTTAGTTAATTAATAGAAGAATTAGGCTTAGATAATTAAATAAATAAAATATTTATTTAATTAGACATGACAATTTTAGGTGTCTACACTTACATATATACCGAAGCCTAGGACCAAAATGTGTAGGTCGGCTTTACAAAAGATATTACAATAAAATAATTTACAAGTAAAACAATAACCGATGCAATATCCGATAGAACATGTCAGCTTAATGCATTTAAAACAACAATAAATCATCTTCATAACGTGTCTTACTGATCTAGAATAGATAAACTTGTCGATGCTTATCCCAGACCTATTTGCCGATAACAACAAATATGCAAACTCGAATATAACAATGAACAAATCTCCAAGACAAAGTGTCCAAATGATGTCTTCAACATAACCAAGCATTTTCCATGCCATTCCAAGTACCGGTGAACAATATATCCTGTCGGTGAACAATATATCCTAACGATGAACTAGATACTGGTGACTGTGCATAAGTCACTTGCTTGCCGGTGAACATTGCCAATTCTCTAGAGTTGATAAGTGTTGACATCAATGACAAAACCATATCAACATATCCAAAATACCAACATAGGACACAATATGACTGCTAATGACACCATATGGCCCCTAACGACACCATATGACCCTTCAGGACACTATATGGTGGTATTAGGGGTCATATGGTGTCCTAAGGGGTCATATAACACCATATGATCCCTTATGACACCATATAAACCCTTAGCACACCATATGACCCCTAACAACACCATATGGTGTCTTAAGGGGTCATATGGCATCCTAATGGGTCATAGAATACCATATGGCCCCTTAAGTCACCATATGATCCCTAGAGACACCATATGACCCCTTAGGACATCATATGACCCCTAACGACATGATATGGTGTCTTAAGAGGTCATATGGTGTCCTGAGGGGTCATATGGTGTTCTATGACCCCCTAGGACACCATATGACCCCTTTTAAGATCCTAGTACATGACATGACCACTTGTGACACTATATGACCCCTCAAGACACAATATGGTGTCATTAGGGGTCATATGGTGTCCTAAGGGGTCATATGGTGTTGTTAGGGATCATATGGTGTCTTAAGGGGTCATATGGTATTCTATGACCAATTTGAGCACCATATGACCCCTTAGGATATCATATGACCCCTAACGACACCATGTGACCTCTTAGGCACCATATGACCCCTAATGACACCATATGGTGTCGTTATGGGGCATATGGTGTCATAAGGGTTCATAGAATACCATATGACCCCTTAGGACACTATATGGTGTTGTTAGGGGTCATATTGTGTCATTAGGGGTCATATGGTGTCCTCATTGGTCATATAATGTCCTTAGGGGTCATAAAACACCAATTGACCCCTTAGGACACCATATGACCCCTTAGGACACCATATGTTGTTGTTAGGGCTCATATGGTGTTCTAAGAGATCATATGGTATCTTAAGGGGTCATAGAACACCATATGACCCGTAGTGACACCATATGACCCCTTAGGACACCATATGACTTGTAACGACACCATATGTTGTCCTAAGAGGTCATATGGTTTCCTAAGGGGTTATATGTCCCACCATGCTCCTGCACATACCCAGATGGGTTATATAGAGATATAAGATACCTAGAGGTGGAGAAAGGCATAAGAGACCTAGATAGGGTGAGAGAGAGAGGGCTGAGATAGATGGAGGGGGATATAGAGGTTGGTAATGAGATATGGATGGAGATGTAGAGAGGGAGAGGGAATGAGGGAGAAACCTAGAGAGGGTTAGAGAGGGTATGATGGAAAGATGATGATGTAGATGGTAAAGAGAGAATAAGAATTAGTAGGGAAGGGAGAGAGAGATGGAGATAAGGAGGGAGAGGGAGATAGAGAGGGAGAGGGGAAGAAAATAATGGAGATGCCTATAAATGGGAGGGATTGATAAGAGGAGAGATGAAAGAATAAAGAGAGAGAAGAGTATGAGGGGATTGAGGGAGAGGTAGACATGGAGGGACTACAAGACCTAGGGAAGGAGATGATGCAGAGGTGGGGAGAAAGTGAGAATAGGAGGAGAGAGTTCAAAAATAAATACGGGTAAAGGGGGAGGGAGATATAGGGGAAGAGAGAAGGAGAGAACTAGAGAGGGGACAAATAGATAGGTGAGAGAACTATATTGGGAAAGAGAGATGAGAGACCTAGATGACAAGAGAGAGGAATGAGATAGATAGAGGGGGGGAGAGAGAGGTGATTAATAAGACATGATGCAGAGGTAGATAGGTGGAGAAGAAGAAAGTGGTAAACCTAGAGAGGTGAGAAAGAGTTGATGACCTAGAATGTAGAGAGAGAGAATAAAAGAGTGGGGGAGTGAGATATATATGGGGGTATGGATGGATGGGGAGGTAGAGAGGGAGAGACCTAGATAAGGGAGGGAGGGACAAGAGAAGAGATAGAAGAATAAAGAGAGGAGTAAGAGGGGATGGATGGAGAGGTAGACATGGAGGGAGTGAGAGACCTATGGAAGGAGGAGATAAAGAGGTTAGGGGAGGAAGAGAAAAGGAGGGAGTTCATAAAGGGATAGGGTTAAGGAGGAGGGAGAGAGAGGTAGAGAGGGATATAGATAACTATAGAGGGGGCATATAGATAGGTGAGAGACCTAGATGGCCAGAGAGGAGTGTGATAGATAGAGGGGGATAAAGAGAGGTTGGTAACGAGACCTATATGAAAAGGTAGATAGGTGGAGAGGAAGGGAGGGAGAAACATAGAGAGGGGAGATAGGGTGGGATGAAGAGGTAATAACCTAGACAATGAAGATAGAGAATAAAAGAGGAAGAGAGAAGATGAGAGAGTGGGAGAGGGAGATAGAGAGGGAGAAAGGAAGAAAGGAAGAAAGGAAGGTAGAGACCTAGAGAGGGGAGGAAGGGAGAATAGAAGAGATAGAAGAACAAAGAGATGAGTAAGAGGAGACAAATAGAGAGGTAGACATGGAGGGACCATGAGACCTAGAGAATGAGGAGATAGAAAGGTTTGTAGAGAGAGAGAAGAGAGGGAGAGAGTTCATAAATAGATAGAGGTAAGGAGAAGGGAGAGAAAGGTGGGTAATAATATAGGGAGGGAGAGACAGTGAGGTGAATAGTGAGGAAGGGACAACCCTAGATATGGGGAGAGAGAGGATAAAAGGGATATGTAGTGACCAAGAGAAAGGAGTGGGAGGGGAGAGAAACAATAAGGGAGTGAGAGAGAAGAGAGAGGGAGAGAGTCAAGGATAAAGAAGTGAGAGAGACAGAGAGGGAGAGAGATAGGTCTAGATTTTGGGGAAGATAAAGAGAGTGAGATACATAGCTAAAGAATGCTAATGGGATCATGTTGATTACTGAAATTTGTCATGTCGATTATTGACATTTGACTGTCTAAAATTTTATATGATCCTCTAAAAACTAGAATCTACATTATAAATCCTATAGAGCTATACTTAAATTTTATATTTCATGTATATATTCTCCTTCGGGGGTGGATTTAAGTTGTGCCAAGATTGAAAAATCTACACACTCAAAACCTTCACATTGGACAATGTAGAACATTTGGCGCGCACCAAATTTGGTGCTCACCAAATGCAAAAAAATGACTTTTCACATTTGGCAAGCACCAAATTTGGTGTGCGCCAAATGTGAAAATTCAAATTTTGCATTTGGCGAGCACCAAATGTGAAAATTCAAAATTTTGCATTTGGTGAGCGCCAAATAGGGTGAGCGCCATATTTGGCACTCTTGGGAGAATACCAACCCTTTGGGTTGGATTTTCCTTGGGCATCCAACCCATAGGTTTGGATGACCTTTTCATGCCAATGACACATTTTTATGAAAAAGTAAGAAGTGGCACCTTTTTGGTACCACAACTTGGTGCACTTACCCACTCATCAATGACTTGTTGGATGACTAGCTGAGAATCGCCATATACCTATAGCTCTTTGAGATGCCATTGTATAGCCAATCTAAGTCTTGTGATCAAGGCCTCATATTCTGCTATATTATTGGTACATGGAAAAGTGAGCCTGTATGACTTCGGGATGCTGCCACCTTGAGGTGTGATGAAAAGAATGCCTGCCCCTAAGCCATGTTTAGTATAGGAGCAATCCAAAAATAGCTTCCATGATTGTGATGTTGTGATCATGAATATCTCTTCATCTGGAAAGTTGGAAACAAGAGGATGGTCACCTGCGAGGGGTGCATCGGCCAAATGATTTGCAATAACTTGCCCCTTCATAGCCTTGTGGTCCACATACTCTATATCAAATTCACTCAAGATCATAACCCATTTGGCCAAGCGGACTGTTAATGTTGCCTTGCTGAGTAGGTATTTGAGTGGATCAATTTTGGCAATGAGTTGTACCTTGTGTGTCAACATGTAGTGCCTCATTTTGGTGGCTACCAAGATTACTGCTAGGAAAGCTCGCTCAATAGGTGTGTAATTGAGCTCATAGCCTACCAATGTGTGATATATATAGTATACAACACATTCTTTTCCTTATGCATTATGTTGTGCTGTAGTACTCCTAATGTCATATTTGTAGCTGAAATATATAGTAATAGAGGTCTACATGGATCTGGTTGGATCAGCAATGATATATTCATCAGGTAGTTTTTAATCATTTAGAATGCTTGTTGGCACTTTGTATCCCATTGAAAGAGGATATTCTTGTGTAACAAATGCATTAAGGGATGCCACTTATCATCCAATTGCTCAAAGAATCTCCAAATTGATTTTAGCCACCCTTGTAGTGTCCTTAATTGATTGATGTTCTTGGGAGGTGGCATGTCCATGATTTGTTTGACTTTTGCCAAATCTACTTCAATGCCTTTGCTTAAGACAATGTATCCTAGGAGCTTCCTTGAGGTTACTCCAAAGACACATTTCTTTGGATTGAGATAGACATGATATTGCTCTAATCTGTAAAAGATTTGACCTAGTATCTCTAGATGACCTTCTCTTGTTAATGATTTAGCTAGTAAATCATCAACATAATCTTCCATTATAGTGTGCATTAGGTCATGAAATATGGTATTCATAGCTCTTTGATAGGTTGCCCCTGCATTTTTTAGACCAAATGGCATCACATTCCAAATAGTAGGCTCCCCATGGGCATGTGAAAGCAGTTTTATGTTGATCCTCTGGAGAAACCTTGATCTGGTTGTACCCTGAAAAGCCATCCATAAGAGAAAGCATTGCATGACCTGTTGTGAGATCGACAATCATGTCAATGTTTGGTAAGGGGAAGTCATCCTTAGGGCATGCCTTGTTCAAATCTCTAAAGTTTGTATAGATACGGATGCCCCCATTAGGCTTGCCAATAGGTATAATGTTGGAGATCCAATCAGCAAAATCGATTGGTCAGATGAAACCAACATCTAAGAGCTTTTTGAGATCTGCCTTGACAAGAACAATAATTGATGGGTGCATCTTTATGAGGTTTTGTTTTACCAGTTTAGCTCCTTTTGCCACAGTGAGGTGATGCATGACCAAATCAAGATCTAAGCTTGGCTTGTCTGAATAAGACCATGCAAAGTTGATTTGACGCTTCAAGAAGAATTCCACAAATTTTGGCCATTCCTTTGGAGTTAATAGAGATGCCAAATGTATTTGGTGAGGAGTCTCAGGGGTCCCCACATTGAATTCTTTTATTTCTTCGATTAGGATCATCGATCTCTCCTGATTTGTACTAGAGGGGAGGATGTCAAACCTTTCATCCTCAGGCACCTCAGAGAGGTTTTTACCTTTAGATACGCTCTTTATTTTTACTTTTTTGGGATCAACAAGTGTCACTGTGTGGTTTTCACTAAAAGATCCATGTTTTATTGTGATGTTTTTGCAGCTGAAAGGTTTGGTATCTGCCCCAAAGTATGTTGCGCTATTAAGTTCAATGGAAAAGCCAGCTTTATGATCCCCACTTGGTATGTGATTCCATATTTCTAAAAATTTGAGGAGCCCCTAATCGTTTTGGAAGTGATCAAGACATGGGGGATTTGTCAGGTTCCAGTCAATGAGTTCGGGGTGGATGATAGGCATGACCTCATCAATTAAGTTGAGTTTAGAGGAGGAGTTAGTGAGGGTTAATATAGATGAGTGAAGTTCATCAATGATACTCTCCTTGTCAAGTTCTGGTGTCAGATTTGATGTAGGGCCTGTGGAAAGTGCTTCTTGCTCACGAACCCAAAAGGTTTTAATCCATACCTTCCCGTAAACTGGGATATCCTTTCGAGGTGGGGGAGGCAATGTGCCTTCCTCATCTAAAGTATTTAGATTCACTAAATCAAATTCCCACTCATGCAAGTTATTCTCTGAATCACTCTCTAACATCTGATTACTATACCATGTTGGGATGTCTTGTGTATTGAAGAGTGTATTGGTCACAGGTTTATGCACTTTTATAGGCAAGATTACTGGTGCTGTTGGTAGGATTATAGGAGTTGTTGATGTTACTGGTGCCACTACTAATATTCTTAGTTTGGTAGGTGTTGTTGGTACAACTATTGGGAGTATTGGTTTTGTTGATGCTGCCACTTTCGGGAGTATCGGTGTTGTGGATACAGTTGGTATGACTACTATTACTAATGGGATTATTATTGTTGTGGGCACTGCTACTGGGATTATTGTTGTTGGTAATGTTGTTGGTATTATTATTGTTGGTGATTCTGCTAATGGGATCATCGATGTTGTTGGTACTGCTGGTATGATTGATGTCGTTGATATGATGATCAGTTTTGTTGGTATAGTGGGGTTTTTTGGTGCCATAGAGATAATCAAGGAGGGCCTCCTTAGAGTAACTGTTTGATACATGGATTTGTTGGGTTTACCTTTGAATTTGAGCTTAGGAAGAGATTCCTTTTGAAAACCTAATCCAGTGTTATCTTTGGGTTTCAACTCACGCTGGAAGGGCTCGTGTTGTCTTTGTTTGCAGTGTCCCAAAGCACTCTGGCCATCATAGCCCATTCTTTGCATGATAGTAAGGTCTTTGCCTTCTTTATCATTAGGAAGCATAGCCTTTGGGATTTCTGTGTTGATAGGGTCTTTGTAGATTCATTTTTCTAGGTCTTCATCTCTAGTTTCCTCTTCTTGACTTTTATCAGGGATGAACTGTGCAAAAGTGCATGCTAGTTTGGCCAGTGGTGGTTGAAGCAACTTTGGAGGCTTGCCATAAGTTCTAGGGGAAGCGGATAATTACCTAACACAAAAGAGTTGGCTTATATTATATTCCCCAGGACCTTCCTCAACCATTTTCATTTTCAACTTCTCTTGCTTTGGTATAGGGGTGATTAAACTAGAAAGAGAGGCTGGACTAATATAGGATGTGGAAGGGATAGCTTCTCGGTTGTTAGGTATGGTGATCTCTAGCGGATGGTTAATATTGTGACAATATGCAAATGGATTTGCATCACCTAGGATTGTGATTTCTACACTGTTATGGGGAAACTTGATACACTGATGATAGGTGGATGGAATGGCTTGCATGGCATGTATCCAAGGTCTTCCTAATAAGAGATTATATGACAGAGGAAGGTCCAAAACCTAGAAGATGATATGCATTACCATTGGGCCCACTCTGATAGGTAACACAATAGCTCCTTTGGAAGAACACTCCACATCATCATAGGCCTTAATGGTTATCTTTTTGCTAGGTTCCACTGATTCTACTGCATATCCCAATTCTATGACCAACTGCAAGGTACGTATATTCAAGCTGACTCCATTCTCATTCAAGACTCACTTGATTCTGTGTAGGTTTAAAAATCCTTCAATATGAAGGGATGCATTATGTGGTTGTTGGAATGAAGCATTATCACTTTCATAAAAAGTGAGGCATGGTGATGACCTGAGATTGTGAACCATGGCTTGAAATTGATCTATGTTAAGGTTGGAAGGGACTAATGCTTCTTAGAGAGCTTGATCCAAGATTGTTTTGTGTGAAGGGGATAAGCGCAAAAGCTCTAATATGGATATGGGTGTAGGCATTTTGTCCAATTGTTCCACAATATTATATTGCTTGGGCAAGTGTGTCATTCCTTGTGGTGTAGCTCGAATGGTAATTTTTCTATGATGCATAACAACATTGCATGTAGGATTTGGATCTTTGATGGTGAGGGTTGCAACTTGTTCATTAGTGTCATAGAGGTGATTCACAGTATAATTATAGGCAGCTTGTGTATAATTATTTGTAGTATTTGTGTTTCATCCTGAGGTGGAAGGACCCCTTTGAGCATGTGATGGAAGTGGATTCTTGAACATTAGATGATTGACATTTGATGTTTTAGGGTCATGTCCTTCGATTTAAATTTCTCCTTTGTCAATGAGATCTTGAACAAGATCTTTCAGTCGATGGCAATTACTCATCTTACGCCCTTTTCCCTAGTGGAATTCACAATGTTCATTATCTCTCCACCATGGAGGTTTTACCTGAGGTTCATAGTTATATGTTTTCGGTAAGGTCACAAGATTAGAAGAGACCAATTGGCATAATATTGTTTCGATGGGTTCTCCTAAGGGTGTGTACATGCATTTTGGTTTATAGTTCTGTTGTTTTTGTCTTGGTTCCTCTTGTGGCACATTGCGACCTTGATTTTGTGGATGAGTGATGGTGTTGTTTTTAGGAGGGGGATTTTGTCCTGCAAACCTGACCATAGGTTGTGCAATTTTAACTATTCGTGCATCCACTACCCCATTGTTGACAACGTTCTTATTCTTGTTCTAGAAATTGGGTTTATCACTATTAAAATGCGGGCGAGGGCCATCTTTTGGTTTATTGTAGATTTTGATAAGCCCCTTTTTGATAAGGGCTCGATCACATTTTAATCCCTGAGCAATCATCTCTTCAAAATATTTAGTACCTTTCATGTCTAAATGGAATTCCATCTCATCATTCAAGTTGGAAATGAAAATTTCCACTAGTTCTTGTTTAGGTAATGAAGAGAATGTCTGCTAGGTAGTTGGCTCCACCATTATAGGAAAGCTGAGAACAACTCCCTTGGTTTTTGTTTAGTGTTGTATAGATTCTCCATGGTAACATCTTGTTCTATGTTATATGAATAATGAGAGATGAAATTTTGGACTAGTTCCTTGAATGTTCTAATGCCACCTGGTAATTGGGAAAACCATTGCGTGATTGTGCCTCCCAAAATTTGAGGAAAAAGGTGCATTAGATAGGTGTCCTCATAAGCCACCTCTAAACAAGCTGAGTGAAATTCTCGGACATGATCTCTAGGGTCTCCTTTGCCCTTATACTTTTAAAACTTAGGTGTTTCAAACCCTCCTGGAAAAGGTGGCATATGCATGTTCCTATCAAAAGGATAGGGACAAATATCATTAAGTGAAAACCGGGTAGTCTTCACACCACTATTGAGTTGTTGAGTGAGATTATCGACTTGTTGTCTCAACATGTCTCTTTCTATAGGAGGAGGAGGTGGGGGATTCCCTAGATGATTAAGGTCATATTGGAAGTAATCTCTACCTCTTCTACCATTCTTACAACTATGTTGTTCTGATGTTTTCTATATCTGCGTGGTATCAAAATCAGAGGGTAGTTTAGCACCCTCTTGAGCAAGTCTCAGAAAATGAGCATCTGCGTTGTTTCTAAGGATTTCATCAAAAAGTCTATTGTACTTGGTATTGTGTTGTGCTCTTTCTATAGCTTTAGGAGTTGGAGTGCTAGGATATTCATCATTTGTGCCTCCTCCAATGGCCTCATGGAAATCTCTGAGGTTTTCTTCCTCCTCTTCAATCTCTAGTTTTCTAGTTTTTCGATCTGGTGTGAGCCATTTTGTTTGAAAGTTTTGAGGTTTTTGTGATTTATGAGGGATGGTGATGAAATAATTTGATGAGAGATAAGTGTTTTGTAAAATGTTTAGAAGATGAGTCTCTAACACTGAGGGTTGGATGTTTAACAAAGTTATTTGTGAATTTCTCTTGTATTCTCAACAATTTGGAAGTGATATGGTATAGCAAGGTTTGAGATGTGTTACAAACCAAGCTACCTAGCAATGAGAGGATGCACTCATAAACTAGTTTTAACCTACATAGAAATGCCTCTTAGGATGATTGATCCTAGATGTAGAGACACCCTAAAAGTGAACTATTGGTTAGATTTAAGAAATATTTAAAAGAACTTAGGACAAGACCATTTTGTATTTTGAGAGTTGAATGGTTTTGTGATGTTGTGAAGGTGAAAGTGGATAGAATATGGACCTCAATAAAAAATTTCTGTCACAAAGGGGGTTTCTACTTCTTCCTCTCTCTCAGGGGTTGGTGGTTCCCCTCGAGCTACATTGTAGGTGATACAGATTTTTGGAAAGAAAGCAGGGTTGATCTTACCCCCTTTGTTTTTATGATAACTCAAGGCTCTATACTGAGTAAATTCTCTATTTTTCAAAGGCTCTTTGTAGAATTTGTTGGATTTTCCTTGAAGATATAAATGCATATGACGCAAGAAGGCTCTATATGAGAGAAATATTTTTCTATTGATATAGAAAAAATTCCTTCTTTTTATAAGAGCTTTTGAACTCAATGGTTTTTTTTTCAAATGTAGTCTTTTGATGAAGACTCCTTTTCCTCAAAATGTGAGCAATGGTCATACAAATTGATACTTTATTTCACTTTGTTGGATGTTTATTTTTGTTGGTCAAGGTTGATGTAAAATTGTGTTGGATGAATACTTGGTTTAAATTTGTTTTGAATTTCTTTGACAAGAAAACAGAGCAAGCACAAAAGCACAATAATCTTGCCTCAAAGGGAACAATAGGTGTGGTTCTAGATCAACCCAATCATGAACTTTATTGACCCTTTTCAAATGTTTAGTATGTTTTTCCAAAAGCTTGAAGTCAGATCAAATTTTTACTTGTCTAACACAAGACAAAGATAATTCAAACACACTTTATCCCTAAGGTCAACGGCTAGTTTCAATATTTTCAGCCCACATCTTGATATTTCTTCAAATTTGGTACTACATACCTTATGAATCCTGTCGTGGCAGGTAAGGATGTGATATACTAAGTCTTGCACAAGTATGACAGATAGATGATTCCTATGATGGGGGAGTCACCACTTTTATCAAGCTACAAGTAGCCTTTAAAAAAGCCCTGTTTCTACTCAAGAAAATATGTATGGTGAGTATCTTGGGAGGAAAACCATCTATTCTCTTGCACTGAACTTTTCAAAAATATCTTCAATCAATAGAATGGGTGGGCTTCTATAATAAAAGGTGTCTAGTAATGTTCAATGTTTTTGGACATAAGTTCATTCTGCAGTGCCTCACTTAAGAACCTTGTAACTTGTGGTGGGGCCCATATGTCCTTTCGGCAAGTTACATTGTAGGAACAACTATACCCAAGGCTACAACTTTCGCTCTCACCTGATTTCTATAGCGGCTTGAAGGATTTACCACGTGAGGTCATTCCCAAGAGTGATGTGTCTCTTGGTAGGCCTCTCTTAAAAATAAAATTTTTGAGCATTGCTATCACTTTTCTCTTGCACCTAGGATCACGAAAGCCAAGGGAGAGGATAGTGTGTGTTAGAATTAGGACCACTCTACAGACTTTTGCACAAGTGTGCCAAACACTAAAAACACTTGTTCTTTTTAACTGATTTATTGCAATGTGATTTAAATGCTATTCGTAGATGTTGCTCCAACAAACATGGTGTTCTTTTTAACTTCAAGGCAATATGTTGTCTAATCTAGTAAAGTAAAATCCTGGTCAACCAAATTGAAACACATGTTTGCTTAAGCGAAATCAATTTTGTAACAAAAAGGGACAAGTTGTTTGTTCTTTTTAACTTGCAAAAATGAAGTGTTGATTGTGAATTTTAACCTTTGCAAGCAAAAGAAAGTTGTTATTGAGTAATCTCAACAAGGGTCAAGATTGAAAGATTTATGGTGCATGTGAAGGCTTTCAACCCAATCCCTGGATAACAAATGTCAACATGAGATGGCTTGAGAGGAGAGGGAAGAAGCATTAAATGCTTGAGATGACATGAAGGTTAGCTTGGGAGCTAAGGTTAAGCTTGAGTTGAATGAATAATGTGTTTATCCAATGCACAAACTCTTGTGCAAGAGTTAGTGGGGATAACTGTTGGGAAAAATGGTGTCTCAACCTTGCATTTATGTGAGGTTACTATTTATAGTAAGTTTTCATTTGAGCACGAAATGGTGCGAAACTCTCCTTGAAGCTTCTGGTTGGCTAGATAAGCATTCCGGTAAAGTTTCATCGCAAGGTCACAACTAGTTTTGAAGATATTAAAGTTTTCATCTTGGAGGGGTGCAATAAAATATTTAAACTTAATTTTGGGGACTTTAGAGGCTTTGAAACGCCCTGAAAAGTGGCCGTAACCGGCAAAGTGGGTTACGAGGTGATAGAGCACTTCGCGAGCTTTCCGGCGCTTCAAACGGTTCGTCAATCGAACACCCGGTTCTCAAGTTATGGCCTCCGGAAGTTTGTACTCCTGAAATAGGAAAAATAATTTGTATCGGATACATAAATGAGCTGTAAAAGGGAGCAACACGTGTTGATGTGTGCTTTAACATGTCATAGGGCATCTAGAAGGGAGATAAGGTCGGCTACACCTTATTGGGTGGTTTTAGCCCATGGTTTTGTAATACCGTTTGACGGTTTCTTGTATTGTATCTCCTATTTATGAGGTTGTGTGTAAGAGTCTTATGGCTATTGAGTTGCCTCTGAATCTCTGATTAGTGGTACTCCTGCGAAGAGCTTGCTCTGCAAGTATTTTTTAATCTATTTTGATTGCTGAATAAAACATTGAGCTGCTTTTGGAGGGTGGGGTTTTTCTCCCGAAAGGGTTTTCCCCACGTAAATCATTGTGTTGTGGTATGAATGCTATTATATCTATTTCCATTTTCTGTAACTGTTGTAATGATCTGAAAAAGTTTTGCATTACCCTCCTCTCAAGGTTAGTGTAGGAAGTTGTTTCCGCCACTTAACTTCCTTACAAGTGGTATCAGAGCCTGATCACCTTTGGTTTCAATTGTGGGTAGTTGGGTTTTTTGAACTAATCTAGATTTGAGTGGGAGCTTGTGCAGAAGACACTTTTTGATCTTGTTGCAGGAATATTCAGATGGCGAGTTCGTCAGGGAGAATAGAGGTGGAGAAATTTAATGGAAGTAATTTTGAGATGTGGAAGCTGAAGATGGAAGATCTGCTAATAGATAGAGATCTTTGGGATGTTGTTGATGCGAATGTCCAAAGGCCCTCAGATCCTACTGCGGCAGCTCAGTATGATGTTATGGACCGAAAAGCCAAGGGTCTAATCAGACTGTGCCTGGCAGACTCTGTTCTAATCAATGTCCATGAAGAAAATTCTGCAAAGAAGCTATGGACTAAGCTTGGTGAGATGTATCAAGTGAGATCTTTATTAAATCAAATTTTCTTAAGAAAGAAATTGTATTCCTTGAAGATGGAAGAGGGTGGACGAATTGCAGACCACCTAGAAGCATTCAATATGTTGGTGTCTCAATTAGTATCCGTCGGTGTTAAGATGGACGAGGAGGAGAAATGTCAGATCTTGCTTTGTTCTTTGCCTGATTCGTGGGATTCTCTTGTTATGGCTATCGGTAGTACTTCTGTTGTTTTGAAATCTGAAGACGTGGTGGGTGCCCTACTCGGTGAAGAGATGCGAAGGAAGGTATCCATCAGTTCAAAGGAAGCCCTAACCATTCGTGGAAGACCTAAGGAGAAAGGAAAGAAGAATGAGAAGCGCGGCAAGTCCAAATCCAAAGGGAGATCGAAATCTCCTGGAAAGTCCAAAGTCATTTGCTGGAATTGCAGTAAACCGGGTCACATCCGTAAGGACTGCAAAGAAGAAAAGAAGAAGAAAAAGAAAAAGTTTGATTCTGATTCTAAGTCCGACAAGGAAGATGGCGATGCATTTATTGCGGCTTTGGCGACTCATGCAGGTAATGATGCTTGGCTAATTGACTCAGGTGCATCTTTTCATATGACTTCCAATAGAAATTGGTTTTCTGAATATGAAGGATTTAATAGAGGTAAGGTGTACTTGGGTGATGATTCACATCTAGACATTGTTGGTCGAGGTAAAGTTAGAATCAGGTTTTCTGATGGTAGAATAAAAAGGATTAATGGTGTGCTGCATATCCCTGGATTAAAACGAAACCTGTTATCTGTGAGCAAACTGATAGATGCAGGTGTGCAGGTAGTCTTTTCTAAAGTAGGATGTAAGATGATTAAGGGTGCTATGGTAGTTGCTAGAGGTGTCAGGTTTGACACTTTGTATAAGCTTGAAGCATACACTGTTGAGTGTAATAGCACTTCTGTAAAAAGTAAATCAGTAGATACTTCACTGGAAGATTTGAAGGTTTCACCTTCAGCAGATGGAAATGGCTTTTGGGTACCTAAGGGTGCTCTTTCATTTGAAGCAAAGTTACCTGCAGAGAAGACTATGTTATGGCACCAGAGACTTGGCCACATTGGAGAAAAGGGTCTAAGGACCTTGAAAAATAAAAACCTTGTTGAAGGTTTGAATGATTGTAATCTTGACTTTGATTTCTGTGAGCATTGCATTTATGGAAAACAAAACCGCGTTCAGTTTTACTCGAGTTCTCATAAAACTTGTGGTGTTTTGGATCTTATCCATTCTGATGTGTTTGGTCCAGTAGATGTCTCTTCGATTGGAAAATCCACATATTATGTTTCATTTATTGATGATTTTAGTAGACGGACATGGGTTTATTTTCTAAAGAGTAAATCTGAAGTTTTTAGTCGTTTTAAAGAATTTAAAGCGATGGTTGAGTTGCAGACTGGAAAGAAAATAAAATGTTTGAGAACTGATAATGGCGGTGAGTTTTGCTCTAATGATTTTGATAGATTCTGTAAAGACTGTGGAATTAACAGGCAGAAGACAACTCCGTATTCTCCACAGCAAAATGGAGTTGTAGAAAGAATGAATAGGACACTGATGGAGAAGGCTAGGAGTGTGTTGAGTGGTGCTGGTCTCGAACAAAAGTTTTGGGCTGAAGCTGTTGCCACTGCTTGCTACCTGATTAACAGGTCTCCTACATCAGCTCTTGTTGATAAAACGCCTATGGAAGCATGGTCAGGTCACAAGCCTTCATTGAGACATCTTAGAGTTTTTGGTTGCGAGGCATATGCACATGTGCCAAAGGAGAAGCGAACAAAGTTGGAGAACAAGGATGTGAAATGTATCTTCATCGGGTATAGTTATGGTGTGAAAGGATACAAGCTTTGGGACCCTGTTGCACAAAAGGTAATTCATAGTAGAAGTGTTATTTTTAGAGAAATTAAGTCTCCTTCTGTTACATTGCAGCCAGAACAGACTAAAAAAGAAGATGTGATTCAACTTCCTTCTACACCTGAAAGAGTTGAATCGAGACCCCTAGATAGGCAAGAATTTGAGGAGAGCTCGTCTAGCTCTGAATCTTCAGAAGAGGAGGAAGAACCTCCAACTCAGCTTGTTCGAAGGTCTACAAGACATAGACAACCACCTGAAAGGTATTCACCTGATGATTGGAGATGTATTTTTGCTCTGAATACTAGTGTGGATGAACCAAAATCTGTAGAAGAGGCATTAGGTATGAATGATGCAGAATCCTGGAAGATTGCTATGGAGGAAGAAATGGCAGCTTTGAAAAAGAATGATACATGGGATCTTGTACCATTGCCTGAAGGACGAAAACCTGTTGGTTGTAAATGGGTGTTCAAGAAAAAGATTGGTTCAGATGGAAGCATTGAGAAGTATAAAGCTAGGTTGGTTGCAAAAGGCTACTCTCAGGTTGAGGGTGTTGATTACGGTGAGATATTTTCTCCTGTTGCAAAAATGATGTCCATTAGATTTTTGCTTTCTATTGCTACTGCTTATGATTTAGAGGTTGAGCAAATGGATGTGAAAACTGCTTTCCTTCATGGTGATTTGGAGGAAGATATTTATATGACACAGCCGGAGCACTATGTGGTGAAAGGCAAAAGTAATTTGGTCTGTAAATTGAAGAAATATTTGTATGGCCTCAAACAAAGTCCTAGGATGTGGTACCAGAAATTTGATACATATGTGTTGAGTTTGAGATTTGAACATTCTAAATCAGATCACTGTGTTTATTATAAATCTTATGGTGATCATTTCTTATTCATTGCATTGTATGTTGATGATATGTTATTCATTGGTAAAGGGAAAGGTATGATTTCAGAACTGAAGTCTCAGCTCGCTGCTAAATTTGAAATGAAAGATCTTGGTGCAGCAAAGCACATCCTTGGGATGGAAATTAGAAGAGATAGGGTGAACAAAAAGCTATGGCTAGGCCAGAGTAAGTATGTGAATTCAGTGTTACAGAGGTTCAACATGCAAAATTGTAGACCATTGAGTGTTCCTTTTACAGTTGGAATGAAACTATCTATTTCAGATTGTCCTACATCCCCATTGGAGATGGAAGACATGAGCAAAGTGCCTTACCAAAGTGCGGTTGGAAGCTTGATGTATGCTATGGTCTGTACTAGACCAGACATTGCCCAAGCAGTGGGAGTACTTTCTAGATATATGTCTAATCCTAGTAGAGTTCATTGGGATGCAGTCAAAAGAGTCTTCAGATATTTGAAGGGTACTTCAGAGTATTCTTTGTGTTATCATGGTAATTCGGTTGGAGACATGACTTCCCTTGATATCCATGGTTATGTGGATTCAGATTGGGCAGGTGATATTGATAGCAGAAGATCCACCAGTGCTTATGTGTTTACTTTGTTTGGTGGTGCAATTAGTTGGATGAGTAAGCGACAGGCTGTGGTTGCTTTATCCACTACTGAAGCAGAGTATATGGCAGCTACTCATGCTTGTAAAGAGGCCATTTGGCTTAAGAGACTATGTTCAGATATTGGAATAAAACAAGGTACAGTGACAGTTTACTGTGACAGTCAGAGTGCAATTAGCCTAGCTAAGAACCCGACATTTCATGCCCGGACCAAACATATTGATGTTCAGTATCATTTTGTTAGAGATATGGTCGAAGATGGTAGGGTGAAACTGGTTAAGGTGTAAACTTTGATGAATGTTGCAGATGCTTTAACTAAGGCTGTGAGCATAGAGAAGTTCAGATGGTGTTCAGAGTCTATGGGCCTTATGGCCCCTAGAAATTGATTCATTGTGTTGACATTCCCTTCCGCTCATGCAAGGTGTTCGACAAGTGGGAGATTTGTTGGGAAAAATGGTGTCTCAACCTTGCATTTATGTGAGGTTACTATTTATAGTAAGGTTTCATTTGAGCATGAAATGGTGCGAAACTCTCCCTGAAGCTTCTGGTTGGCTAGATAAGCATTCCGGTAAAGTTTCATCGCAAGGTCACAACTAGTTTTGAAGATATTAAAGTTTTCATCTTGGAGGGGTGCAATAAAATATTTAAACTTAATTTTGGGGACTTTAAAGGCTTTGAAATGCCCTGAAAAGTGGCCGTAACTGGCAAAGTGGGTTACGAGGTGATAGAGCACTTCGCGAGCTTTCCGGTGCTTCAAACGGTTCGTCAATCGGACACCCGGTTCTCAAGTTATGGCCTCCGGAAGTTTGTACTCCTGAAATAGGAAAAATAATTTGTATTGGATACATAAATGAGCTGTAAAAGGGAGCAACACGTGTTGATGTGTGCTTTAACATGTCATAGGGCATCTAGAAGGGAGATAAGGTCAGCTACACCTTATTGGGTGGTTTTAGCCCATGGTTTTGTAATACCGTTTGACGGTTTCTTGTATTGTATCTCCTATTTATGAGGTGTGTGAGATAGAGGTTGTGTGTAAGAGTCTTATGGCTATTGAGTTGCCTCTGAATCTCTGATTAGTGGTACTCCTATGAAGAGCTTTCTCTGCAAGTATTTTGTAATCTTTTTTGATTGCTGAATAAAATATTGAGCTGCTTTTGGAGGGTGGGGTTTTTCTCCCGAAAGGGTTTTCCCCACGTAAATCATTGTGTTGTGGTATGAATGCTATTATATCTATTTCCATTTTCTGTAACTGTTGTAATGATCTGAAAAAGTTTTGCATTACCCTCCTCTCAAGGTTAGTGTAGGAAGTTGTTTCCGCTACTTAACTTCCTTACAATAACCATGGTCAAAGCAATGAATGCTTGAGGAGACACATGAGTTAAATGGAGGTTGAGTTAGAAGTAAAGCCTCTAACCATGTGTGCAAGTGGAATTAACCATTAATGGCTATGTAAGAGCCATAAATGGTCATGTAAGAACCATTAATGGTTTGTAAGACTTTAGGAGTTAACTTGTTGGAAACATAAAGTATTTAATGCTTTTTAAAGACTTTGGAGGATTTGAGAAGTGACTTTAAGTTGCTTAGGAATGTGACAATAATTAGAGAGGGTGATCAGGCTAATTAGGAATGGTTTAGAAGAATCTAGAATGGGTTTAGGATGTAAGTGGGTGTGGTGGGTGAGGGAAAATAGGATTTTAATTAAAATAAAATTACTTTATTTCAATAAAATAGGTGCAAATTGCATTTGTAGGAGAATGCAAGTGGGGGGGGGTTGTTTAGGAATTTAAATAAATGTTTTATTATTTATTTAAAAGAGGAAAGGGGGTTTAAATTAAATAAATGTGCTTTATTCATTTAATTGATTTAGAGTGTGGCTTAATGAATTAATTTAAATAAATTGAATAATTTATTTAATTAATAGGAGAAGGGGTTGAGGATAATTAATTAAATATTAATTTAATTAATTGATGACTGATGGTTAAATAATCAAATAAATACTAAATATTCATTTAATTAAGTGGATAGATTTATGTGACTACAAATATCATAAAAAAAAAATTCAATAATCAGAATATCATTACCAGTGATCTTATAATATAGATTACTATCAGTACTACCTTTAGTAAAACCAAGCTTCAAAAGATATTTATCCAACCTTGCATCCTAAGCTCTAGGAGCCCATTTCATTCCATATAAAGCTTTCTTCAATCTGTAAACCATATCTTTATCATCTATCCGTGAAAATCCATCAGGTTGCTCAATGTAAACTTCTTCCTCAAGCTCACCATTCAAAATTGCACATTTAACATCCATTTGATAAACCTTATAGTTCTTATAAGCTGCATAGGAAAGAAATAGTTTACCAACTTTAATTCTAGCTACAGGTGCAAATGTCTCACCATAATAGATTTCTTCCATTTAAGAATATATTTTACAAACCAATCTAGCCTTGTTCCTTATAACTTGACCATACTCATTCAGTTTATTTCTAAAACCCATTTAGTTCCAATAAAATTGTTATTTTTAGGCTAAGAAACTAAAGACCAAGTTTCATTCTTCTCTATTTGATCTAATTCATCTTCCATAGCCTTTAACCAATGTTTATCCTTACAAGCTTCAATAACAGTTGCTGCTTCAACTTGAGATATAAGACATACCTCTTCATTTGCCAGTTTTCTTCTTGTCGTAACTCCCTTGTTTTTATCTCCAATAATTTGATCTTCAAAATGATTTAATCTTACATACCTAGGTGTCTTTTGAACTTCAGGTTCACTGCTCTAATCATTAGTCACAGTTGAATTTTCTGATTGTGCCGGTATAACTATCTCAGCTTCCTGTACTGGTTGAGGCATTATTAGTTCAGTTATGATCATTTCCACTGTTGGTTCCCTATCATATGATATAGAATGATTTATGTATTGTTCATCCACTTTCACATTAGCACTCTCCACAATTTTCTGCAATCATTTGTTATAACATCTATATGCTTTTCTCTGAATTGAATAACCAAGAAATATCCCTTCATCACATCTAGGATCAAACTTTCCAATTGAATCATCCCTTTTGATATATCATTTTCTTCAAAAAAAATTTGAAATACTTAATAGTAGGTGTATGTGATAAATACTAAGAGGGGGGGGGGGTGAATTAGTATACCAAAAAATACTATAATAAATCTCTTAAACAGTCTAGTAGATAACCGGTGCAACAGATTCACTAATAAAATGGTTAAGATAAGTGCAAACTAAATAGTAAACAAAACATTCACCCACAAGAGTACAATCACCATAACACAAGATATTTGACATGGAAACCCAAATGGGAAAAACCATAGTGAGCAGAAACTCACAAGTAACTATCTGCAAAATAGTAACTATACCGGTTAAAGTCATACAATGTTCTTCACCAGAACAGATCCTGTTAGGAATCTAGATCTCTGTTAGGAGATAAGTCCTGTTAAAGACTACCTTGTTAAAGGATTTCAGATCCACAATTGTGAACCACCTTGTTAGAGGATTTACAAAGGCTTTGTTGGGCCTACCCGGTTAAGGGTTCCAGACTTGTCGAAGATATTAGTAATCAACAAGTGAATGATCTAGATGCTAGTACAATATGCTTAATTAGATCCTTGACAACTCCTTGTTAATATATTTCAGCATTACTTCAGTCTTCAATATCTCCACACTCTATCTCTTCACACAGACCTAATCTTCTTTTATGATCAGACATAACCCTTTCTATTCTATATCTCATACATGCAAACCCTAGACATGATGTCCTTATAAAGGAATCTGATTTCATGTTGGTCCAATAGACTAAGACATAGAAACAATAAGAGACCTCCACCAATTGGAATGATGAGCTTTGAACACCCAACCCTTTCTAGCCAACCATAGTAATAACTACCATTTTAGCATGACAAAACTACCTTCGAATAGTACCAAACCAAAGATGTTTTGAATCATAGAGCTCGATTCTAGACGTAACATGGGGCCCAGGTTGGGCCCTACTATTCTATGGCAGCATTGTGGAATGCAACCCCAAATGACAAGATGAGTGGATTGGGGGGGCCCGCCCTATTCTATGTCATTGGGTCACTATTGACCCCATTTAAACCAGACAAATGATCCCAAATCTGTCGGGTTTCTAAGGGGAATGGAGTTTGGTCACTCTTGACTAAGACATCTAAGATGAGTCTCTATTCAAATTTTCCATATCCCATAATTTTTTCCATCGAGCTTAGGGATTTCTATTTTGAAAATAGTTGTCAGTGGATTAGAAGTGTTAGTTGCCATGGGATCTACCTCAAACGGCTAAGCTTCTACAAAAGAGGACCAAAGTTTTGATACCAATTATTAGGATAACTGGTGAACAACTGAGAGGTGGGGTGAATCAGTTGTTAATAGATTATAACTTTTAATCCACAATACAATGTTAAACAAATCAAGTACCAGTAAAACATATACAAATGCAGAAAGGGAAATATACCAGTAAACAATACAACTTAACAATTAACCAGATAATCAATGCAAAGAAACCATACCACATAACACCATGATTTGTACATGGAAAATGCGGGAAGGGAAAAACCACAATGGGAAGCCTACCCACAGTTAGATGATACTTCTGCAGAAAGTATGCATTACAATGAGGGGCCTGCACTTGCAGGAAGGCACACTGCCTAGAGCGTACTGCTCATTACAAAAGAATATCACAGACTACAGAGAGGCTACAACCATCTCAAGATAAATGCACAACAATCCAATAGAGTGAACTTCTAGAAATAGCATCTACCATTCCTGATTACAGTCCTGGTTAAGCTCAATGGCGGAGGACTAAATCCTCTTCTGAATCCTATTCAATCACCAATGATCAATCAACTCCTCTACCTAAATGATATTACAATATTAACACATTACATTCCCTGACCATGACCTTTCCAGCAACCATGATACTTTACAAAGAGTTTCTACCTCTTACTTATACATACCCTAAGGCCTAAACCAATTAGGTCAGCCACCTAAAAGATATTACAATAAGATCATTACATAATTACATATTACAATGATATGCCATGTCAACTTAAGACCAAAAAAATAATAAAAAATCCATAAATCATCTCGAGTCATCCCGGTAATGTGTAGAGTACACGTTAGAATGGTATCGGTCCATAACCCAGATAGGTACTAGACCTACTCTAGGTCCACCACGCCAAAGCAATGTCTTCAAGTAGTTGAAGCACGATCAAAGAATATCTTCAGCATCTTGAAATCCATGAAGAAGTTGCACCAACACCAACTATGCATCCTGTCATGATTTCTTAATGAAAGCTCTGTCAGTAAAGCCTTAAACTAGTGTCAGTAAGGGTTTACCAGAGTGTATGATAGCATCCAATTACCAAGCCAATACCAAGTAACCAAAACATGCTCATAGAGCATATAACACATGAAATCAAATATACTTCACTAATCGAAACATGCCAGGAGTGTCCAACAGATAGTCTCTTCTGCTAGTAACACTAGATCTTCTATCGGTAACCAAAACTTGTCTGTCGGTAACCAACCATAACAACTAGTGTTGACATCAATGACAAAATATCAATGCAACACATAATCAATTCATCCATAATGCCAACATTACCTCATGGAATACAATGAAGGTCATTAGATTACATTTTAAATCAATGCTGGAAACAAAACATTATTGATATAACCCTAACGTAACTAATAATTATGATAAATTATTGATGAATTAATTTGGATTTCTACAATAAATTATAAAATGTTGGCAAATTTGATCTGATCATGTATCAAATATCATGGCGAATCTTTAAGTTAAAAAAATTTTTAAAAATAATTTTTCTGACCGTTTAAATAACATTAAAATAAAAATTTGTAAAAATGTGGCTATTGGGGTCACCTTAAATGTTGAAATTATTAGCCAAATTTGATTCCCAAATTTTAAAAAATAGCCAATTGGCGAATATTAGCTACTAAATTTTTCACTAATTGAATCTTAATATGCTTGTCTTCTTGTATTGCTGATATGTTCCTAGCATCTAACTGTAGACGTCTAAAAATGGTCAATGCTTGCGGAATCATACTTTAACATTTGCGCATTGCCTTATTTTAGGGTTTTTGCATCACATTAACATTTATCCTATGATTCGCACTTGGTCTTTATCATTTGCAAGCATTGAGTCATTCTTCTGCATTCTTCATTTGTCTCGCTTTCGAATTTGGTCTTGTTGACAACAATCTTCAGTCATGATTTTGGTCAATCTTATTCTGTCGCATCAATGTGCGTGCTCATTTGTCATCATTTTGGACATTGTCAATCCTAATTAGGGTTTTGTCCTCTTATCAATCTTGTCATTTTGTGATCAATTTGTCATCGATCGTTATCCTCTTATCAATCTTGTCATTTTGCGATCGATTTGTCATCGATCATTGTCGTTTCCAATCTTGTCATCTTGCGATCAATTTGTCATTGATCGTGGTCATTTCCAATCTTGTCATTTTGCAATCTATTTTGTCATCGATCGTTGTCATTTTTGTCATTTTGCAATTGATTTGACATCGATCGTTGTCCTTCTCAATCATGTCAATTTGGATCAATTAGTCATTGTTCCTCGTCAATTGGCGCATTTGTTAATCAAATCACTTATCAATATGAATCATTTATCAATTCAAAATCATGATCGAATCGACATCAAAACAATTTTACATCAAGACCTAATTGTCATCCTTGCATTTCTAATTTATCTTCTAGGGTTTCATGATTTATTCATTTAACCTTGTTTGTCATTTTCCCTCTAGGTTAAATAATTTATTTATTTATCCTAAGTCTTCTTGTTACAATTAAATGTTTATTTAATTGGCTAATTAATTCCTCCTTTTTTTGTAAATTAATTAATGAACGAAAAATTATTAATTAATTTACCTAATTTTCATCAATTTCCTAATTTCCAAGTCATCATTTCTAACCTAATTTTCTAATTTCTCCTAAATTCCTAAATGTCTATTTCTATTTCAAATTCTAGTCCTCTAACCTTTGCATTGGCAATTTGTCATAATTCATGACATAGAAGGTGTCATAACCTTCTTCTTTCCACTCAATTTTGCCATTTTGAAATCAATTGCCTCTAATATCAATTTCATGCTAATCTTGTCTTTTCTCCAATTTATCTATAAATTGGATGAATTTCTTCAATAAAGTCCCTGATCCCTAGTCGAATCAATCACGCTTCTAGTATTCTTGTGCTATCGTCTTGTCTACTTGCTTTCACATCATGCTTATGCACTAGTAGGTGAGATCCACAAACAAAGCTATTTGAAGGAGAAAGAAGGACAATGGAGCCACATGAAGGAGACATTCAAGTTTGCAATGGTTTGTGTTTGAATTGATGTCTTGTTTTCATGTCTTTATTGAGTGTTTTTAGGATTGTTATCATTGCATTTTAGCTTTCGTGATTGAGCTAGATTAATATTGGTTTGCTTTGATGATTTTCCAGATTCCTAGCTACACTAACATATCATACAATTCTGCTGGTATTTGGTTTTCAATTTCTATAAAGGCTTTCTTATAAATATACAAATATAAAAAAATTACTTCCTCTACCTCTCTTTATTCAATAGTATCTAAACGATCATAGTAAAACTGTACATTTTTTAACATGCCATCCTTAGTTATTTCATCTACTAATTCTGCACAAGTTTTTGGTGGAATGATAGTTACATTACCATAATGAATTGCCTGATCAATATCAGCCTTATTCTTCCTTCTTGCAGTACCAGATGGAGCTGAAGGTGTCACTTTTGGTGCTTTCTTCTATGCTAGTAACTTGAATGTGACTTTGCTAACCGGCTACCTTTTAGCTTCTACCTTGGTTTCCTCTATTTTCTTCCTTATAACCCTCTTAAAAGCCATGTTGGCATTGTGTTATCATTGATGTCAACCGATATGGTATGACTACCAGTATGAGTGATGTGTGTGCAACACTGTCATGGAGGAGTACAAAATGAGATATATTTGATATCACCTTATGTTGTAAAACATTGGTAAGGTAAAGAAGAGATTGTCATTCAGAGTAATGACCACTAGTATCATAGGTACACAAGGTAGTGCTTGACTTGTGTGGATGAAATGGTAAGGTTACCAGTACTAGTACAGTGTATCACCAGTAAGGAGAGTATGTCCTAGCAAGTGAAGTGTTGATAATGAGCATGATGCTTGGATGTTGTTTGTGATGAAGAGGCAAAATGTTACCTAAATCACATCAACACCAGAGGAGAAGAATGAACAGGTCACCAATATGCTATGTGGTTGCAGAACAGAAGGACTCCCACTGGATGAAGATGCAGTCACCATGTGAAGAGATGATTGACAGTGAATGTGCCCATACCCGATCACATGTGCTTATTTGAAGATGTATTGCACAAATAGGGAAGTCACATGAATGCATTGCAGGATGCAGATGACATAGGTGTCACTCCACTGGTAAGTGGATCTTATATCCTATTATGCATAATGTGCATTATAGTTCTATGAGATAATGAAGAAGAGGTAAAGGCAAGTGTTTGAAGGCTCCCACTGGATCTACTGGTGAAACAAAGGAATACCTTGAGTGCATGAAATCAAGATTATGCACTGAACTAGCAAAGAAGGCATGTTGGGATGCCAGTACTATTGAAGTATGTTGGGTTTGTCTCCTTGACAAACTGGTTGAGATATGGTTTTAGCTAATCAAGGAGAAGGCAAGGCTAAGAAGATGTAGTCAGAGGAAAACGGTCAGATTGAAGATGGAGTTTGGTGAAGGTTGATGATATAGTATCATCAAGAGCGTTTATCAGTATGTATGTCCACCGGTAATACATACAAGGTGCAGATGCAGAAGAATCCCATCTGATTAAGATGAGAAATCTTTGGATAGGCATGTCTGGTGACCGGTTAAGGAGTTCCATCTACAGTTTAGCAAAGAGAAGACATGAGGAGTTAAATGGTAAAGTGTAAGATATCGGTAGGGTTAGTAAACTCGTAGAAAAGATGAACCGATTGAGTGTTTGGTCGGTGATCCTATTTGAACCAACACACTGATCCAAGATGGCAGTTGGTTGACATGGATTCCATGTGGAGTCAAGGTGGTGGAATTTCATGTAGCGGTAGATGGAATGTGCACTAAAGAGGTAGTTGCAGAGTTGATCGACATTAATGGTGGATCCTGTAAATCATGGGATGTGTTGCAGAGCCATTGCAGAGGTTTGAAGATCGAGGTTTGGAGGACAACTAAGGGCTAGCTTAGAGTGATTGAGGAGATCGAGGTTGATGAAGGAAATTGCTAGACCAATCTTGGTGATTTACTAAGAAATCAACTGATAGGGTAAAAAGAAGATTGCCAAAGATAGAAGGTGTGATCAAGAAGGCATGACAATGGTGGTGATGAGCAAACAATAATATAGGTGATTAGATTGGATAAGATCTGATTGGATTTGGTTTTCAAGGTTAATGAGGAAACCCTAACCACCCATGTTTTTGAATTGGCTTTTGGGAGGAAAACTAGGTTATAAATAAGGAAGCCAAAATCATTGAACGTTGTTGTTGAAGAAAAGAAGAAAGAGCTGTTGCAAAGTGATTGAGTGTTGCGTGAGAGAGTTAGATCAATCAGAGAGAAAGTAGATGAGGATAATAGTGACTCCAGAAGTGAAGGTTAAACCTACGTTAATTTTTTCCACTTAACTCCAAGGGTCATCAGTCGTCGTGCAGGGCCATGTTCCCCCTGTCATTTTTCTCCTAGGCGTTAATATTTTTGTCAATCCTGTGTTATTTTCCTAAAGTCCAATGCTTAAATTTATTCTCCCCCATAGACTATAGTTTGATTGTTAATTTTTATTAAGTCCTAAGTCCTAAGGTAGCAAAAATTGGTTATATCTTGAGCTACTAAAGGTACACAATTTTGCACATGGGTTAATCAGATGGCTATGTCTAAATCACATCAGAAAGGCACTCAGTGGTTATGCTATTAAGGTTGAGGGTCACCACAACAAGGAAGATAAAGTTTGAGTAGATCTTAGGGCTCTCATTATTCCATGATGGAAGATGTGGGGAAGTTAACCTTTATGGAATTACGTGATGCTGCCATGTGTCCTTGTCAGGTGGTTAAGCGGTCAGGGTTAGAAGGTGGAACCACCATGTTGGGGTGTAAAAGTGTGACCGATAAGAAATCTTCTTATTGGCCGAGAATTGAGTCACCTGCTAGCGTGCAGGTCAATGTCAGATTGACAATTGCAGATTATCTGATTTTCCATCATGGAGGAAGATCTACGGTTGAGTTTTAAAGTTCTTTGAAAATTGTTTCACACCATTTCTTTGCAGCATTTTAGAAATGGAAATGGTTGATAGACATGATAGTTGCAAAGACCTACGTGATAGATGATCGATGTTCGACTAGGTGATTTGGATGCAAAATATAATGACAATTGGTAACCAAGTGGACAACTAGGAGATTCGATCTGTAGGTCAGTTCTTACAAAGATGAAGGATGATTTAATAAGGCAGTTGTTGATCCTTGTAGGGTAGGTTGAAAGAGCATGAAGAACACATTAATGATAGATATTTTGTTGGTGTTTGATGGGCTCAAGATGATCTACGGTGATTGGATCATATTCACTAGGAAGATCAAGTTTACTAAAGACAACAACCTATTGCAGAAGGTGAACTGTACAGAGACCAAAAATAAGAAAACACAAAACATTCATTTAATGTGTGTGCTCAATCCAAGAAGGAAAATCAAATCTGACTCATGCCAGAACAAGAATGAATTACTCAAGTGGAATAAAAAACATTCCTTGATACAGAGTTGTTAATATAGGGTAGGTAATTTGATTTGACTAAGGTAGTTGAGCCTATTGAGACAGAGTGGAAAACAAAAAAAAAGGAGGAACAACTACACTTGTTGTTGCTGTTGTTGTATGAAGGGAGTAAGGTTCTGGGTGAAGGAAGAAAGGTAGAGGAGACAACTGATTAGAGTAAAAGACATATAGATAACCTAGATTAGAAAGAGATAGATAGGATAGAGAAGAGATAGTTACTAGCAAAAATAGAAAGTATAGTTGAAGAAAAGCATAAGTGTAGAGGGTAGAGAGAGAAAGGAAAGACAAAAGAAAACCAGTAAGGTGATACAAAACTTCATTTGTAGTGAGGTACCTAATTTTCAATATAATCTATACTTATTATAAACTCTGAGTGGGTGCTCAAAGCAAGGGTAGGTGCTCCTTTGAGTTGTAGCTAATAAAATTAGGGTTTGGTGATCCTTGAGTTGGTGCTTAGAATACTAGGGGTTGGTGCTCCTTGAGTTGGTGCTCAGAATATTAGGGGTTTGTGCTCCTTGGGTTGGTACCCTAAAACTTATTGTAAATGTTATTCATTGTGAGGCTAGATTGGACCTGTAGACTCCAACAACTATTCTCACTAAGATTTTTCCCACATTGGGTTTTCGTCATACAGCTGGTGTTATGTGATGTGCCTCTTATGTGTGTGTGCTTGTATGTTTGATACCTCTACTCTTCATAATTATTATTTTAAATTCTTAGATCCTTTAGAAGGTAAAAAGTTTTTATTGATCACAACTGATTCACCCCCCTCTCAGTGGTCCATTGTGTTCCTCCACTTGAGTGACCTATTCTATAATTAAGCATGTTTGTAGTAGACCAGTTAGCCGAATCTTGTAACCCGGATGTTACCGATTATCTGTAATCAATTTTCATGATCTAATTCATTCAGTTCTGCATTGCCTCCATCATAGCCTCTTGTTTATGTTGTGTTTACTCTTACTTCCCAATCTGGATTGATCTCTTTGAGTTCCCTCTTAACTAGTGACCGCACCAGATACTAAGAAATTTTCAAGCCATATAGAGCATAAATTAGAGAGGGTGTATCAATATTGTCACAAAGTTCATGGTTAAAAGAGATAAGAGGTTACGATAATGTATATAACAGTACATTTAAAGTACGCAATGAAAACTGTACACATTCAAAAGCAACCTCACAGACCTAAGACACTAAGAATAGTAACCCAGAACAATTATGGCCCCTCAAGAGCCATAGTAATGACAATTATACAACATAACCAGGAGGAATTTTTCTCAAAGAGTTTTTGGCATGGTGGTCATGCATATTTCAAGCTAGCAGCCCTGAAGAGAGATATAGGATAGTGTAAACATAGTAATGGTGGAAAAGAATATTGATCTAGCAATAACAAGGTTTCAAAATAGTGATATGTTTAGAAAATAGTTAGCAATCATGATTAAAGAGACAATCAAACATTAGTTTGAGGGATAGATCAAGAGAATGAAAGGTGGATTTTGGGTACACCATCAATTTAATCCTAAAAATAAGGAGTTTTGGGTGAGTTTGTAGTTGTTCTAGTGTAGTTAATGACTCCTTATGGGTTGGTCACCTTTCAAGACAGCTTTTGCAGTAGTCTATGGTCAGTTACAGTTAGTTTTGACTCCCTTTTGAGGGATTTTACATTCCGTTTGACCCAAGAAGATATCTCATGCAAATTGGATCATCTTTTATGGAAAAACCATTAAGTTGGAGCACTTTGTAAGGAATCTTCTCTAGTTCTATCTTAGTTTAATCTTGAGTTCTTTTCTAATTGAGGAGTACGACCTTTTTTCTATAAGGAAAAAATTTGTAGTCTTTTCGCTAGAGTTCTTTTTCTTCTCTGCATATACATAGTAAAAGAGTATTGTAGCTCATGTTATTTTTTATTATTCAAGCATTGTAATAGCAACAGTTTCTTTCAAAATTCAATAAAAATTAGTTGGTTCCTTCTTGGCAAACCTTGTTTATTAGTTTGTCTTATGAATGATTGATGAAATTTTGTGTATTATCCTTCATTTTGTCTCATTTAGCTTTGTGAAAACAAGGGCTATTGTGTTAAATGTAGGTCATATTCTATGTAAATTTATTTGGTAAGTTTTAAGCTATGAAATTGATCATTTCCTTCAGATAAGCTGAATAATAACCTCTATTTGAAACACTATTACACTTCATAATCTTTGTTAAATTGTGAACCAAGTATTTTTTTGAATCTTGAAATCTGATTGTGAATTAAGATAGGTTACTTTATATCCTTTTTGGTGCAATCACATCCTGTGAGATTAGGATTTTCAATTTTAGCAAGCTTTCTATCCCTTTTCTTAGACAAAAGTTGTTTTACAAGAGGTATCTATAAGAGAACCAACTCACTCTGGAGGTTTATTTTCATCAAAGGCAACCCACAGGCCTAGAAAGCATTCCATGTTTCACAAGATTGTTGAGCTTTCAGCTTAGGCATTATGGGTGCAATCCTGGTGACAACAATTACCAAAACCAACATCAAAATATCAAACTCGACTACAACACCAAATACAAGACAAAAACAAGAATGAATCCAAATCAGAATCCATCTTAACAACGAAGTTTGACATTAGTGACAACCATACAAACTCATATTTCCAACAATCTCTCATTTTGTCATTGATGGTAACAGTTGAACACATTAGATCATCTCTCCCCCTATCAACAAGTTCTCTCCCCCTTTGATATCAAATACAATGGGAAAAACATAATATAATTATAATAAACAAATACCACATACTCCACTACTCCCACTAAGGGTAGCAACAAAATCAATCCTAGAGATAAAGGGTAAGATCTGAATCTCCCCATCAAAAGATACACCTCTGCTATGCCTCTAGTTAGAGAAAGGAGGGGCAAGAACCCCTAGTTTCTTCGTGAGATACTCAAAAGTATCCATTGTCAATTCCTTAGTGAAAATGTCTATAACACATTGTTTTGTAAAAATAAATTCCAATTTGAGTTCCTTTTTTCTAACCTTCTCCCTTAACAAGTGGTATCAGATTGAGATATGTTTGGTTCTTGAATGCATTATTGGATTATTTAAGATGTTTATACCATTGGTATTATCACACATAATAGGAATAACTTCATCATATAATACTATGATATCTTTAAGAGTCTGCTTCATCCACATCACATGAGTATAATAAAATGTTGGTACAATATATTTTACTTTTGCAATAAATAGAGATATTGAATCCCACTTCTTACTTAACCAAGAATCCATCTTGTCTCCCAAGAAAAATGCACCACCACTAGTAATTTTCCTATCATCAATACTTCTAGCTCCATCAGCATTTGTGTATTCTTTTAGTATGAAATCTCTTTTCTTCTTGTAACAAAGACCAAAATCTAGAGTTACCTAAAAGTCCTCTTCACTACTTACTCATGTGATTGTTTCAAATTAGCTCAAAATATTGCAACCAGATAGACAACCCGCATAATATTCGATCTAGAAGTAGTTAAATGTAACAATCATCTAATCATAGATCTCTACTTCTTTTAATCAACTTTCAAAGATGTATGATCTTTGCTCAATTTACAACCAACAACCAAAAGCATTGCAACCGGTTTACACTTTTCCACTTCAAACTTCTTTATAATATCTTTGACATATTTAGTTTGATAAATAAAAATTCCATCCTCTAACTATGTAACTTGTAAACCAAGTAAAAATGACAACTCACCAATCATTCACATTTGAAATTCCTTCTACATCTATACAAACTCTTTACATAGACCATCACTTCCTCCAAAGGTTTTAATTCATTTGACAACTAATTCACCCCCCCCCCCCTCTCAGTTGTCTCCGGGACCTAGCACTATATTTAGAAAACTTAACTTAACATCCATTTCATATACCTTGAAATTCTTATAAGCAGAAAAAGTAAGAAAAAATCCAATAATTTCCATCCTAGCTACTAGAGAAAATTTTCCTTCAAAATAAATATCTTCAAAATATGAGTAGCCTTAACATTCCATTCTCATTTTGTTCCTTGTAACCCATCCTTGTTCATTTAGCTTGTTCTGAAACATCCACTTAGTTCCTATCACATTTTTGTCCACTAATCTGGGTGCTAGTTCTCATGTCCGATTGTTCTATATCTGATTCAGTTCTTCTTCCATTTATATTACCTAACTCTCTTCTTTTCTTGCTTCCTCATATGATTTAGGTTCTACCAGTGAAATAAAATAGTATTTTTCTTGCTCATTTTCTTCCATAGACCTTATTCTTGTCTAAACCCTTTTATTTTTTATCTCCAATTATTTGATCTTCTGAATGATTCTTTCATAAATATCCGGTTGGGGTTTTAGTAACATGATTGGGTTCTTATTGTTATTCTTCCTCTTTTGTCTCTTTCACTCAGTTATCTTCCAAATTTGTCTTTTCTTCTATAGCAATTGGGATAATCTCATAATCAGTCTCTTGTACGAGTTCAAAGGTAGTCCGATCTCATTCTTAACATACTTTCACACTTGTGCTTTCCACTATTTTGTTTAGTATATTGTTGTAACACTAGTAAGCTTTTCAATTTGTAACATATCCATAAATATTCCTTCATTTTCTCTTGTATCAAACCTTCCAAGATCATCTTCATATCTTCTGATATAGCACTTATTTTCAAAGATTCTAAAATAATTCATAGTAGGATGTCTTCCATTCCATATCTCATCAGGTCTCTTAATATGATTCACTCTTAACTGTACCATATTAAGAATGTACACAAGAATATGCACAACTTCTTTCCAATACACATTAGCTAATTTAGCATCTTTCAACATAGTTCTATCCATCTCAATAATAGTCCTATTTTAAATTATTTCTATGACTCAATTCTATTGAGTGGTTCTTGCATAGAAATATGTCTTCTAATTCCATATTTTTCATAAAAAATTATCACTTTAATTTGAAGTAAACTCTCCTCCTCTATCATACCTCAAACACTTGATTTTAGTATCTACTTGATTTTCAACCATTGACTTAAACACTTTAAACCCTTCAAAATATTTTGACTTCTATTTCAAGAATGTAAAACATGTCATCCTAGAGTATCATTAGTAGTAACATTAAATAATTTCATCCATTGAGTTCTTTTGTCCTTGTAGGTTTGCAAATATTTGTGTGAATCAATTCCAAGGGTTTTGAAGTAGAATATTCCTTGTTCTTGAATCTCCTCTTTGTTTGTTTTCCTATCTGACATTCTCTGTAGACAATATCAGTAGGTTTGGACAATCCTAAGAAAATATATCATAGCTTTATTATTACTAATCTTTATCATGTTATCAAAATTGACATGTCCCATTGTCTTGTGCCATAACAAATATTCACCGATTTGTGTCAGAAAACACTTGCTTCCACTCTTGTCCTTTGTGTAGTAAACATTTCCAATTGTCCTAATACCTTCTGCTACCATTCTTCTAGTTTTTCCTTTTCTAATTACACATCCAATCTTGCTGAATAAAACTTCTTAACCTTTATTGAACATATGACTAACACTTAATAGACTATGTTGCAAACCTTCAATTAATAAACACATCAGTTTTATGGTTGCCATCAATTGAGATACTTCCCTATCCCAAGAATAGGTACAACTTCTCTTGCAAATTTCATAGATCCTCCATCATACTTCTTAAGATTATGAACTTCTCTTTTTCACCATTCATATGATTTTAACATCCAAAATCAAGGATCCAAGCTCTTTTTTCCACTTTAGCATGTTATTCAATCATCTCTCTTGCTGACTTCTTGTTGCTTTCCATAAATTCTAGTCTTCTAGATGTATCCTTATTCTTCTCGTTTATAGCCAAAAATAAATATTCTTCATTTGAGTCATCACCATATTCATCCTCAAATGAATGTGTATCAATAAAAGGTAGGCTCCTTTTCCCTTGGTCTCTATCATCTATCCTCTTCTTAAAGTTATGTCTTCTATATCTACTTTTCTTCTCATCATCATCAAATCTTATGTAATCTTCCTTATACATACACTTAGATCATCACACTAAGATTCCTACC